>NC_139685.1:69466800-69996515 GCF_964106915.1 Podarcis gaigeae
GCGAAGCGGCTAAGAAAACGAAAAACTCCTTCGTCTAGCGAGTTTTTCATCTTCCGAGGCGTTCGTCTTGCGGGGTACCACTGTACCCAAAAACTCTCTATCAAGCAGACCGTGACTGTTTATTTATTTTACATTTCAATCCCACCTTTTATTCCAGGTGCTCAAGGTGGCACAGATGGTTCTCTCACTCTCCATTCCAGCCTCACAACAACCCTGTGATGCAGGTTAGGTTGAGAGTGTGTGTGTGTGTGTGTGTGTGTGTGTGTGTGTGTGTGTGATGGGTTCAAGGTCACCCGACGAACTCTGTGGTCGAGTGCAGATCAGAACCCCGGTATCCCAGGTCCTACCAAGACACTGTGTCCACTACCACTGAACTGACTCTTTTATATTACAGTGGTACCTCAGGTTACATACGCTTCAGGTTACAGACTCCGCTAACCCAGAAATATTACCTCGGGTTAAGAACTTTGCTTCAGGATGAGAACAGAAAGCGTGCTCCGGCGGCACAGCAGCAGCAGGAGGCCCCATTAGCTAAAGTGGTGCTTCAGGTTAAGAACAGTTTCAGGTTAAGAACGGACCTCTCCAGAACGAATTAAGTTCTTAACCCGAGGTACCACTGTATTGTTTGATGACTCCCGTTTTTGCACTCTTGTTTCCTGCTGTAAAGGGCCGGATCTGCCATGAGGCGGAGTGAAACAAAAAAGATCCCTTCTGTTGCAAACAGAACAATCTGACAATCCAAAAGCAACACGGTAGGCCAATAATATAATATCACTTTTATATCACTTTTATATCACTACTGTATGTAGCGTACGTTATCTGATTGTAAATTAATTCATTAGTGATATAAAAGTATTGTAATTATATTATTAGCCTACTGTGTTGCTTTTGGATTCTCAGATGGGGCCGAGTGAGGCAGCTGCCTCGGTTGGCAGATGCCGGGAGACGGCAAAGAGTGATGGCAGGAGATTAGAGGGCAGAGTGGTCTATATTCCGCAGCCTGCCCTGTTCCCATTTCCCCAGGCTCTTCCACTGCCCTTTGGAGAGTACAGGATGCTTTCCCACTGCCATAACATCATAGAACGATCGCTCCAATCCTCTGTCCCTTGTCACTTTTCCGATCAACGCAGACACCCGCCCCCCAACTCCCTGCCGAAATCCCTTAATTTCTCACACCACAAATTCTCTGGTTTATTTTTGTCCAGCTTGGAGTCCCTTCGGACAGCAATAATGTGGAAGCCTTGGGGAACAAACCAAAGAATAAATTGGGTTGCTCCAGCTAGACACGCTGAACTTGCACTAATATTTCTCCTTGCAATTGTGGATTCTAGTCCCAAACAGGTGAGTGCTGGAAAGGCAGTTTTCACTGGTTCAGGACACCATTTTCATCTTTAGTTAACACCTTCCAGGGTTGGCTTCTAGCAAAGCCCAGCTTCAGATTCGGAGAAGTGACAGTGCAAAGCTGAAAGCAGACCCAGGCTACTCACCGCAGAGAGGGACTATGTTGCTTGCAAGAAGCACTAAGGCCAGGAACACCACCATCAACGACTTCATTGTGGCCGCACCTTGATATTCACAGAGATTGTGCTTTGTGGGTGGATGAGGGGAACCTTCTCTTTATAACCACCCTGGAAAAGGGAACTTGCAGATACAGCATTAGGTGGGTGCGAGGGAATCCACACAACACATCAACAAATATATTTGTGTGCGTCTGAAAATCCCCCATGCTTTTGTCCTTCCTCAAGTCTAAATAAAGAGATGCAAATGGGAAAGAGTAACCAGGAGCCCGTCCTACCCATTGAGCACAAAACAACCCTTTCCTATGGCCCCATTTCTGCCGATCTCACATTCTCTGGCCAAGCAGCGATTTCCACGTCTCGGCCAATCCCAAGGGTTCCCCTTTGCACCTGCAAAAGCTTTGGGGTGGGCGAGATTCCAATTGGTTTGGAACAGGGCGGGTGCCACTACCAAGAAGGCCCTCTGCCTGGTTCCCTGTAGCTTTGCTTCTCGCAATGAGGGAACCGCCAGAGGTAGCTTCCTCCCGAAATCCTGTAACTTTCGATGCCGCAAATGTTCGTGGTTGGACATGGTTGTGTCCTGCTTTTGTTGCACTGTAGTTCAAGACTTCTCCCTCCAAATGGGAATAACACAGAAAAATTGGGGCAGCGTCGCAGAATAATAATAATAATAATAATAATAATAATAATTTATTTGTACCCCACCCATCTGGCTGGGTTTCCCCAGCCATTCTGGGCGGCTTTCAACAAAGACCAAAAATACACTAAAATGTCACACATTAAAAACTTCCCTGAACAGATGTCTTCTGAATGTCAGGTAGTTGTTTATCTCTTTGACATCTGATGGGAGGGCATTCCACAGGGCGGGCGCCACTACCGAGAAGGCCCTCTGCCTGGTTCCCTGTAGCTTTGCTTCTCGCAATGAGGGAACCGCCAGAAGGCCCTCAGTGCTGGACCTCAGTGTCCGGGCAGAACGATGGGGGTGGAGACGCTCCTTCAGGTATACTAGAGCGAGGCCGTTTAGGGCTTTAAAGGTCAACACCAACATTGTGAATTGTGCTCGGAAACAAGTTAATACAGCGGAATGATGTGCAGACACTCTGATATAAATCCATCAGCAATGTGCTACTATTGCTTCAGTAACATGTTGCAGAGGACAAGCTAAAAAAAGAAACCCAACTCACCAGTCTGTGGCGCCTTTAATAGATGGTGTGGGAAGGAGGGAAAGTTGGTTAGAGACTGTGGCACAGGCGGAGTGGCTCCTGACCCTTTGCCACTGTCTCCAGTCTCAATCAGAGTCACCCATTTCATGCGGAAGCCTTGTGG
The DNA here is from genome assembly GCF_964106915.1 of Podarcis gaigeae. Classification (NCBI taxonomy): domain Eukaryota; kingdom Metazoa; phylum Chordata; class Lepidosauria; order Squamata; family Lacertidae; genus Podarcis; species Podarcis gaigeae. The sequence continues at coordinate 69,469,644 of NC_139685.1, forward strand.
CATGCTTGTGTGAAGCCAACACGTCCTGTCGCATGCGCACGTAGCCGCCAGAGGACTTTGGGGGAGCCTCAGACCCCATGGCCCCGCATAGATGGCGCGCCTAGCCTGTGGGGTGGGGCTCAAAGCCAGTTTCTCCTCTGTGAAAAAAGACAATCACGGAACCAAGAAATTATACAAAGCAAAAAGAATTACCGTGAAAATCCTTGAAACGTTGAGTAATCGACTATAGAATTGAATTAAATAACAAAAATAAAAAAATAAACTAGAATTAAACAAAAGCTTTATGGGATGCCAGCTACAAAACTTGTTTCACTGAACTAATCAGTTTCCTCAGAAGGAAATTATACGATTTTAAGTGATATCAAACAAGCTCAAGAGCAGGGTTGAAAACGCTTCCTCGAGTTTACAAAAAAGGTATGAAAAGCTCAATGACAAGTTTTAAACGTAGCCCTATTTAAGAGAATCAGGCAGTAGTGATAAGAAATTGAAGTTTTAAGTTGCAAGCAAACTCAAAAAACAGGGCAGAAACTCAAAAAAGTTTTAAACATAGCCCTATTAAGAAACTGAGATTTAACATCAGCAGTCAGGAGCGCTTCAGGCCTGTTTTTGAGTGTCTGCCCTGTTTCTGAGTTTGTTTGAAACTTAAAATCTCAATTTTGGGGGGGTAGTTTCTCTTCTGTGGCATTGGTATTCTGTGGTACCTTCGGCAGCTGGTTAGGCTTCCAAATTCCTGCATTGCAGGGGGTTGAAATAGATAACCCTCAGGGTCCCTTCCAACTCGGCCATGCTATGATTCAAATGTGCCCTGAGCTTGAAAAGACTGGCGACCCTTGACTAAGAGCAACTCCTGAGGTTACAGGTGTCTTCCCGCATAGACCAACTTCTTTACAAGTAGGGTAATTCCTGCTTTTGTCTACGGTACTATTTGCTCAGCGTTTTACAGGAATTGGTCACGATCGGGCACAATAAACCATTCAAGATCTTTCCTCTTTGGTAAGGTTGGCTTTCAATTTGTACAGTGGTACCTCAGGTTAAGAACTTAATTCATTCTGGAGGTCCGTTCTTAACCTGAAACTGTTCTTAACCCGAGGTACCACTTTAGCTAATGGGGCCTCCCGCTGCTGCCACGCTGCCAGGGCACAATTTCTGTTCTCATCCTGAAGCACAGTTCTTAACCTGAGGTACTATTTCTGGGTTAACGGAGTCTATAACCTGAAGCGTCTGTAACCTGAAGTATCTGTAACCCAAGGTACCACTGTAGTTTAATACAACAACTCTACTAATAATAATAATAATAATAATAATAATAATAATAATAATAATAATTTATTGTTTATACCCCGCCCATCTGGCTGGGTTTCCCCAGCCACTCTGGATTGCTGACAACAGATTATTAAAAACACGATAAAACATCAAGTATTAAAAACTTCCCTAAACAGGACTGCCTTCAGATATCTTCTAAAAGTCAGATAGTTGTTTTTTTCCTTGATATCTGATGGGGGAGTTTCATAGGGCAGGCGCCCCTACTGAGAAGGTCCACTGGCCTCTGGCAGCTGCTGGCTTGGGCGCCACCTGCTGTTGACCTCCCTGCCTTCTGCCCCACCAGCCACCACTGACGAGTCTTCTTTCTTCTACATCAGGATGTGTGGAAAGGGGAGGGGCCCGGATACACAACCACACACATGTCACAACTTGTATAGGTCAGTTGGCCCACGACATGTCCAACATGGGCCTGCTATCTGTTGCTACGCCACCACGCTTCAACTGTTGTGACCAGCAAAGCATGTACAACCCCAGGAAAACATCAGGAGTTTCCATGCTTTCCAGTAGTCAGCCTTCTCCAGAGTTCCTGGTTAAGAACTCTCCTTCTCTACTCAGCTGAAATTAAAGTATGAAAATACCTAGGCTAGAATAAATCACAGACATGCAGCTCCGCCACACACTCTCTGGCCAGTTGCAAGAAGGTGGGTAGGTAGGTGTGGGACCAGATAAGGACAGATGGAGCTTGGTGGGCCAGTGTCCCCCCTTAACCTCTGATGCACTAAAGGCCTAATGTCGAATGGTACAGAATTTTGTTTCCTTGCTTTTGAATTATGCTGCTGGAGGAGACTCTTGAGAGTCCCATGGACTGCAAGAAGATCAAACCTCTCCATTCTGAAGGAAATCAGTCCTGAGTGCTCACTGGAAGGACAGGTCGTGAAGCTGAGGCTCCAAGACTTTGGCCACCTCATGAGAAGAGAAGACTCCCTGGAAAAGACCCTGATGTTGGGAAAGATGGATGGCACAAGGAAAAGGGGACAGTAGAGGACGAGATGGTTGGATAGTGTTCTCGAAGCTACCAGCATGAGTTTGACCAAACTGCAGGAGGCAGTGGAAGACAGGAGTGCCTGCCGTGCTCTGGTCCATGGGGTCACGAAGAGTCGGACATTACTAAACAACAACACAGAATTGTACACATGCTATATATATTGCAGATATCAGTTTAAACCACCAGCAGGCTAAAAACTTTGGTAAAGTGCTCACCCAAAGTCTAGATTTTTAAAACCCACATATGTGAAGTTTCCAGAATGCAGACAAAGAGGGGGCCGCTGCTGGATTTCCCCTGAGAGGAAATTCTGTTGGCGGGGTGCCACCACCGAGAATGCATGGCAGGCATCTCTGAATGCAGCTGCGATCAGGAGGCTAACTGCCCACCAAAGTTGCTCAGAATCACAAACTGTGTCAGGAAGTGATAACAATCGCTTAAGTTTGTTGGGTTCTTGGGGGTACCCCCTGCTCTTGGGGTTAATGCAGCAAGGGAATCACCTCAATGTCTGTGCCACTTCTCCTTCTGAGCCCCAGCTGAAAAGCCATTCAAATTTTCCACACATCACATATGGTAACATCCAGTAAACTTCTCTTCTGCTGAAGTTTCCCTTACGGGGGGGGGGGGAGGATGGGAGATTATCCTTACCTTAATCTTTAACTCAAATCTTACTCCCTACAATGGCAGCAGCCAAAGGTATCCATAAGTCATGGGTAGGCAAACTAAGGCCCGGCAGCAGGATCCGGCCCAATCGACTTCTCAATCCGGCCCGCGGACGGTCTGGGAATCAGCGTGTTTTTACATGAGTAGAATGTATGCTTTTATTTAAAATGCATCTCTGGTTTATTTGTGGGGCATAGGAATTCGTTCCTTTTCTTCTTCAAAATATAGTCCAGCCCCCCACAAGGTCTGAGGGACAGTGGACCAGCCCCCTGCTGAAAAAGTTTTCTGACCCCTGCCATAAGTCCTTTCGTTGGTTTATTTGTTACCTGATCTAATGGCTGTAATTGTTTTTTTAACAGCTTTAATTATTATGCTTTTCAGCTGGCTAGTGATGATTAAATTTATTCATGCTTTTTCTCGGCACAGGCAACTCAAAACAACTTTGCGAAAGCAAAACAAAACGTGGATATTCATTAAGGCCAAAGGGAAGAAATGCATTTAAAAAACTCTCCCCACACACACTTTATTTTATTTTTTAAAATAATATTTATTACTTTTCCAACAATTTAAACACTACATAAAAAAAGTTAAACAATACAATACAAAAACAAAAACACTACATAACACTAACACATTAAACTAACAAAACAAAACAAAGACAGTTTAAAACACATCAAACAATTTCAATATCTTATCTTTCATTCACTTGTTTCAACAACCTCCTCACACCTCCCTTTTTGTATTCCACTTCTGTTAATTGTTTCAGCAATTCCTTTCCATCTTCCTCTGTTTTCTGTCCTATAATTATCTTAACATATTCTAACCTTATTTTTTCCTTTAATACACTAATAATCTATTTGTACTTAATTCCTTGCAACATTTCTACTAAAGCCATATAACTTCATTCCAACATTTTTCTAACATTCATTAATTTTACAGTATTTCTGTAAATAATCTTTAAACTTTTTCCAGTCTTCTTCCACCGACTCTTCTCCCTGGTCTCGGATTCTGCCAGTCATTTCCGCCAGTTCCATATAGTCCATCAACTTCATCTGCCATTCTTCCCGGGTGGGTAAATCTTCCAGTACTTCGCGATGAGTATTCTTGCTGCTGTTGTTGCATACATAAAAAAAGTTCTGTCCTTCTTTGGCACCAATTGGCCGACCATGCCCAGGAGAAAGGCCTCTGGTTTCTTCAGGAAGGTATATTTAAATACCTTTTTCAGTTCATTATAAATCATCTCCCAGAATGTCTTAATCCTTGGGCATGTCCACCAAAGGTGGAAGAATGTACCTTCAGTCTTATTCCCACACACACTTTAGCATGCGAACATTCCTTAACAGCCAAAGGCCTGGTTGCAGAGGAATGAAGCAGGAGGCAAAAGGGCACCTCATTTTAAGGGGTGAAAATTGATTTTTGCAAACTTCTTCAGCGAGGGATCTTAAAAGTATGTTTTTGGGTGTGAGGAATTCAAATCTGCGATTATTTTTGTGACGGGACATTTAGCTTGGTAAAGTTGCATTTGATTAGAAAGCACAAACTGTTCTCAGAAAACCAAAGAATTGTAATTTTACCTTCTGAAAATGTCAGGTAATGCTAAACAACAACTTTGAGAACAGCAGCAGCTGGAAGAGATGCGTTCAGGGTGTTTTTTTAAAATAAAAAGTTTTATAAGTTGTGTGTTTTTGTTTCTCATTTTGATCCCTTTACAAGGTTTTGTATGTTTTGTAGTAGTTTATGAATTGTGATTTGCTGCTATTTTTATTGATTATAGACTGGTAATTATTGTGGTTGATAAGTGTGAACTGCTAAATTATTATGTGCTGGTGTTTCATTTTACTGCTTAGTATTAGAATCTGATGGATTGTTGAATATTGCTTTGTTTGATATAAGCTGTTTATTTTAAAGTTATTGTGACTTTTATATTGGATCAGATTGCTACAATTAATGCTTGATATTTTATTGTGTTTTTTGTGTGTTGGAAGCCACCCAGAGTGGCTGGGGTGGGGTATAACTAAATCATCATCATCAACATCAACATTACTCTATTGTATAAATGCAAGTACTTGGCAATCATTTTAAATTTAACCCAAATATCTTTTGCATTCCCAAGTCAGGTTACAACTTCGTAGCACCTCTCATTTTTGGAATTTGAAAGTTGAAAAATTCACAGTGCCTTATGGACACAACCACGACAGGATTTCCCATACTTGTGATCCCCAAAAACTGATGTTCTGAGGCATCTTGTCTTTAATATTGGAAATTATAAAGCAATCACGACAAGTAGTGGCATTGACTCAGTAGCTGAATGTATGGGAGAGATACGGAACATGTCTTTTAATTTTCTATTCTCTGAGACGCAGGAGGACAAGAAAGAAACGCAACTCAGGTTATTTTTGTTCTTAGCAAAAAACGTTTCTTCCTTTTGAGTTCTGCAATAGAAAGGAAACGGGGAAGGACGAAAATGGGGGGTTTCTTGCCAAGACCTAAACAGAGCCACAAAGGAAGTCATTGTTCTGTCTTCACCTTTTACAACAGGACCAGCCAAGGTCTCAGGGCCCGAAAAACTGTGCAGTGGGAAAACCCTTCGCCTGTGACTAGTGGAAGTCAAAGAGCGAATGATGCAAAACCCGTGCAAATTGAAGAAACATCACAGCAAATTTCGCAGTCAATATTCAGAGCTTCGGAAGGGCAAGGATTTCCACTTGTGCTGTGGAACTTTCTCCCCCACCTTTTGCCATTCCCTCCAAGGTCCCAATTTTCCAGGGACAGTCCCAGAATTATGAAAGCCCTCCCAGCTTCTGATTTGATCCCAGGAGCTTTGATTCCCTATTCCCCCCAGTGCCAGATTTACGTATAAGCTAGACAAGCTATAGCTTAGGGCCCCACTCTCTTGGGGGCCCCCAAAAAAATTTGAAGGAAAAAAATAATGTACATTTCCAAAATATAAGATAAAAAAGAAATAAAATACAGTGGTGCCTCGCAAGACGAAATTAATTCATTCCGCAAGTCTTTTCGTCTTGCAAGTTTTTCGTCTTGCAAAGCACGGTTTCCCATAGGAATGCATTGAAAATCAATCAATGCAATCCTATGGAAACCGCCTTCAGACCAGGTCCGGGGACAGTCTGTCCCCCGACCTCTTCTGAAGGCCGGCGGGGGCGAAAGTCTTTGCTTCCCCCCCGCCTGCCTTCCCGGGACAGCGGAGGACTTCTCCACTGTCCGGGGCGATCTTAAAATGCTGGCGGGCGGCAGCGCTGCCGCCCGCCAGCATTTTTAAATCGACCCGGGACAGCGGAGGAATTCTCCGCTGTCCCGGGGCGATTTAAAAGCCTCCGGGAAGGCAGGCAGGGGGGACAAAGACTTTTGCCCCCCACCAGCCTTCAGAAGAAGTCCTGGACCTCTTCTGAAGGCAGGCGGGGGGCAAAAGTCTTTGCTCCCCCCCGCCTGCCTTCAAAAGCCATCCGGGATAGCGGAGAAACACGCTGCGTTTCTCCACTCTCCCGGGAAGGCAGGCAGGGGGGACAAAGACTTTCGCCCCCCGCCGGCCTTCAGAAGAGGTCCAGGACCTCTTCTGAAGGCGGGCGGGGGGCAAAAGTCTTTGCTCCCCCCCGCCTGCCTTCAAAGCCGTCCGGGACAGCGGAGAGACGTGCTGCTTTTCTCCGCTCTCCCAGGAAGGCAGGCAGGGGGGAGCAAAGACTTTTGCCCCCCGCCGGCCTTCAGAAGAGGTCCAGGACCTCTTCTGAAGGCGGGCGGGGGGCAAAAGTCTTTGCTCCCCCCCGCCTGCCTTCAAAGGCCATTCGGGATAGCGGGAAGCGCTTCCCTGCTATCCCGGACTGCTTTTAAAATGCTGGCGGTGGCGAGCAAAGCCTTTCGGCCCCCGCCAGCCTTCCTGGACTTCTTCTGAAGGCCGGAGGGGGGGGAAGGCTTTGCTCCCCACCGCCAGCATTTAAAAGAGGTCCCCGGAGATTTCCCTATGGGCTTTCTTCTTGCGAAGCAAGCCCATAGGGAAATTCGTTTTGCGAAGCGCCTCCAAAACGGAAAACCCTTTCGTCTAGCGGGTTTTTCGTCTTGCGAGGCATTCGTCTTGCAGGGCACCACTGTAAAACCTACATACAGCAACAGTGTTTTGTGTTGTGTAGGTTCTTCTGATGTAAGTCATGGGCCCCGCCTGCTAGCCTGCTCCCTAAAATATCACGGGTTTCCTATTATTATTTCATGTTGTAGCAAGTTTCTAGAGACTAAATTATGAGTCTTTGTAAATTGCGTTTCTATTTTGTTATTGCCAAATGCCAGTGTGTTTGCATTATTAATTTTGTTATGAACAAAAAACCATTTTAAGTTAGAGCTTAATAATTATTTCGCTATTAATATACTTCTTCTTAATTGTATTTCAGTTCAACAATTACTTGGATAAAAGACACATTTTGTTATGTGCAAATGGCTTTCGATACCTGCTAGGCCCATAAATTACCATAAAGCATATATTCTACACAAAAAACAGCGACAATTTGTTGTTGACAAAGGACAGCTGGACATATAAAGGGCCCCATCACCTTCAGTAGATTAGGGCCTCATCAAACCTAAATCTGGCCCTGGTTCCCACCCAGCCACCCTGCAGTGCTGCCACCACTGAGTGCAAGGCGGAGGTTGAGACAGCGCTTGCCCTGAGTGCAAGGGAGAATTCTATTGCCTCTCCATGTCTGTTGCTGCTGCCGGCCTCCTCTCTTGGGCAGCTCATGGTGGCCGCTGGAAAGCGGGCGAGGAGGAGGAGAAGCTGCCATCGCCGAAGCCCAGCCCTGTGTGACAGCCAGCTTTGAGGGACAGAGAAAGGACAGGGCCCCCTGGGCAGGATGAAAGAGGGAACAGAGCAGAGCGCAAGGAGTCTTGATGTCAGGTGTGTGTGCAGGAGCCAAGCCCTGTGACCAATAGGACTTTGCAGGGCTGGAGCCTTCCTAAGTTTGTTCTGGAGAGGCAAGGTGAGGCCGATTGGAAACTCACAGCACCTGGTGGCAAGAGCTGGGAAGGGATATAAGGTCAGCATTTCCCTTCGGCTCTTTGCCACAGCAACACATTCCCTGCCTTGCTGCATTTGGCTTCTTGCTTCCTGATCCTCGGACCCTTGCTTGCTTGAACCTCGGCTTCGTGACTCCTTGCTTCTTGATCCTCGGACCCCTAACTTCTTGACTCCTTGCTTCTTGATCCTCGGACCCCTGACTTTGTGACCCCTTGCTTATTGATCTTTGGACCCCTGACTTCGTGACTCCTTGCTTCTTGATCCTCGGACCCCTGACTTTGTGACCCCTTGCTTATTGATCTTCGGACCCGAAAGTCTTTGTTCCCCCCTGCCTGCCTTCCCGGGAGAGTGGAGAAACGCAGCGTGTTTCTCCGCTATCCCGGACAGCTTTTGAAGGCAAGAAAACCCTGGGCGTGGGCTGGCCCGTGAGTCACAGAATTCAAAGCCTACAGATAGCCCAAGAGGTCTACACGTTAGCTCAGAGGAGTTTTGTTTTTCTTAACCCTCTTGCAGGGCTGATTTGCACAACAATTGGCAAATGAACTGCTAGTCACTGAAAATAACTCATTGCAATGGGACTTGCAGAGATCTCTCTGCCCACCAGAGCGCAGTGTGGCCTTGTGTTTATGGAGGGAAGTTCAATGTTCTCAGACGCCTGAGACAAATAGAGAAGGAGGTTGAAAGCAACACAGGGAGCGCAACTTGAACATTCCTGCTTCCCTACATCTCCTCTTGAAAATGTACCCTGTGATAAAGATGTTTGTTGGGGTTTTTTCAGCGAGACGTTGAGTCCTTTAAAACTTGAAAGGACTCAAGCTTCCATGGAGACCCTGACCCCCTAACCAGTGGGGATAATAATAATTATAATTATAATTTATAATTTATTACTTATACCCTGCCTGTCTGGCTGGGTTTCCTCAGCCACTCTGGGTGGCTCCCAACAGATTAAAAACAGAATAAAACATCTAACATTAAAAAATTCCCTAAACAGGGCTGCCTTCAGATGTCTTCTAAAAGTCAGATTGTTGTTTATTTCCTTGACATCTGATGGGAGGTCATTCCACAGGGCAGGTGCCACCACCGAGAAGGCCCTCTGCCTGGTTCCCTGTAACCTCACGCCTCTCAGGGAGGGAACCGCCAGAAGACCCTTGGTGCTGGACCTCAATGTCCGGGAGCACGATGGAGGTAGAGACGCTCCTTCTGGTATACTGGGCCAAGGCCATTTAGGGATTTAAAGGTCAGCACCAACACATTGAATTGTGCTCAGAAACGTACTGGGAGCCAATGGAGGATCTTGACACGCAGCACCTCCCTATGCTATTGGACTTCCAACTTCCATCAGCCCCAGATAGCACGGAGGGCTGGAGGCTACTCACCTGGATAAGATCTGCAAGGCTGCAGGTTGCTCATCCCTGCCTGAGGACGGACATGCACTCTGCATATGCCCAGGAATACGTCACAGCTCCCGTACGTTTGGAATGATCCCTGCAATAGTTTGTCCCTATCAGCACAACTTCTTCAAACAAAACTGAACTGATAGGCTTTGGAGAAGGTGTTTCGTTGCTCCCAGAGGGTCTTGCTTAGGAAATCGCTGATTCCCCCATGCATGGTCCTGGATTTCAGCCATGTTATTATTGCCATTCTTATTTATTATTATTATTATTATTATTATTATTATTATTATTATTATTATTATTATTTTATTTAGTATTGCTTGCAAGCATCACTACTGCATGTCAGGATGAAGCAAAATGTGCGAGAAAACCCCTGGGCATGGGCTGGCCCTTGAGTCACAGAATTCAAAGTCCTGGTATGTCCCACAGAGGACCTTACGGTCTTCAAATAAAAACATCTTGGAGGTCCTGGGCCACAGAGATGTTAGGCTGGCCTCAACCAGAGCCAGGGCTTTTTCGGCTGTGGCCCCGATGTGGTGGAACGCTCTGTCACAAGAGACTAGGGCCCTGCGGGACTTGACATCTTTCCGCAGGGCCTGTAAGATGGAGCTGTTCCACCAGTTCTTTGGCCAAGGCACAGCCTGACCCCCTCCTTTGGTAATTCTTCACAGAACTCTAGCCAACCCAACCATTGGGTTGCCATTAATTTGATTTGAACTGATTTTATAATGAATTGATTTTAGAATGCTGTATAATTTTACTGTTGTTAGCCGCTCTGAGCCCGTCTTCGGCTGGGGAGGGCGGGGTATAAATAAAATTTGTTTATTATTATTATTATTATTATTATTATTATTATTATTATTATTTAATAGATCAAGGGAGGTGTTCATGGTGAGTTCCAGTACCTCTTTTTCTAGAGAAATAGCACTGCTCAACACCTTGCTAAAGTACAGCCCCAAGGAATCCTCCTTTGTTGTCTGAGAGACGGAGGAGTGTGTGTTTTTGTGACTAACACAACAGGCTCAACCAACCAAATTTTATTGCCCTGAGTGCATCTGATTTTGTTCCTAACATAAAATTTATTGTCATTTCAGCAGACAAGAAGGCAAATGTATCAATAAAACAAAGGATAATTAACCTCTTGGAGAGCTCTTTTACACAACTTTAGGGGGTGGGGATGTAGGAGGTGAGGACAGGTGACCTCACCTAGGCCCGAAGTCACCCCCCACCAAAGCAGGCTCAAAGCTTCTCAAAGCTTTTCAAAATCATTTTTCTCAGCAGCTAAAAGGCATTAGCTAAGCATCAGAAACATTTGGCTCTGCTGTAACATTTGGCTCTACCTGCCTTGCCCCACCCCCTGGCCCTGGGTCTCCTCATAAGGGAAGAACTTCCTCATGGAGGAAGAACTGTGAGGGGAGAGACTCCATCAGGCAAGGCCTCTTTTTCCACCTGCCTTGCCCTACCCTCCAGTCTCTGCTTTTCATTTTGTATTGTATTATGTTGTGCACTGTGGTTTGCTGTTGTTTTATTGATTGGAGTTTAGAAATTACTTGTTGTAGCTGTTGAGTAGATTTCTGTTTAATTTTGAAATGCTGATATTTAATATTATTCTATATTGTTTTAATGAATGTTGAACGTTATTTTATTTGCATATTGCATATTGTATTATGCATATTGTCTTATTTATATGATGTTAGCCGCTCTGAGCCTGGCTTTGGCTGGGGAGAGCGGGATACAAATAAAAATTTATTATTATTATTATTATTACTACTGTAACAAAGGTCGCTTCTCAGGCTATAGTTGACCTTGCCAAACAGTAAGGTCAACTTACTTTCCGGGAACTATGCCAGAACAAGAGATTGAAACATATCTGAACACTCTGAAACCCCTTGGCTTCTCACCACCACCCCTTTCCTGGGAAGGGCGCCAAGAGTCCACAATAGTCCCAAGACAGCTTTCTGTTCATGCTCAGAGGAACTCATGGGGCAGGACTCTGGAAGAAGGAGGAGAAAGGGGGAGGGAAATGGAATGGGTATATATGCTCTGTGCACATGACTGTGAACTCGTGCATGCTTTTTGTGAACTATCACACTTGCTCCTTCTACCAGTTCATGGATGGTAGAAATAAAAGCTTTTTCTCCAAAACTATTCCTTGAGTGTCTGACTCCCACTTCCCTTTCCCGGGTGCAATATTTTTCCCACCCGAGGGCAAAGCCTCATAAGGCTACAGGGAACAGATAAATTCTTTGTCATATTGCATGCCATATTTTTGGTTGTTTTACACACAAGTAAAATGCCTGTTTCAAAAACTATTGCCAGGTAATGAAACTTAATGCAAAATCACCTTTAGGATGATACAGACTTATATATGAAAATAAAAAGAGTCTGTAGGTTGACATTTTCATAGAATTGCCCTGCTAGCAAAATATAAGACTTTCACTTCTGAGTGCTTCTGTAGCTGCACCAAATGCTTGTTGTGTGAATGCCAAAACCCAGTACTCTCTAAAATCCGATTAAAAGGAGACACATCACTTAGCGAGATAAATTTTATTGTTTGACTATTATGTAATTAAACATACAGTAACAACAACAAAAAAACCCAATCACTTTAAATATAATCACATTCTAGCGGGATTGTAAATTAAAAAAACAACAACAGATTACAGGAAACGGCAACAGTCTGCTAGAAGATATAATAACACGTTTCTGTTTTTTTAAATTTATGCTAACAAGTGAACTGCCACATTATTCTTCCGTGGTTCTAATCATATTGCAATTCCTGCTCCAGCAGTATTTTAAATATATTTCGATTCTGCTAGAAAGCAAGTGGTCAGGCTTCTGAAAACAGGGTGAACCAAGAAAGGCCAAACCTGAGAATTTTGGGAACTGCATTTATGGGAAGGGAGAAACCTGCATTTCAAAACACAGGAGGACAGAGAAAAATGGAGGGTGTGGAGGAGAGATATGGGGCTATAGTGGCACATGTGGAAAAGGCAAGCAGAACTGGAACATCTCTACTTTCCTGCTTGACCCCCAACCCAATCAGATTTTCTTCCAACCGCACGGTGGGACAACAGTTGCCACTTCTCAATTTCAGGCAAACCTCCCCACAACCACCCATACAGTTTATCGCAATTTTGCATTTCTGAAAATCTCGCACAGTTCATACTAATGTTGTGTTAAGATATCCTGAGGATCTGCAGAAGTCTCCCTAAGTCTCACCTAAAGCTACAATTTTGCGGAGAGGTGGAGTTAGGATCACAGAACTGTAGAGCTGGAGAGAGAGAGAGGCAGATTTTCAGAAATGCAAGCCCAGTCTAATTTACAGCTTGGACAAGATTCGGGTCTCCCCAGCGGTGGAGCAAGCCGATTGGGCGGTGCACGTGCCATGCATCCAAGGGCGGGGCCAGCTGCCATAGGGGTGGGGCCAGCCAGGGCAGGACACTCCGGGGGGCTCTGAGGTCTCTGTCTGCCTGCCTCCTCCCACTCAACCGCCCTACAGCTGAGGGGGAGGAGGTGGGCGTACCGTTTGGGGTGTGATGGCCTGGGATTTGGACTCGGAGGCTGAATCTGAGGAATCCCAGCCTGCACAGGAGTCCCTGCCTCCAGAAGCAGATGAGCCGGGGCTGGGGCCTGAGCCTGAAGGGTCCTCACGTGTGCTGGATCCTCAGATGCAGGCACCAGCTGAGTCTGCTCCGACCCCTGAGGTAATGGAGGACCCATTGCCTGCAGGTGCTCCACTCTCAGCCCCGTCAGAGGAAGCTGAGGTTGCCTCTGGGTCCGGTAACCCTCCAACCTCTCCTGAGCTGCAGAGGCTCAGGGCAGAGAGGCGGAGGGAACTAAGTTCCCACAGGAGGAGTGCTCGCCTCCAGGCCAGGAGAGGCGAGTCACCTGTGGACCAGGGCCGCCCTATGCCTCGGGGCAGATAAAAGCCAGCCAGCCCAGTCCCAGGTTGCGGGAGCAACATTGTTGCTAGCCTGTTCCTGCCTGCACCCTGTCCTGCTCTTCTGTCAGAGTTCCTGACCCCACCTGACCTTGGACCCAGCTACAGCTTTGACGGACAGCCTCCATACCACACCTTCAACCTTGGACTGGACTTGGACCCCGCCTCTCGGTTAGCCCCCAGGACCAGCACATGGGGCAGCGCGGAACCTGTGGGAGCCCAAGCCACCCTGTCGCTCCCAGGAGAGACGCGTGGCTCAGGCCTGCTGCAGGCCCTGCGGTGAGTGCCACCCAGAATTTTGTCATGCCCCTCAGTGGGGTGGCCCACCCCCACTGCACCTCCCTTCCTCCGCCCCTGGGTCTCCCCCTCCCACCATTTCCTTGGGCAGACAGAATTTGAAAAGCAGAGAGGAAAAGTGCCAAGCTTCACATTTGGGACTGGCTGGGGCATCATCCATCCTTTTGCCTTCCAGGGCCATCACAGACCTCGGTTCGCAGCAGCAGCAGCAGCAGCAGCAGCAGTAGACTTTTGAGTTCCTGCGATTGAATTGTAAATAAAAAAAGAAATGGAATATGGTAAAAATCACAAACGTACATTTTCTGTGTTGACACAGCCCTGCGGAACTTGTGACCCCCAGCCAAGGTGAACAGAAAGGCTGAGGATCAGTAAACTTCCTCTTTTCTTTTCGCGACAGGCCTGTGGGCAAGAATCCAGTAATACTGCGGTCAGCTTGGCGGCCTGTACATTCTGCAGGCTGCTTGTTTAAAAGATGGGGAAATTCCATTCTAAGGCCAAAGTGCATGCTATCCGAAATGCACTGGAAGGGGGCAGGGGCATCTCCAAGTAGGAGAGCAGAGAACGATTGCTGCCTGGGACCTTGAGGTCCAGCGCCGACAGCCTTCTGGCAGTTCCCTCCCTGTGAGAAGCCAAGTGACAGGAAACCAGGCAGAGGGCCTTCTCGGTAGTGGCACCCGTCCTATGGAACACCCTCCCACCAGATGTCAAAGAGAAAAACAACTATCAGACTTTTAGAAGACATCTGAAGGCAGCCCTATTTAGGGAAGCTTTTAATGTTTAATAAAAGGGATGCGGGTGAAGCTGTGGGTTAAACCATAGAGCCTAGGACTTGCGAAACAGAAGGTTGGTGGTTCGAATCCCCGTGGCGGGGTGAGCTCCCGTTTCTTGGTCCCTGCTCCTGCCAACCTAGCAGTTCGAAAGCACGTCATAGTGCAAGTAGATAAATAGATACCATTCCGGCGGGAACGTAAACGGCGTTTCCGTGCACTGCTCTGGTTTGCCAGAAGCAGCTTAGTCATGCTGGCCACATGACCTGGAAGCTGTACACCGGCTCCCTCAGCCAATAAAGCGAGATGAGCACCGCAACCCCAGAGTCGGCTACTACTGGACCTAATGGTCAGGGGTCCCTTTACCTTTTGGTTATTGTATTTTAGTGTTCTGTGTTCTGTTGGAAGCCGCCCATAGTGGCTGGGGAAACCCAGCCAGATGGGCAGGGTATAAATAAATTAGTAGTAGTAGTAGCAGTAGCAGTAGTAGTACTAGTAGTAGTAGTATTGAATGTTGCTTCCAGGCTGTTAGAGAATGCTGGGCCGGCTAGACAGACCAGTTCGCAGGCTCAATGGCAGCCAGGGAGGGGAATGTCTATTGGAACTTACGTACCTTTAACTATCTTCACTAAATTCTGCACCCATTTTACTTCGGGGTTGACGCATACTTTGGTTCCTTTCTCCCTGATTGTGATTCTGTAAAACAAGCAAAGTGGAAAGAATTTGGAATTAGCAGTTTTGTGCAAAGCAGACAAGCTGAACTGGAAGCCTCATCAATAAACCTTAGAGAGGAGACTGCTTGATGGCCACAGAGACCTATCTCTAGCTCACCCACTTATTTGTCTAATCAGTTTTGTGTTTCCTTCTATGATAACAAGGAAGAACAACTTGCAGCCTGCACCCAGGAACAACAATATACCATAACCATACAATAAAATACAATAACCAAAAGGTAAAGGGACCCCTGACCATTAGGTCCAGTACAGCAGTACCTGCAATTGCTACTCTACATTTTTTCAGGCATCTAGTTGCTATTTTGACTTTGAAATCCAGCATCTGCACAGTCATAGAATCACAGAACTGTCAAGTTGGAAGGGACCCCGAGGGTAATCTAGTCCGACCCCCTGCGATGCGGGAATGTCATTCACACAATGCCCCTTTACATGTGTGTTGCATCATGCGTGAACATCTCTTGTAACCAAAATGACCTCATGGGCCAAATGGGGAAGTCAGTTAGGACCACACAGGTCAGAGGTTTCCCACCATAGGCATAATACAGCACATGGCAGGGTGATATTTAATGGCAAGTAATGCAGATAGCGGGACGCGGGTGGCGCTGTGGGTTAAACCACAGAGCACAGGACTTGCCGATCAGAAGGTCAGCGGTTCGAATCCCCGCGACAGGGTGAGCTCCCGTTGCTCGGTCCCTGCTCCTGTCAACCTAGCAGTTCGAAAGCACGTCAAAGTGCAAGTAGATAAATAGGTACCGCTGTGGCGGGAAGGTAAATGGCGTTTCTGTGCACTGCTCTGGTTTGCCAGAAGCGGCTTAGTCATGCTGGCCACATGACCTGGAAGCTGTACGCCGGCTCCCTCGGCCAATAAAGCGAGATGAGCTCCGCAACCCCAGAGTCGGCCATGACTGGACCTAATGGTCAGGGGTCCCTTTACCTTTAATGCAGATATGTGCTGAGAAGCAGGAGTGTGTGAACGCAAAAAAATACACAAGAGATGGCAAGGATAACTGCCAAACAAAATAATGGAAATATACAACATTGGATGTCGGGATGTGATTCATAGAGGTGAAAGGACCACGAGGGTCGTTTAGTCGAACCCCCTGCAATTTAGGAATCTTTTGCCCAACATGGGGCTCAAACCCACAGCCCTGAGATTGAGAGTCTCATGCTCTACCGACTGAGCCATCACAGCGCAGGAATTGCCTGTCTGCAAATAGGAAATAGACGAAATCTGCTAATGAGGGAATAAGACCCACTGAAGAGAGTGAGGCTTACTTCCAGGTAAACCTGCGAAGAATTGCGCTTTTAAGTGTCAGTGAACTTAACCCATTGGGCTTAACCACAAATAACTTTAGAATGTTCTTTTTATATACAGAACCCTTACACAGGGCTTGTTGCCACACCAGAAGACAGAAACCAGTTGAAAGATGGAGGGGAGGGGAGTAATTAGTTATGTTACGATTGCCACAACATTGAAAATCTGGGCAGAAAAGCTGTTGAACTTTTTCTGGCAAAGTTGTTGAACTGTTTTGCACAAAATCATTGAGCTGTTTTTTTTTTGTTGTTTGGTGTATTTTTTAAAGAAAACATAGGTTGCCCATGCCTCCAGATTTTCCCAGACATTTTTAAGTGATTTCTGCCTGGACACTGCTTCCAACTGCAGCATTTCAGAGAGGTTGGCGGGGGTGGAATTCTGGACATATGGCAACCCTAAGTTATGTAGGAAATGCGCAAGTTGTTTTGGATCTTTGCTATGATGGTCATGGATTACTGAGGTCACTTACATTACTTCCATCTTGTTGCAGGCGCTTCCAGGCGGGAAAATACTGACACTTTCGTATTGAGAAGGAGGGATGAATCTGGACCTTACTTTTGCACATTTGCAGCCTATTGTTGGATCAAAGATAGCTGTGGGCAGAAGATACAGCGATTGAGAATTTGAGAGATCTCTAGGCAGACATAAAGGCATTTCAAAACACCTGGGACTTGGCAGAACTGCCTACTGAGAACAGCATCTCTACATTGTTTAGCACTAATCCTATACAGTGTTACCTCGGGTTAAGAACTTAATTTGTTCTGGAGGTCTGTTCTTAACCTGAAGCACCACTTTAGCTAATGGGGCTCCTGCTGCCGCTACACGATTTATGTTCTCATCCTGAAGCAAAGTTCTGAACGCAAGGTAATATTTCTGGGTTAGCGGAGTCTGTAACCTGAAGCATATGTAACCTGAAGCGTATGTAACCCGAGGTACCACTGTAGTTTCTCAATGATTTCTTGGGAAGGGAGGCAAAGGCTGCCAATATTATAATTATAATTATAATTATATTTATACCCCACCCATGTGGGCAGCTTCCAACAAAATATTAAAATACAATAGTCTATTAAACATTAAAAGCTTCCCTAAAAAGGGCTCCCTTCAGATGTCTTTTAAAGAGAAGATAGCTGCTTATTTCCTTCACATCTGAAGGGAGGGCATTCCACAGGGTGGGTGCCACTACCGAGAAGGCCCTCTGCCTGGTTCCCTGTAACTTGGCTTCTCGCAGCGAGGGAACCGCCAGAAGGCCCTCGGAACTGGACCTCATTGTCCGGGCAGAACGATGGGGGTGGAGAAAACCAGGGGAAGGGCAAATTCTCTAGAGGAGGCACAATAGTACAGTCAATGTTTGCTGCTTCCTTTCACCTCACTCAATAGGTCTGGTCTTTAGTTTCTGAGCGAGCAATCAAGCAGTTGGGGGGGGGGAGCCCTGTCCCACCTCAAACTCTCCGGAGCAAAGGCGGTATAGAAATGTAAAAGGAAATAACATTTCTGACAGGTTCAGAATTCTGCCCACCTCGAAGAGAAAGGGTAGCTACTGTCTCTTAGGCCCAGCCCTCCCTCACAGGATTGTTGTGAGGCAAAGAATCGAGCTCCGTGGACAAAAGGGTGGCAGGGAAATAAAAGACAAAAGCAGTTGCTTGATAAATTTGATGGTTGCTAAGCTCCATTCTGTAAATTGGCCAGAGGACCTTGGTTACTGGGCAGTATAGAAATACATTAAACAAACTGAAGGGATAAACTTAAGATTGTAATCATGAATGACCAATCAGAGGAGTAAAGCAGGAGAAGAAAACCCCACGCTGGTACTTACCTGCATAGCTGATGTGGGAGGTAAGAAGCAGGGCAAACAGCACAGCCAGGAAGCAGGATCCCATTCTGGATTCGGTTGTCAGTTGCACACTCAGCAAAGGGAGAACTCAGCTTTCAGCGCTTGCCAGGGTGCAGTTTTGGTGGCCAAGACGGGCTCTATTTATTCCATAGAGCCGGCCTTTACATCATCAGCCAAGGGGCTATTTTTAGAAATCATATACGCAAAGTTGCATCATAGTCCACTTCCCATCCTTTGCCTCCGAATTTGCATTGCTGAATTGGCAATTTGAAGCACAGAAAACTTCCAACAAAACCAATGTTCTTTTTCACTTCTCCTTTCTAAGCTACCTTTCCATTACAGGTCTTGCCACCTTCTCCTTCAAGATTCCATCGCTTCTGTCTTCTCTCTGCTTCAGCAATTTACTTTATTTTCCGGCTGCTGTGAGAGCCAGTGTGGTGTAGTGGTTAAGAGCGGTGGACTCGTAATCTGGGGAACTGGGTTTGCTTCCCTGCTCCTCCACATGCAGCTGCTGGGTGACCTTGGGCTGGTCACACTTCTCTGAAGTCTCTCAGCCCCACTCACCTCACAGAGTGTTTGTTGTGGGGAAGGAAAGGAAAGGCGATTGTTAGCCGCTCCCTGAAGGGGAGTGATAAAGCGGGATGTCAAATCCAAACTCTTCTTCTCTTCTTCTGTTCTTCTGTCATCTCTTTTTCTAAGCACTCCATGGGACAAAGGCAACCTCTACACATTTGAAACACTACTCTGCCCCTTTAAACAGCCATATTTCCCTGCCAGGAATCCTGGGAAATGTAGTTTGTTCAGGGTGCTGAGAGATGTTAAGACACCCCTAGGAACCATGTACCTATGGGATCGCCTCTCCTGGTATGCAGGAATTCTCACAACAAGTAGCAAGGGGGAAATGACAGCCAATTCAAGCAGCTCCTGTGATTCTTCCTCTAAGTTCCCTCTGTGTGCTCTCAATCTCTCTCTCTCTCTCATGGTTGCAAAACAGTCTAAAACCTCCCTTCTGCTAGTATTGTCATCGTCTTCTTTGGTGATCCCTCGTAGCCGAGTAAGATTGTCTTTCATAAACATGGTTTTAACAGTGAGTCCATAAGTGACTGTGGAGCCCAATTCTGGATCCACACGTCCTTCCACAGTGGGGACATTGGTTTCTGGGCGGGAGTGGATCACAGTGTGGATTTGCCAAGTGTGCCTTCCTCTTAGCAAGTTTCTCCCTTTCGTCCTAAGTTCGAGCGTCTTCAAAGCCCATGACACCTTTGGTAAAGGCTGTTCTCCAATTGGAGCGCTCACAGGCAAGTGTTTGCCACTTGTCAGTGTTTATACTACATTTTTAAAGATTTGCCTTGAGAGAGTCTTTGAACCTCTTTCGTTGACTACCAGCATTACGCTTTCCATTTTTAAGTTCGGAATAGAGTGGTTTCTTTGGAAGACGATCATCAGGCATCCACACAACATGACCAGTCCAACGAAGTTGATATTGAAGAATCATTGCTCCTCACAAAGCGACAAATCCCAGATTTCCCTGTTAAACTACTTTGGGAACTGTAGCTGTGCAGGAAGATTAGGGATCAAAGTGCCTGTAGACCAGGAATGGCTGGCCTGTGGTCCTTCAACACCCATCAGCCCAAGCAAACATAGCCAATAGTCAGGGGCATGAGCAGTTGCAGTCCATAAACATCTGAAGGGTTGCAGTTCTCTGCCACCATTGGCATGATCCTCAGCAGCACTGGGAACAGCCCTCTACCTCGCCTGAAGACGTGGTTTGGCTTCCTGAGGACCAATTATAGCCCGATCCTGCCAAGACAGGAGGAAAGGAGACCAGAAGTGCTGCTGTTGCATCTTAAGCCACCAGATCGCAGCACAGAGCAAGACAGTGGCAGCCCCTTAGTTAAATACATTAAGTTAAATTAATTGGAAATAGCTTGCAAGTACTAGATTGGCTTGGGACGTGGGTGGCGCTGTGGGTTAAACCACAGAGCCTAGGACTTGCTGAGCAGAAGGTCGGCGGTTCGAATCCCCGCAACGGGGTGAGCTCCTGTTGCTTGGTCCCTGCTCCTGCCCACCTAGCAGTTTGAAAGTACACCAAAGTGCAAGTAGA
This sequence comes from Podarcis gaigeae, assembly GCF_964106915.1. Classification (NCBI taxonomy): domain Eukaryota; kingdom Metazoa; phylum Chordata; class Lepidosauria; order Squamata; family Lacertidae; genus Podarcis; species Podarcis gaigeae. Next base: position 69,490,011 of record NC_139685.1, read on the forward strand.
TAAATAGATACCGCTCCAGCAGGAACGTAAACGGCATTTCCATGCGCTGCTCTGGTTCGCCAGAAGCGGCTCAGTCATGCTGGTCACATGACCCAGAAGCTGTACGCTGGCTCCCTCAGCCAATAAAGCGAGATGAGCGCTGCAACCTCAGAGTCGGCCACGACTGGACCTAACGGTCAGGGGTCCCTTTACCTTTACCTACTAGATAGGCTTAGGATTTAAATAAGTTAAGTGATGAATCAATATGTTTAATGTTGAATTGGTAAGATAGAATGATGTTAAGTGTTTAAGTTAAGCTTATAAGAACTTTGTTTGGAAAACAGTTAAAAGGATCTGCATTGAAATTCAACCAGGGGGATGCGAGGAAGTCACTTAACAATGTTAGTAAGATTAATTTTAATAAGGTTATGGTTTATGTTTGTTTGTTTGTTTGTTTGTGTGTTTGCAATTTTGTGAAAACCAATAAAAAAATTGGGGGGGGGGAGACAGTGGCAGCCCCAACAACCAAGCACATGCTAGGTATCTACCACACCTTTCTTAAAGGCACAAGGACTACTGTCCTGCATCCAATTACCTGGAGGTAAGCCCCATTACAAGCAAAAGGACTTACTTCCGAGTAAACACATATACCGTTGCATGTATACCAGGGACTTTTTTCAAAGAGGGCCAGATTTGATGAAGTGAACATGCATGAGGGCCGACCAAAGTTGTTAACCTTTTTTTAGGATTGACAAGCGGGCTGGATTATGCCTCCTCCGAAACGGACTTTGGACATGCCTGTCTTAATTAATGAGTACCTTTGCAGCAGAACACATTTAAGGATCTCGGATCTCTGCAAAGAATTCAGTTTGCATCGCCATTTGGGGAGAGTGTGGGGTTCTTTGACATCCACAAAGCTCATTGTGTAGCGGTTTTTTTTGTTTAACTTCTAGAGAGTACCTGATCTCAGAGAAAACCACCACAGGAAATATCCAGTTGCTAGAAGAAAAGGAAGGGTGAACTACAGTGATCCCAGGGACTAGGAAATGATGCAGAAGTGTACTAAAGGGGAGGGGAAAACAACATTCTTTAGGAACCCCAATGATTCCTCTTGTCTGATGACTAAACAACTCACTTGTCAGTCAATGCTCTGACTTGACTCAGTGGCTACAAACGAGGAAAGGCACAAGCAGCCAGGCATATTTGAAGGAAGTGTTACTACTCACATTTTTCATTCTGGTGTTTTGTTTTGTTTTTTAAATGTTTGGAACATTATCTATCTATCTCTGTCTATCGATCTGTCTATCTATCTATCTATCTATCTATCATCTATCTATCTATCATCTATCTATCTATCGGTAGAAAAAATGGTTCCCAAAAAGTGGAGTGCAATAGCAGAACAAACCTTCAGACAAAAGACAATAGTTTAAAAGGAAGTTTTGCTCTTGATCTCCCACAATCATTCAGACAGGGGAACTTGCTTTCTTACTGGCCTGGTTTGAATGCATGCATTCTGAAATTGGAAAAAAAAAAAGCCCCTAAGATGGTTATTGGCAGAGTTAGGGGTCTAATCTGTAAACTGAACCAGCACTTTTTTTTCCATTTCCCTTTTTCCTACCCTAATTATTCTTGCAAACAGGGCATTTTGGCATCTTCAATAGAAAAAAGCTCGTCCCCTCCCTCTTTGTCGTGATAACGGCTTTCTTGGGAATGTCCCTCTCTTCAAAAGTTTGCTGCCTCTAAAGAATGTTCGTGAGAGGGGATTTACAGCCACCATCGAAAGAAATCAGCAGAAAAATGTCTTATTGACAGTTCAAGTGGGGAACAGAAGGTACAGAAAAGTCAGAATCTGCGCTGGAAGCTGGATATATTGTCTCTGATGAATTCAGAAAAATCCTGTGCTTAACAGCTTTTTAGGGTAGACCTGATGATGCCGGCCAGGCAGCCTAAATACCAATGACCGTGATACCGACTGCTTACATACTGTAACTTTAAAACACACCCTCCCTGTCGTGCAGCGGTAAATTAATCAAGGCAGAGTCTTCTTCACAAACAGAAGAAAACTTTTTCTTGAGAAAATAAAGTTGTTCAGAAACAGCATAGTTAAAGAGCATACACAGAGTGCTCATAGCAGCTATCTGGCTATCACAGAGGCACAGTAACTAAGACTCCATACATAATCCATACAGCTCTCTGACTGAGTCCCATAGATTGGTTGACTACTTTTTATTAGGATAATGCGTCATCACCCAAGATGGGTCACAAGTCACATTGACTTAGCAGTTTGCTGTTAACAGCAGTTAGCAGGCTTGAATAATTGTGTAGGTCTTGTAGACCTAATTCTGCTCACAAGAACCTTTCTCCCAAGAATCCTGGGAACTGTAGTTCACCCCTCACAGAACTACAGTTCTCAGCAGCCTTAACAACCTACCAGATCTGGGATACTTCAGGAGAAATAACGTGCTTTGAAATGTGTGGAGTGTGCACATCCATCCATCTTCAGAAACAGTGACAGATTTACATATAAGCTAAACAAGCTATAGTTTAGGGGGGCCCCATAAAATTTAAAGGGGAAAAAACACTGAATGTACATTTCCAAAATATAACATTAAGTTCACTAATTACTTTGATAAAATACATATTTTGTTATGAGCAAATGGCTTTGGATACCTATTAGGTCCATAAATTTCCATATAGCATATATTCAAAGCTAAATCTGGCCCTGTTCATAAGCAGAGTCTGTTTTACTGTCAAACTGCTATTACCATCAAAAATTCCTGATGCTGAGTCCGAATCTCCTTCCTTGTAACTTGGTTCGGCTCCTACCCTCCAGAACAGGAGAAAACATTTTTCATGTGACAGCCCTTGAGATATTTGAAGATGGCTCTCATATCTCCTTTCAACATCCTTTTTTCCAGGCGAAACATACCCAGCTCCTTCAACCGTTCTTCATGTGGCTTGGTTTCTGGACAGAAACACCTGGACAGCCACAGGGCCCCCTCCCCTAAGTTATAGGGTGCTTGTGAAAACCCATGACAGCCTGTCATTTTTTTATGGCACCATGGGAGGTGTGTCATCTGTCGACAATAGCAGAAGATGGGCTCCTCACTTTTCTCATATGTGTTTGCTCTGCAACTGTCCCTTCTCAATTAGGTTGTGTGAAATACCTTATAGCAATTAGCCATGTTCATTAGCTGCAAACACCCTTGAACAGGATCGTAGGAGCTAGCAAAACACAGGCCCGTGTTTTGCTAGCCCAAAAATGGAAAACGAGCGAGGTCCCAACCAAAGAAGAATGGCAATTTAAACTGATGGAATATGTGCCACTTGCAGATTTAACACACAGAATAAGAGAACAAGAAGAACATACATATAAAGAAGACTGGAAAATGTTTACTGAACATATTGGGGGGGGGGAATTGTGTTCATTTAAAAACGCTGGTAGCGTTAAGATAAATTCAGCAGTGTAAATAAGTTTTGATGGATGTAACAGTGGAATACTGAATGGTTTAGCTCATGTAAAATATGCAGGGATGTATGGTATGCAAAACGAACTGCGGAAAGAGAAGAACGGAAGTCATTGATTTAAGGCTGTTTAAATTAAGGTTACCAGATTTTTCTCAATGAATCCGGGGACGCTTTTCAACTTGAATGGATTTTGTATGGGGGCTGATTTGTAAATTCGGGGACTGTCCCCAGGAAACGGGGACATTTGGTAACCTTAGTTTAAATGAATATTTTGAAATGTAGATTAGAATTTAAAAAAAAAAACACAGTAGTGTGTGTGCGTGTGTGTGTGTGTGTGTGTGTGTGTGTGTGAGAGAGAGAGAGAGAGAGAGAGAACAGGAGCATAGGAGCATAGAGAAAACATAGGAACATTTCACCCCAGACACTTAGATCTCTGAATACCTCTTAGGTAAAGTATGCTGCAACCCAAAGCTTTTTGTGTTGTGACACCAGGTCTCTGGGATTTTCTTGCCTTAGACATGAAGCAAGCCCGATACTTGTGCTGTTGACATTCATTGAAAACTGTTCTTCTACTCCCCCCTTAAGTCTTCCCAAATTAAGATATATGCGCCCAATGATAATAAATCGGAGTTTTATAGGATGTTGGAAGGAAAGTTGCTTGATTATGCCAATCAAAAAATTATATTATTAGGAGATATGAATGGTGTGGTGTCGCTAGAGATGGACAGGCTAAGGGACGGAAAGGGCAAAGAAGGGAAGCTACCGAAAACCTTTTTTTCATTGGCTCAAAACTGCAATCTGGTAGACATCTGGAGATTTAAATACCCCCTGGAAAAACAATACACTTTCCACTCAGAATCTAAAGATTCATCTTCAAGATTAGATCAGATATGGATCTCGTCAGAATTAGTCCCAAGATCTGTACGGGTGGGGATCCAAGCCAAAACTATTTCGGACCATAACCCAATAAAAATGGAACTGAAAGGGCTGGAAGGAAGATCATACAGATGGAAAATGAAAGATTATCTGTTAGACGATCAAGAGATAGTAGAGAAAGCCCAAAAAAGGTTAAAGGAATACTTTGAGGACAATTTAGGCAAAGATACAAAACCAAAGGTAGTGTGGGATGCAGGCAAGGCGGTGATGCGGGGCTTTTTCATCCAACAGAGTGTAATTAAGAACAGAAAAAAAGAAAAAGGGAGAAAAGAGATTCTACAACAAATATGGGATAATGAACAAAAATTAATTAAAAACCCCAAAAATAAGAGAATAAAAGAGAACATTAAAGTTCTACAATCTCAATATGCAATGCTGATAAATAGGGAGATAGAATGGAAAGTTAAAAAACTAAGACAGAGGAGTTTCGAATATGCTAATAAATCAGGGAAGCTATTAGCTTGGCAACTCAAAAAGAGGAAGGAACAAAATACAATAAATAAAATTGTGGTGGAGGGAGAAGAGATAAACAAACCTAAAGAAATAAGGAAAGCCTTTTTGGATTTCTATAGAGGACTTTTTAGAAATACTGAAAAGAATAACCTGAGAAAAATAGAAAGATACCTAAAATATAAGAATATAAATAAGATCTCTACAGTGGAGAAAGAGAAACTGAGTGCCCTAATTGAGGTAGAAGAAATTAGAGCAATTATAAAAGATTTAAAAAAAGGGAAAGCCCCTGGCCCAGACGGGTTTACCGGCAGATACTATAAAGAGATGGAATTAGTTCTGCTGACCCCATTGCAAGAAGTAATGAACAATATCCTCAAAGAAAGAGAAATACCTGAGACATGGAAGGAGGCATTAATTACATTAATTCCCAAACAAGATGCAGATCTACAACAGATTAAAAATTTCAGACCGATTTCCTTATTAAACATAGATTATAAGATCTTTGCGGGAATCCTGGCAAGAAGACTAAAGGATATTTTGGTAGAAAGTATACATAAAGACCAAGCGGGCTTCCTGCCGGGTAGGTACATGAAAGATAACATAAGGAATATAGTTAACATCATAGAATACTTAACAGACAGGTGTGACAAGCAAGGTCTGCTGTTGTTTGTGGACGCTGAGAAAGCGTTTGATAACGTGATTTGGGATTTTCTGTTGAAACAACTGGAATATATGGAAGTGGGCACTGAATTCTATAATGGGATAAAGGCAATTTACACCGAACAGAGGGCAAGGTTGATAATAAACAATGTGGAGACTGCAGAAATGATAATAACAAAGGGAACAAGACAGGGATGCCCGTTGTCCCCACTGTTGTTTATAATGGTGTTAGAAGTCCTCCTAAATTCAATAAGAAAAAACAAAGGTATAAAAGGAGTAATGGTTGGGCAGAACGAATATAAAATCAGGGCATTTGCGGATGACTTGGTCGTAACAATGGAAGACCCAATAGACTCAATAAAAGAGGCACTTGAAGAATTTGACCAATTTGGAAAAGTGGCTGGCTTCAAATTAAATAAAAGGAAAACCAAAATATTAGTTAAGAATATGCAAAGCGATACAGTTGAAGAAGTACAAAGAGAAACCGAAATAGAGGTGACCAGGAAGGCAAAATATCTAGGAGTATGGGTAACGTCAAAAAACATAGATCTATTTAAAAATAACTATGAAACAGTATGGAAAGGAGTCAACAAAGATATTGAAACATGGGGCAGACTAAAACTGTCATTTTGGGGCAGAATAGCTACAATCAAAATGTCTGTACTTCCTAGATTATTCTTTTTGTTCCAAAATATCCCTGTGGTTAAAGGTACAAAGATATTTAAAGACTGGCATAGGGAGATTTCTAAATTTATCTGGCAGGGCAAGAAACCAAGAATAAAATTTAAATTGCTGACTGATGTGAAGGAAAGGGGAGGTTTTGCCCTGCCAGACTTGAAGCTATATTACGAGGCGTCATGCCTATGCTGGGTAAAAACTTGGATAAAACTGCAAGACAAGGAAGTGCTAGACTTAGAGGGACACAACAACCGATTTGGGTGGCATGCCTATTTATGGCACGGGCGGAGGAAAGTGCATAAAGACTTTGGAAATCATATATTTAGGGGTCCACTGATTGAGGTATGGGAGAGGTATAAAGACATGCTAGAACCCAAAACTCCCCACTGGCTGTCGCCACTAGAAGTCATGAGTGCCAAAAAGATCAATATGAGGACTAACTGGGCTACTTACGAACAACTGTTAATTAAAGAAGAAGGAAAGTGGAAAATGAAGCCGTACGAAATGGTTAAGGACCAAGTCCATGACTGGCTGCATTATTTCCAGATCAATGACATGTTTAGGAAAGATACTAAAGATAAAGGATATGCCGATAAAAATTCCAGATTCCAAAATGAGATATTGAACAATAATATAAAAACCTTGTCTAAAATGTACAATCAGTTACTGGATTGGAATTTAATTGACGAGGAAGTTAAGTCAGTAATGACATACTGGGCAAGAGATTTAGACCGTAACATCTACTTTGAAGAATGGGAAAAACTCTGGAAACACCATCTTAAGTTCACTGCCTGTGTGACATTGAAGGAAAACTTAATGAAAATGTTCTACCGTTGGTATATGACCCCTGTAAAACTAGCTAGGATGTATGGATCCTGTAATAAGTGCTGGAAGTGCAAGAAAAGGGAGGGGACCTTCTACCATATGTGGTGGGAGTGCCAGAAGGTTAAAGGGTTCTGGGAGAGTATATATAACGAAATGAAGAAAATTTTGAGATATACCTTTGTTAAAAAACCAGAGGCCTTTCTGTTGGGATTGGTAGGAAGGGAGATAAAGAGGGAAGATCACAAGCTGTTCCAGTACGCAACAACGGCAGCAAGAGTCTTATTGGCTAAAAACTGGAAATCAGAGGGTCTACCGACAATCGAGGATTGGAGATAAAAACTATTAGAATATGCGGAGATGGATAGGATGACAGGGAAAATCAGATATTTAAAGGATCAGAGGTTTACTAAAGATTGGGAAAATTTCACGAACTATCTGGAAGATCTAAGCGATGGACAGATAACTCTAGTGGGTTTTAAAGGAGCTCTGTAAAAAGTAAAGGGTACTGTCTAAAGAGAAACGGGAGAACTAGGATGAATAATGGCATTACAAACTAAGAACTGCAAAATTACAAAAAAGATTAGTATGGATGATTTGTGGAAAGGTTGAAGGAAGTCACATTTAAAAATCTGTGAAAGTAATAATTGAATCTGTATATTTTAATTTTGTATTTTGAATTATGTAAACTAATAAAAATTATGCATTGAAAAAAGTCTTCCCAAATTAAGTGTGTTTTGTTTCTGTAGCTTTAAATCCTTATTGGCTTAATGCTGTTAACATTACAGTATCTTACGGTTTGTATTGTGTTCTATATTCTGTTCTGTTTAAATGCAGAGCAGTTTACATATTCGGAAATAAACAAAAAAAAATGGATTTTTGCCAACGTAGGTGCACAAGGATCTTCTCTAGAGATGGTCTGCTATTACCAATATAATGGAAAGACTTGAAAATTCTGTACAGGAGTTGCGCAAAAGTTTAGTATCTAAGATGCCCTAGAACCAAATCCCGTTATTTCCTCTTTCTTTCAAGCTGCCACAATGACCTTGGTTAAGTTTTTTTTTTTAATGTTGGCATATTTGCTTTTGCTGCGGATTTTTGTGTGAATGCACAAAACCTCCGTCTTCTTGTTATAGCTTAACATTCTCTGGTTATCGTAAATAGTAATGTAAATCAGAATTTTTCAATTGATGGTTTGGTCAAAGAAGGAGTTTCGCTTTGACAGGGTGTCTATAGGGTGATGCAGATGTTCCAAAACATGTTAGGTAAGCACAGACAGGAAATCTGTGGGGATGAATGTGCGAGGTCTGTGCCCCCAGTGCTGTTTGATGACCTTCCCACAGAGGCTGAATACACAGAGCACATTAAGATTCATTTGGTGTACCCAGTGCAAGTATCTCTTCCACATTGTCCACACAGCATCATCCATCTCTCATCCAGATCCTGACTTTTTTTGACAATTTCATGTGTTTCTCCTCATTCTTGTTTCAATGCAAAAACACAAGAAGTGTTTTAACTGCAAATTTATTTTTAAAAAGCAGGGAGAAGGAGTGAGGGGCGTCACCTCACACGAACAATACAATAACTGTCAATATGTCCATATTAGTTTACACTTCTTTATAGTTCAATTCACTGCTGGATTTACGTATAAGCTAAATAAGCTATAGCTTAGGGCCCCGAGCTATAGCTTAGGGAAAGAAGAGACTGAGAGGAGATAGGATAGCTATCTTCAAATATCTCCAGGGCTGTCACATGGAAGAGGGAACAAGTCTGTTTCCTCCTGCTCTGGAGGGTAGGACTCGAACCAATGGCTTCAAGTTACAAGAAAAGAGATTCTTCAGCATCAGGAAAAACTTTCTGACAGAAATAGCGGGAGGTTGTGGACTCTCCTTCCTTGGAGGTTTTTAAACAGAGGTTGGATGGCCATCTCTCATGGATGCTTCAGCTGAGATTCCTGCATTCAGGCATGTCCGACTTCCAAGAGACTGTGATCTACTCCCAGTATAAAAAAAAACTTGCGGTGATCTACCCATTGTCATTGGAGGGGGGAGGAGTGTGCGTGGGGTGGGTGGATTGCCCAGAACTTCTTGTTGAACTTCTTTTAGGAAGGGAAGTACCCAGAGTTGCTGAGCTTTTGGGGGGAGGATTGCACAGAGTTTTTTGGCTTTCCCCCCATAACGTTTTGTACACGATAAGGATCCCTTGATCTACCAGGATCAGCTGGGGATCTACCGGTAGACCATGATCTACTAGTTGGACATCCTGCCCCGGCCAACTCTACAATTCTATGCTTCTATGTTCTTATGAGAGTACTCAATACACCTGTCTATTAAGGCCCTCATTGTTGTTGTTGTTTAGTCATTTAGTCGTGTCCGACTCTTCGTGACCCCATGGACCAGAGCATGCCAGATACTCCTGTCTTCCACTGCCTCCCGCAGTTTGGTCAAACTCATGCTGGTAGCTTCAAGAACTGTCCAACCATCTCGTCCTCTGTCGTCCCCTTCTCCTTGTGCCTTCCATCTTTCCCAACATCAGGGTCTTTTCCAGGGAGTCTTCTCTTCTCATGAGGTGGCCAAAGTATTGGAGCCTCAGCTTCAGGATCTGTCCTTCCAGTGAGCACTCAGGGCTGATTTCCTTCAGAATGGATAGGTTTGATCTTTCAGTCCGTGGGACTCTCAAGAGTCTCCTCCAGCACCATAATTCAAAAGCATCAATTCTTCGGCGATCAGCCTTCTTTATGGTCCAGCTCTCACTTCCATACATCATTTTCTCCCAATTCCAGCTGGCTTGCCTGCCTCAGTTTTGTCCTGAAGATGTCTTTGTGATTCAATGTGATGATTCAATGGAAGAATACTCTTCCCTCCCGTATCTTCCCCTGCTGCTGAGGTGGAGGGTTCCTCTGACCAAAAAGCGCCAATAGGCTCACAGTCTTGGTCACTGTGCTGTTGATTCACTCGACTGCTGTTCTGCTGAGCTTTCAGCTCCTTTGGAAGGTCATGAAGCAGATCTGGGTCCTGTGAGGACACTGCTGCGTCCATGTTTGGCTGAGAGTGCAAGCCAGCTCCCAGCTGTAGAAGCACATGCACAGCACGTTTGCAGAGGACACCAGCGAGGGGTTTCATGCCTCCTGCTGCAACTGAGCGCCGGTTGGAAGTCTTGGCTAATCGCATTGTGCAAGGTCTTGTGTGGAAGGAGCATGGAGGAGGCTGCAGCGCAAGAAGGAACAAGGAATGTTGCCAAGTGGGGGTGGAGAAGTGAAAATGGCCGGGAAGCAAAGCAACCACTGACATTGGAGGGAATGGAAAAGAAGGAGGGAAAGATGAAGGTCTTGCAGAAGATTGAGAATCTGAAGGGGATTCATGCATAAAAGAAAAGCAAGGGACTGAGGAAGACTTGGAGATGGGAGAGAAACTTGATTCAGTTCATATTTAAAGGTGCACAGACTTATTTTGTGCTTTCTGGGGGGAAAGGTGCAAATTGGGATACAGATATCCTTGAAATTCCACACTTCTCCAAATTTTTGCAATGCAAAATTCTCCAATGTGTACAGTGTGCCATATTAACACAGATATCAGTTTTTAAAATGCTGTTGGGTGCCCAGAAATGCTGGTGAACTTTTGTGAAGCCTTCTAAAGAAAAAAGTTGCAGACTGATATGGAAATATGGAGAAAACAGAATATTTGGAAACACATTTCTGAGCAATAGCAAGATCACAGAGGGTTCCAGGGTATGTGTTCCTTTGGAGAACTGAGAAGCGGCAGAGACTGTCGTAACTTGAAGAAATGCGGTTTTTTCACCCATTAACACCTTCAGTCTGCATGGAATGAGTCCAGATCTTACAGCGTGGTCATTTCAAGAGGGGCTTGTCCTCCACAGAATTGCAGCCCTCGAGTCCAAGGCCTCTCTCCCAGCCAGCCTTCAGCCAGCCTGCCCAAGATGGATCCCAGTCTTTCTTCTTCCCAGAACACCCTGCTAAAAACTCTCTTTTCCTGTCACCTCACACCCAGTTACCCTGGCAGCCTTCCAAACCCCAGTCTCTGTTCACACCTCAGGGCAAGGGGTGAGGACAGTTCTCTTGCACTGCCAATGGCCCTCAGTGTTTTCTTAATGGCCCTAGCTTGGCCAGGTCATTTTGCATAGGCTGGCTCAGGAATTCCTCTGCAGCTTGTATTTCTCCCTTCACAAATAAGTCCTACCATTTATTAATTTCTAAGGTTTAGAGGGCAGCACCCAAAAAAAACCCCTATAACGATACATGCAAAATGCATTACATTGGGGGAGCTTGCTTTGCAAACATGCGTATATTAAGGCAAAATATCAGGCACGAATGTGTGCATTTGGAGAAGTGTGCCCAGAAATGCTGATGAGCTTTCGTGAAGCCTTCTAAAGAAAAAAACTGCAGACTGATGTGGAAATATGGAGAACAACAGAAGATTTGGAAACACTGAGAAACTGAGTGAAGATAATAATAACTGAGTGAAGATAATAATAATAATAATAATTATAATAATAACACTCCTTCTGCAGTGTTGGATGGCAGGTTAAGAGGAGTTCCCTACCAGGACAGACTTTGCTCGTGTGCTCAAGACATCGATTCCATAAAACATATTTTGCTGCACTGTGCAAAATATGAGCAAGCCAGGGCTGAACTGATATTACCCTTGCTGGTACCTTTCCCGGGAAAATCAGAGGCTCACTATGACAGGTTCCTATTGGAAGACTGGACAAATGCTAGAACATTAGCAGTGGTTGCAAGAACCAATGATCCCTATATTCTGAACAAAATGCTTGTTTAACCTGGAGGTAGGCTGTATGAATTGTGTATTGCTTTGTAAAGATTTGTTGGGTCTCTGGACAGTAATAAAGATTGATGATGATGATAATGATAAATAATAATAATAATAATAATAATAATAATAATAATAATAATAATAATAATAATTTATTATTTATACCCCGCCCATCTGGCTGGGTCCCCCCAGCCACTCTGGGCGGCTTCCAACAAAACACTAAAATACAATAACCTATTAAACATTAAAAGCTTCCCTAAACAGGGCTGCCTTCAGATGTCTTCTAAAAGTCTGGTAGTTGTTCTTCTCTTTGACATCTGGTGGGAGGGCGTTCCACAGGGCGGGTGCCACTACCAAGAAGGCCCTCTGCCTGGTTCCCTGTAACTTGGCTTCCCGCAGTGAGGGAACCGCCAGAAGGCCCTCAGTGCTGGACCTCAGTGTCCGGGTAGAACAATGGGGGTGGAGACGCTCCTTCAGATATACTGGACCGAGGCCATTCTGGGCTTAAGGATTTTGCATTGAGGAAGGAAAAGGAAGGAAAGAGACAGGTGATTTTGGCTGTGCCGAAGGCATCATCATCTTGGTTGCCCTCCTCTGTACAGACTCCAAATTTTTCACAACTGCTTTTACTTCCCATTTTGCTTATGAATAAAGAACCCTAATACGAACGAGCATGTGATGAACATTCTACTTTCCTGAATGTTGCTTGAAGATGCTGAATAAATGTAAGCAAAACCGTTCCACTGAATTGGATGTTTTGCAATAGTAGTTCCGCTAGCACCATCCCGTTGCACAAGTACCTTCCGCTACAGCACCTTGGTTTAGGATCTCCCTGCTGTGCCGCCTTGAGAAACAGCTCTCTGCTATTGCCAGAGCCCTTGTGCCAGCAGAGGGAGAATATTGCATATGCACAACCCAAAGTATTTATTTTTATAGGTTTGCCCAAGTACAGTCATCTGCTGGGAATTTTTGTTTTTAACAATTTTTTAAATTGCTTTTCCACATTTATAACAAATTTAACATATGAAAAACATTTTAAAAAATCTTACAATACTAAAAGAAAGAAAAAAGAGTAAAAACAGTCATTACTTTCCGAAATCCAAGTTAACTTTCATTGTAGTCTGACTTCCTCGATTCCCCCTCAACTGAATTTCATTGTACAGTGGTATCTCGGCTTACATACACTTCAGGTTACATACGCTTCAGGTTACAGACTCCGCTAACCCAGAAATAGTGCTTCAGGTTAAGAACTTTGCTTCAGCATAAGAACAGAAATCGGGCTCCGGCAACGCGACGGCAGCAGGAGGCCCCATTAGCTAAAGTGGTGCTTCTGGTTAAGAACAGTTTCAGGTTAAGAACGGACCTCCGGAACAAATTAAGTACTTAACCTGAGGTACCACTGTATCTCCTTTGTAGCAGTTCTCTAAAATCCTCTTTCTAATACAATTAACTCCTTCAACTAACTATCTTCATCTCTTTTCTTTTTTGCCTTTTTTTAAAAAATAATGTTTATTAGGTTTTTGTTTAACAATAAAGAACACATAATAACATAACATTTTCCAATATCCACATTTCATACACTTCCTTGGACTTCCTCGCACCTCTTGTTCCTGCTTTCTAAACTCATAAATTTTGACAGCAAATTATTAACTTAATTTAGTTTATATAATAAAATTTTCCACTATTAAAATCTCAAATTTTGAAATTTAACAACTCTCTTGTTAAGACTTAATTATAAAATATTGTTTATCCGAAATTTGTCTTTTCTTTCAATTACATTCAAATTTATATTCCTTATTACTAATTTATTGGAGCCATGTTATTACAAATCTTACATCTTTCTTAGCATTCATACAATTTACAATGTTTTTGTAGATAGTCCTTAAATTTCTTCCAGTCCTCCTCCACCAGTTCTTCTCCCAGGTCCTTTTTTGACTTAAATCCATATTACTATACAACATTCTTATTCCACTCCTAGGCCTATCAGATACTTTCAAGTATCTTCTAATTATCTTATATTACTATATTTAGCTAGATAATCTTTAAATTTCTTCCAGTCTTCTTGGTATTCCTCTTCCTTCTGATCGCGGATTCTTCCAGTCAGGTCGGCTAGCTCCAAAAACTCCAACCATCTGCTGGGAATTCTTAGGGTGTCCTGTGATTCCTCTATTTTTATCTTATTCGCTTAGGCAACGTTTCTGAAACGCGTGGGGAAGTTTCCTTGCTACTGAAGGCTCTCTGCCAGCTTTCATGCATCTGCAGGCTTCCTCAATTTCGGCCCTCCAGATGTTTTGAGACTACAATCCCCATCATCCCTGACCACTGGTCCTGCTAGCTAGGGATCATGGGAGTTGTAGGCCAAAAACATCTGGAGAGCTGACTTTAGGAAGCCTGCATTAGTGGATTTGAGGTTTTGGTGGCGTACAGGGCAGTTCAGATTTGGAATTATGTACCATATTTTCCCGTCTATAAGACGCCTCCTATTTGGGGGGACTCAGATTTAAGAAAATGGGGGGAGGTGGCCCCGTGTATAAGACTCCCCCTTATTTTTGACATTTTTTTAAAGAGAAAAAAACCTAGTCTTATAGACGGAAAAATACGGTAAATATTCTCAGCACTTTTCCTTCTTACGGATGTGGCAGCTGTTTTAAAGTAGTAACCTCCCTGTTATATGGTGATGTGGTTTTCTATATTGGGCTAAGAGGCATGGTTTAGCTTGGCATATGTATATGTAAGAACTTGAGACTGACTTTGAAACACCACTGATAACAACCATTGGTGATTTATTATTTATTTGTTTGTTTGTTTGTTTGTTTATTCTCCGCCCATCTAGCTGGCTTTCCCCAGCCACTCCTACGCAAGTGTTCTGCCTGTCTATTCTTTATGCTTTAAGGTATTTGCTTTTACATTTTTGTGGTTATAATTCGATATTATTTAGTTGCACAGTGTTGGAGGGGGCTCCCCCCCCCATATATTTTATTTCCCAGCTTGCCAGGAGTGAAAATGAACACACCCGGAATCAGAGCCTCATCTGCCTAGCCCAACCTTCAGATCCCCTACGCATCCATCTCTCTTTATAATTGTTTAATTCGCACTGAAATAGAAAGTAAAGCTTTGAATCAAACTGAGGGGCCTGGGCTATGTTTCATTAGAAAAGGAGTTAGTTTTTATGCATCCAATTGCCTCAAGCTGTGCAGTATCTGCAATACTCTCTTGGTCTGAAAAAGCACTGTTTCTACTGTTGTTTCATTCATATCCAGTGGTACCTCGGGTTAAGTACTAAATTCATTCTGGAGGTCCGTTCTTAACCTGAAACTGTTCTTAATCTGAAGCACCACTTTAGCTAATGGGGCCTCCTGCTGCCGCCGCGCTGCCGGAGCCCAGTTTCTGTTCTCATTCTGAAGCAAAGTTCTTAACCCGAGGTACTATTTCTGGGTTAGCGGAGTCTGTAACCTGAAGCGTATGTAACCTGAAGCATCTGTAACCTGAGGTACCACTGTACTTCATTAATGGCAGAGCTCTGCGCGGTCACCAGTTCAAAGAGCTTCATTAAAAACATTGAAGCAGCATCTGGAGATTCCGTTTACTGCTATGAAGTGTGCTGACTAAGTAGGGAAGATACATTGAAGAAGTGCTTCTATGCAGGAAGGGAGGAGGTTAAACTTCCTGGAGACCAAACGGAAGACTTTACCTAATCTAAGTGTTCCCCAGTGGTGGTTCAATGACCGTACTTTCCTTGTTGGGACGTGGGTGGCGCTGTGGTCTAAACCACTGAGCCTCTTGGGCTTGCCGATCAGAAGGTCAGCAGTTCGAATCCCCATGACAGAGTGAGCTTCTGTTGCTCTGTCCCAGCTCCTGCCAACCTAGCAGTTCAAAAGCACGCCAGTGCAAGTAGATAAATAGGTACCACTGCGGCGGGAAGGTAAACAGCGTTTCTGTGCGCTCTGGTTTCCATCAAGGTGTCCCGTTGCGCCAGAAGCGGTTTAGTCCTGCTGGCCACATGACTTGGAAAGATGTCTGTGGACAAACGCTGGCTCCCTTGGCCTGAAAGCGAGATGAGTGCCGCAACCCCACAGTCACCTTTGACTGGACTTAACTGTCCAGGGGCCCCTTAAAGGTAAAGGTAAAGGGACCCCTGACCATTAGGTCCAGTTGTGACTGACTCTGGGGTTGCAGCACTCATCTCGCTTTATTGGCCGAGGGAGCCGGCATACAGCTTCCAGGTCATGTTGCCAGCATGATTAAGCCGCTTCTGGCGAACCAGAGCAGCGCATGGAAACGCTGTTTACCTTCCCGACAGAGTGGTGCCTATTTATCTACTTGCACTTTCGTGTACTTTCAAACTGCTAGGTTGGCAGGAGCAGGGACCAAGCAATGGGAGTTCACTCCGTCGCGAGAATTCGAACCGTCGACCTTCTGATCGGCAAGTCCTAGGCTCTGTGGTTTAACCCACAGTGCCACCAGTGTCCCTTTACCTTTACCTTATTTTCCTTGTTGATACCACTGGTCATTTTTCAGGTCTCAATGTGAAGCCTCAAAGCGGAGCAGGAATCACATGCACTGTGAATGCCGCAATAGATACTGTATGAATTCTTGTGGGGAGGTTAAAGCTTTTCCAGACACACTTACACCTGATGAGCGGGGGGGTGGGGGACGAAACCCTCTGCAATATGCATTAAGGGTCCAAACATACCAGAGATGTTTAGTGGCTGTTTTAAAGACCTTACGAATGCAAATTAGACCTCTTTGAGAAGCTTTTCAGTTTCAAAGTGGAAGATATACCACGTGATACTCAATCTGAGCTGTTAAAATCACAGAGTAATACAGTGGTACCTTGATTCTCAAACACCTTGGTTCCCAAACACCAAAAGCCCGGAAGTAAGTGTTCTGGTTTTCGAATGTTTTTTGGGAAGCTGAACGTCCGATGTGGCTGCCGGCTATTGTTTCCGGGGCGCCTGCACCAATCAGAAGCTGCGCCTTGGTTTTTGAACATTTAGGAAGTCAAATGGACTTCTGGAACGGATTAAGTTTGGCGCTTTTGTTTTTGCTATTTATTTTGCGTTTTTGTTTTTGAGGCTTTTTCGGTTAATTTGTTTTTGTGACTGTGTGGAACCCAGTTCAGCTACTGATTGGTTGATTGACTGCGGAAATGGATAAAAGCCCCCCATCCAAACAATGACTATCATCAGTGCAGATAAGGAAAAAAATAAATTTTTATTTTTATCATCTACAATACTGTCTTATTTACTTTGTAGTACAGCACACTGATTGTTGCTTTCATTTTATTGATCAATGGTCTCGTTAGATGGTAAAATCCATGTTAAATTGCTGTTTTAGGGGTTGTTTTTAAAAGTCAGGAACAGATTAATCCGTTTTGCATTACTTTCTATGGGAAAGCACGCCTTGGTTTTGGAACGCTTTGGTTTTGGAACGGACTTTCGGAATGGATTAAGTTTGAGAACCAAGGTACCACTGTACTGGCCAAAAAGAAGGTGGTGTTTTAATATGGCTTGGGTCTTTTAAGTATGGAACTGAGTTCATTCTACCCTCATATAATTGGTGCACATGTTGTCCCTGAAATTGCATGACATTAAAGGGCTTAATAAACAACATAGCCTTAACATGCCCTTTTTTTCAGCTGCTGATCATCAGCTTTCCAAAGGCATGCATTTTCCACAACTCCACAATTATGTCCAGCTACACACAAAACAGGTGCTTTGGGACGCGGGTGGCGCTGTGGGTTAAACCACAGAGCCTAGGACTTGCCAATCAGAAGGTCAGTGGTTCGAATCCCCGTGACAGGGTGAGCTCCTGTTACTCGGTCCCTGCTCCTGCCAACCTAGCAGTTTGAAAGCATATCAAAGTGCAAGTAGATAAATAGGTACTGCTCTGGCGGGAAGGTAAACGGCGTTTCCATGCACTGCTCTGGTTCGCCAGAAGCGGCTTAGTCATGCTGGCCACATGACCCGGAAGCTGTCTGCGGACAAATGCCGGCTCCCTCGGCCTATAAAGCGAGATGAGCGCGCAGCCCCAGAGTCGGTCACGACTGGACCTAATGGTCAGGGGTCACTTTACCTTTACCTTTACCCACAAAACAACAATAACAGACCTGGAGAATTTCCCTGGGAAATTTGGCCAAAAGAGGCAGCGCTTCTCCCACAAAGCAAGGAAGCTCCTAGCCAAAGACAGTAGCCTGACACTGACACCCAGTGGTGAAAGAGAGGAACTGTGCCTTGAAACTTCTGTTAGATTTCTGTTTTGGTCAAGGGGAAGACTAAGTAGAGCAGCCAAAACACTTTTTATAAAATTGGTAAGAGCAGGGAGTTCAGCATTCCCAGATATTAGAACTAAACACAATACTAAAAGGGACCCCCAACCGTTAGGTCCAGTCGTGACCGACTCTGGGGTTGCGGCGCACATCTCATTTTATTGGCCGCGGGAGCCGGCGTATAACTTCTGGGTTATGTGGCCAGCATGACTAAGCCGCTTCTGGCGAACCAGAGCAGTGGAAATGCCGTTTACCTTCTCGCTGGAGCGGTACCTATTTCTCTACTTGCACTTTGACGTGCTTTCGAACTGCTGGGTTGGCAGGAGCAGGGACCGAGCAATGGGAGCTCACCCCGTCGCGGGGATTCGAATCGCCGACCTTTAACCCACAGTGCCACCCGCGTCCTTAATGATAAATTGATTTATCCAGTGAAAACTTCAATAATGCAACCAGGCAACAGTACATGGCTTGTGGAGGTTTTGTTTATGAGCTTAATAGTGCTTAGTTTATCTTCTGCTAATGTTGTTTTATAGATTATAAATGCTGTATCAAATTGTTAATCAGATAATGTGACATTTGCTTTAGCTTCTTCTTGTTGCTTCGTTAACAGTGTTTTATAGATTGGAATTGTTTCAACGACAATTTGTTAATCATTCTATATGATTTAGGCTGTATTTGTGATTTCCCATTATGTGCTACTGTGTTACTGTTGTTTATTGTTTGCAAGCCACTTTGGGGTTCATTTGGATGAAAAACGGCATAGAAATATAATAAATCAAAATTAAATCAAATGGAAAATGTCCGGCAGTGTTTTCCTGTACAGTGAGGGACAGGAGGGTCAGTTCCCTAACCTGGCACAAAGGGGAGGTCCCAGGGTGGGTTACAGCATTAAAACAGAATATTAGAAAATATGCAAAGCAATTTACAATCATAAAAACAAAACTGGTCCTAAATACATATGTGTTCATTCATAATTTTCATTCATAATCTGTGAGCACCTAGAAAGGAATGCTGTGATCACCAATAGTCAGCATGGATTTCTGGAAAATAAGTCATGTCAGACTAACCTGATCTCGTTTTTTGACAGAATTACAAGCCTGGTAGATGAAGGGAACGCAGTGGATGTAGCCTACCTTGATTTCAGCAAGGCATTTGACAAGGTGCCCCATGATATTCTTGTAAAGAAGCTGGTAAAATGCGGTCTTCACTATGCTACCACTCAGTGGATTTGTAACTGGCTGACTGACCAAACCCAAAGGGTGCTCATCAATGGTTCCTCTTCATCCTGGAGAAGAGTGACTAGTGGGGTGCCACAGGGTTCTGTCTTGGGCCCGGTCTTATTCAACATCTTTATCAACGACTTGGATGATGGACTCAAGGGCATCCTGATCAAATTTGCAGATGACACCAAACTGGGAGGGGTGGCTAACACCCCAGAGGACAGGATCACACTTCAAAACGACCTTGACAGATTAGAGAACTGGGCCAAAACAAACAAGATGAATTTTAACAGGGAGAAATGTAAAGTATTGCACTTGGGCAAAAAAAATGAGAGGCACAAATACAAGATGGGTGACACCTGGCTTAAGATCAGTACATGTGAAAAGCATCTAGGAGTCTTGGTTCACCACAAACTTGACATGAGCCAACAGTGTGACGCAACAGCTAAAAAAGCCAATGCAATTCTGGGCTGCATCAATAGGAGTATAGCATCTAGATCAAGGGAAGTAATAGTGCCACTGTATTCTGCTCTGGTCAGACCTCACCTGAAGTACTGTGTCCAGTTCTGGGCACCACAGTTCAAGAAGGACACTGACAAACTGGAACGTGTCCAGAGGAGGGCAACCAAAATGGTCAAAGGCCTGGAAACGATGCCTTATGAGGAACGGCTAAGGGAGCTGGGCATGTTTAGCCTGGAGAAGAGGAGGTTAAGGGGTGATAGGATAGCCATGTTCAAATATATAAAAGGATGTCACATAGAGGAGGGAGAAAGGTTGTTTTCTGCTGCTCCAGAGAAGCGGACACGGAGCAATGGTTCCAAACTACAAGAAAGAAGATTCCACCTAAACATTAGGAAGAACTTCCTGACAGTAAGAGCTGTTCGACAGTGGAATTTGCTGCCAAGGAGTGTGGTGGAGTCTCCTTCTTTGGAGGTCTTTAAGCAGAGGCTTGACAACCATATGTCAGGAGTGCTCTGATGGTGTTTCCTGCTTGGCAGGGGGTTGGACTTGATGGCCCTTCTGGTCTCTTCCAACTCTATGATTCTATGATTCTATGATAATTTTCTTGGTATGCCGCTTTTCAACACACACACACAAAAATGCTAAAAGTGGCTTATAAAAAAAAGAAACAAAGGAATACATTACAAGAAACAAAACAAACAAACAAACAAACAAAAGGAATCAATTTCAAAATCAACCATCACAATAATAGCTTCAGCTCATAAAGATTTGCTTTCCAGAGCAATTATGTTATTGCAGCAACGGCTGCTATTGTGGGATGCAGGAAACTCAACAACTTCTACAGAAGAGACAGAATGAAGAAACTTAAAACAATCGCTTGGAAACTCCCTGAAATTACTTTAGTTTAATTTTCCAGAGAATTTACTCCATTGACCTAGAAGGCTCTTTGACCTACAAGGGTTTCTCGGGCGTGCTTAGCAATGCAACCAGGCAGAGGTTAAACACTTGCAACAGCAACATCAAAACCTTTGTACTTGCCAGCTACATGGCTGGCCACTTTACAGAGCAGTAGGTCAGGAATGTGGTGGAAATGTTAATAAACATCTATTATTATTATTATTATTATTATTATTATTATTATTATTATCATTTATCGGTGGCTTTTTACAGTTTCAAAGTGACTTGACAAACAAATATGTATATGGGGGGGGGGAATTAAGAGGAGAGAAAAATTAAAGCGCCATCAATACAATATATGCAAATGCACAGTAAAATAAGTATGTAGTCCTAACCACCCATCTAAAAGATCTATCTATCTATCTATCTATCTATCTATCTATCTATCTAAAAGATAAGCACCACCACAGGAGGCAGTATTATTAATTAACAAAAGACCTGGATAAACAGGAAAAAGCTTAGCCCGGTACCTAAAAGCTGCCAGAGATGGTGCTAGGTGTCTCCCTAGAAAGAACACAGGCAAGGGGGCCAACACTGACAAGACCCTTCTTGCCTGACCAAGGCCCCTACATTTTCCCACAAGTGGGAAACACAGAGAAGGGCTTGTTCATATGCGGAGAGTCCAGTCAGCGCTTTGGGGCAAATATAATATTACACCTGGACTTGCACATATTACACCTGTGCTGGACACAGAGGAATGGTGGGAGGCACCAGCTAGGGAAGAAAGCTCTGAGCCAGGGGACTGGTGGTGAGACCACGATGAGTGGTCAGAGGGAGAAGAAGGGGCAGACTGGGAGGAGATGGTGTCGAAAGCTGGAGAGGCAACAGGCTTTAGTGAGCAGGAAGAGGCTGTGGCAGAGAGCAGTCCAGAATCAGAGGCTGGAGAGGAGGGGGACCAGGAGACGGAGATGAGACAGGCTGCTGAAGAAACCAGGGAGTCTTCCTTTCCTGCTGCGACCTCTCCTC
Source organism: Podarcis gaigeae (assembly GCF_964106915.1). Lineage (NCBI taxonomy): Eukaryota > Metazoa > Chordata > Lepidosauria > Squamata > Lacertidae > Podarcis > Podarcis gaigeae. Next base: position 69,511,670 of record NC_139685.1, read on the forward strand.
CCTGGTCTCCCATAGAGGAATGAAGAGGGCAGAGCAAAGAGAGACTAGACAGAGCCTCAGCTTGCTGTTGCTGTGGAATAACCAGGGAGAGGAGGAGTCTTAGAGAGAGGTGGGAAGGCGAGGACCTTCAGTCCTTGCAACTGCCTCATTGGGGCCAGACCTACAGAGAAGAGTTGCTGTGATACTAGGCCTGAGCTGTTTTGGTTTTTTTTTAATAAAGAGTGAACTTCCCTGATACCTGTGGTTTTTTTATTGCCGACCTACTCCAGACTCCAGCTCCTGACATTAAGTGCCGTTAAACTATCTGAACAGTACAATGCAGTAGAAATGGGAACCAGTTTTATTCATTTTATTCAAAAATGAATAAAACATATAATAATAAGTGCTGGAGATGTAAGATACAAAAAGGAACCTTCTACCTTATGTGGTGGACATGCCCCGAAATTGGGAAATTTTGGCGCATGATCCACAAAGAAATAAAGAAAATATTAAGAATATCATATAGTAAAAGGCCAGAGGCATTCCTTTTAGGAATTTTAAATGGCGATATTCCAAAAGACAAAACTAATTTTTTCTTATACGCAATGTCTGAAGCAAGAATCCCGGTGGCTAAGTATGAAAGGGAATCAGTTACCCACTAGGGGAGAGTGGCTATGTAAGCTCTCAGAATACTTAGAATTAGCCAAATTGACAGATATAATAAGACAAAAACCAAAAAGTGAAGTAAAAAAAGAATGAGAGTGCCTAAATGAATACCTCAAAAGCCAAGGTTCGAGGGCAGAAATATGGCTGAGTCAGGAATAACCTTGTGAAGTGAAAGGATATGAAAGAAGGATTTATATCTAGATGTTAGGCTAGAGAGGATAAAGAAAACAGGAAAACAGGAAGACAGAATGAGAGATAAAGGAGGTGCTGTGGGATTGATGGAAGTCAATGTCTTGTTGTTGTTTTAGTGTTTATAATATTAACTTGTAAGATATGAATTTGTTTGGGTTTTTTTGGTCTTTTTTAGTTTTCGAATGTTGATTTTTGAGTGTTGTGTATTGTTATCTTTTGATATCTTTCGTGTTGTTGTTGTTGTTGTGTGGAAAATACTAATAAAATTCATTTATTTAAAAAGAAAGAAAGAAAGAAAGAAAGAAAGAAAGAAAGAAAGAAAGAAAGAAATGGGAACTAGTTACGTAACAAATGAATACACATCAGTAGTCATGTTTCAAAAGAAGCAGACCTCAAAAAAAAAAGCCTTCACCTTTCTCAAAACAAAGGGCGAGAGTTTCCAAAACGGTGCAAAAACGATACCGAAAAAGAAATCCCCCAAACTTTTTTTAAAAAGTCTGTTGTTACCCAGTCTTGCTCAATAAATAACTCCTCTCAGAGAAACACCTGCAGGTTTTCTCCTTTGTGAGGAGTCACCGCTGCTTCACTTTCCTGGTCATCTGCGCCGTACAATAGTGAGAAATAATCTGAACGAGGATTGTGCAGTTGATAAGGAGGAAGAGCAAGCCTGCTAGCCAGATGAGCAAGAAAGTGTTTTGCCCTTTGAACTCCAGAAAATAGGCTGGCGCCAGCCACAGACCCTGCCCAAGAAGCCACAGCAGGAGAAGCGTGGCAGCCCATAACCAAGACATCCTCAAGCGAGGCAGCACAGGTGGAAGGAGGCAAAGGTACCAGAGGAAATACTGGGATGTGCACACTTTGTTGAAGCTCACAAACACCGCAGTGTGCAGGAAGCAGCAGAAGACAAGATCCTGGTAATACGCCAAGGAAATGACCAGCAGGAGGAGGAGCTGCGGGAGGAAGGCCGCAAGTCCGAGGGGGAAACTCCACTCGCTTTCCGCCGTCAGGTACAGCATGTAAAAGTAAGGCGAGAAGTTATGGCGGATGTCTCTGCGCGTCAGGTGGTAGAGGTAGGTGTGCTCCAGAAACTCCCAGCCGTAACGGAGGTAAAACGCGAGGCCCAGGGCTGCAAAGGTGGAACCGGCCACCGTCCCAAAAACCAGGACGTCGCGGCTGGACAACAGCCTTAAGAGAGGCCGCAGGAAGTCGCCGGCGAGCGAGAGCTTCCGCTTCGAAACGTCTGCTTCTCTTCGCTCGGGGTTCCCGCAGCTTTGCAGATGGAGGGCTAACGGCAACGCATAGGTTGCCGGGTAAATCTTCATATGTACGGAGAGGCCGTAAAGAACGGCCGCCGTCACCAAGCACCTCTTCTCCACGTAGTACATGGTGCCAAGGACCAGGCTTGCGATAAGAGATTCGGCATTCCCCCGGCTGGACACGGTCATCGGCAAGGGATTGAGGAGCCAGAAGGCACAGCAGCCACAAGCCTCCCTGTCCCCTAGGCCTCTGAGCAAAAGGATCTCGTAGATGAGGTAAGCAGCAACCATATCCCCAGCAACGAAAAGGATCTTTCCGTACAGATCAGTCAAGTGAATGTTTGGGGTCAAGATCCAGGCCAGCAGCGGAGTATAACGGTAAGTGGCTCTCAGGTAGGGAGATTTCCCTTCCGTGACGTACTTGGCGCCATCAGTGAAGACCTGATAGTCGATGTCCGTATATTTCACCAGCATCGTCCTGTCCTGATAAACTCCGTAGAAAACAAGAGCGAGCCTGATGGCGAAAGCAGCACCAAATAGGAGTTCTTTCCTGAGGAATCCGGAAAGGATTCGTTTCCTGAATGTCTGATGTGGCGCCATATTTGGGTCTCTTTGAGAGGGGGCGTTAAAACAAGAAGCGGATCCCATCCTTCACGGACGCTCCTGCTTTGCTGTCTACTTCTTCAGATGCAAATCAAATCAAAAGAGATCTGCATAAGTAGCAAACAACCCTGTTTAAGAGACAGTAAGAGGCAGAGAAAGGTCAGTTGGTATTAGCATTTTGCAAGGGCCTAGCTATTTTACCCAGTGCTTGAGGAACCCTTTGGCCTGCCGGCCATGCTTCTTTGTTTACCGTATTTTTCGCACCATAGGACGCACCGGACAATAGGACGCACCTTGTTTTAGAGGGGGGAGAACAAGGGGAAAAAATTCTTCCACTCTCTGCCCAACACCCCTTCAGCGAAGCGGCAGGAAGCGCTGCGCAGAGAGTGGGAGAATTTTCCCCCTCTTGTTTTCCCGCTCTAAAACAAGGTGCTGTTGAAGGTGCGTTCAGGCGGCTACCTTGGAAGCCTGGAGAGTGAGAGGGGTCGGTGCGCACCGACCCCTCTCGCTCTCAAGGCTTCAGGTTCCTTTCGACCTGCTCTTTGGGGCTGGCGGGGGGAAGCCCACCACCAGCCACAAAGAGCAGGTCAGGGAGCAGTGGAAAGGCGCAGCGGAGAGGCTGCTGCCATAGTCACGCGTCACTTCTCCAGCCGGGAGAGGGTCACGGGGCTATGGCATCTTCGCTCCATAGGATGCACACACATTTCCCCTTCATTTTTGAAGGGGAAAAAGTGCGTCCTATAGAGTGAAAAATACGGTATTCAATTTGCATGCCACCCAAAGTAGTCCAGTTTATATATGATCATATTGTACCAACCGCACCATATTAGCAAAACTTGAGTGATACTTGTAAACACAACAAATACCGTTTGTGGAGTAGATGAGAACAATATTAAAGAAAATAAAAATGTGCGAAGAAAACAGCAACAGTATAAACAGTACAATGAGAACGATTGGAAGACTCGTTTTGTCAGAAGTCTTTTTTATTTAAGTGTTTATTTAAGTATTAGGAAGATTAAGTTTTTATGCATGTAAATCTGCTTTTTCTTCTTTCTTTTTTCTGTATTTTCTTCTTTTCTTTTTTCTTAATTCTTTTTTCTTTAATTTTCTTTTTGTAGTATGAGATTGTAAATTCTTTGTATATGTATGTAGTATAAATTAATGAAGATTATTAAATAAAAAAAAAGTAGCCCAGAGTGGCACACATCAAAATGTCAAAACGATACAATTTAAAATAAGGTGGAAAGCCTATTAAAAGCAATTCAAAACTACCCAAAACATATTCGCAAACATTGGCAAGGGTTCGAAATTGGGCCACAAAGCAGATTTCTCCAGGCTGACCAACATCTCAGATTTTAAGGAAGGGTGAAAAGCAAATTTGTTTTCTGCTGCTCCAGAGAAGCGGACACGGAGCAATGGATCCAAACTACAAGAAAGAAGATTCCACCTAAACATTAGGAAGAACTTCCTGACAGTAAGAGCTGTTCGACAGTGGAATTTGCTGCCAAGGAGTGTGGTGGAGTCTCCTTCTTTGGAGGTCTTTAAGCAGAGGCTTGACAACCATATGTCAGGAGTGCTCTGATGGTGTTTCCTGCTTGGCAGGGGGTTGGACTCGATGGCCCTTGTGGTCTCTTCCAACTCTATGATTCTATGATTCTAAAAGAATAATAATACAAGCAGCTCCCCACTAGCACATGGTCTGCTTGTGTGTGACTGAGCACAGGAAAGTGCTGCCAACCCGGAAGTGGAACCTAGAAGTGGGGAGCATCTGGGAGAGGCCTCGCAAGGAGGCCCTTTGGGCTCTGCGGAGAGTCCACTTCCCTTTCTGGGTTCCCTGTGCTGCATGTGTTCGCAGTTGCACAGAAGTACATCGTGTGCAAGTGGGGAGTTGCCTGTACAGTGGACACTCGGGTTGTGAACGTGATCCGTACGGGAGACACATTCATGCCTGTGCATGTGCAGGTTGTGATTCGGCTCTTCTGCGCATGTGCAAAGCGCGATTTAGCGCTTCTGTGCATATGCAAAGCGCCAAAACCCAGAAGTAACCTGTTCCGGTACTACTGGGTTCGGCGCAGTGCACAATCCAAAAACGTGCAGCCCGAAGTGTCTGTAACCCGAGGTAAAAGTAAAGGTACCCCTGATCGTTAGGTCCAGTCGTGGCCGACTCTGGGGTTGCGGCGCTCATCTCACTTTATTGGCCGAGGGAGCCGGCATACAGCTTCCAGGTCATGTGGCCAGCATGACTAAGCCGCTTCTGGCGAACCAGAGCAGTGCATGGAAACGCTGTTTACCTTCCCGCCACAGCGGTACCTATTTATCTACTTGCACTTTGACGTGCTTTCAAACTGCTAGGTTGGCAGGAGCTGGGACCGAGCAACGGAAGCTCACCCTGTTGCAGGGATTTGAACTGCCGACCTTCTGATCGGCAAGTCCTGTGCTCGGTGGTTTAACCCACAGCGCCACCTGTGTCGTAACCTGAGGTATGACTGTACAATTAAAGCAGAAGCCTGGCTTTTGATTAGTGGAGCTTCCTTGTCTTGTTTTGTAAGCACCTTGGGAAACACGGCCAGAAGCAGGGAAACTAGGAATCTGAGAGAACGGTGTAGAAGGCACATAATGCAATTTGACAGCGGGTCTCGTCTTGTGAGCTGCCTGGGCAGGGATGCCATTTCCCCCAACCTGTTACGTGCAAGAACAGGTTGGGAAACCTCTGTCTGCCTGAGGGTCAGATTACTTAAGTGGAAACCTCTCAGAGGCTGTATTTCGACAGCAGGCAGGACCAGACATGCAGAACCATAAACACGATCAGGCACACATTTCTAACGCATAACGTTAGAACAGAACAGGGCACATTCCCAACACACTCCTAACGCACACTTTTAACTCAAAAAATCAGAGGCACAATTCTACTCACATCCTTCAGGCATGCGTGCATGCACACAGAATGAGGTACGCATTCCAAACTCACACCTTTTGTGCGCACACATAGAAAAAGAAATCAGACACAGAGTTCTAACACACAGCCTGCGTGCATGCACACAAACAAATGAGGAGACACACACGCCTAAGTCACCTTTAGCATACACTCACAAATGGTCAGAGCCACACAATACACTGAGAGAGAAGAATCTACACAGAAAGAACAGCTAGACTGGTGAGTGGGAGCAGCCCCAAAACCACATAACACCGGTCTTGAAAGACCTACATTGGCTCCCAGTACGTTTCCAGGCACAATTCAAAGCGTTGGTACTGACCTAGAAAGCCCTCAACGGTCCAGTATACCTGAAGGAGTGTCTCCACCCCTATCTTTCTACCCGGACATTGAGGTCCAGCGTAGAGGGCCTTCTGGCGGTTCCCTCACTGTGAGAAGCCAAGTTACAGGGAAGCAGGCAGAGGGCCTTCTCGGTAGTGGCGCCCACCCTGTGGAACACCCTCCCTTCAGATGTGAAGGAAACAAGCTGCTATCCTATCTTTAAAAGATATCTGAAGGCAGCCCAGTTTAGGGAAGCTTTTAATGTTTGATGCATTACTGTATTTTAATATTTTGTTGGAAACCGCCCAGAGTGGATGGGGAAGCCTAGCCAGATGGGCGGGGTATAAATAATAAATTGTTGTTGTTGTTGTTGTTGTTATATAAATGGTAAAATAAGACCCAAGCAAAGAACAGGAAAGACGGAGTAGTGAATGGATTGGGGGTGGGAATAAATTGGGAGGCAAGGCCCGGGGGGGGGGGATAGAGAGGAGGGTCTCATGGTTTGGGAGTAGAGGGGGAGCTGCCTAGGGTGGGACCCCACCCTCCCTCTGCTGCTGAAAGAGAAGGATCTGTTTGGGAATAACTAGAGGGCTGTCCCTGCTGTTGGAAGCTCAGAGTTGCAGCAGCAACAGGGACATGGAGCAGAGAATCAGGAAGTGTTTTGGGGGAAAAGAATGGCAAGGAAAGGAAGGAAGGAGCTGGGACTGTCACTGTGCAGAAGCAGATCGCGCGCAAACAAGGATTGACAGAAATCCGCTCTTAACGATGACTAAACTTCGGCATTGCAAGTTTTTTAAAACAGAGGTTGGGTGGCCAGCTGTCATGGATTCATGCATTGCAGGGGGTTGGTCTAGATGACTCTCAGGGTCCCTTCCAATTCTACAGTTCTTGGCTCTATGCATACCCTATTCCATACCCTCCAGCATTTCTCCAATGAAAATAGGGGCATCATACCAAAGGTCCCCTACTGGGTTTTCCCAGTAGTGATGTATGGAAGTGAGAGCTGGACCATAAAGAAGACTGATCACCAAAGAATTGATGCTTTTGAATTATGGTGCTGGAGGAGACTCTTGAGAGTCCCATGGACTGCAAGAAGATCAAACCAATCCATTCTGAAGGAAATCAGCCCTGAATGCTCACTGGAAGGACAGATCCTGAAGCTGTGGCTCCAATACTTTGGCCACCTCATGAGAAGAGAAGACTCCCTGGAAAAGACCCTGATGCTGGGAAAGATGGAGGGCACAAGGAGAAGGGGACGACAGAGGATGAGATGGTTGGACAGTGTTTTTGAAGCTACCAGCATGAGTTTGACCAAACTGCGGGAGGCAGTGGAAGACAGGAGTGCCTGGTGTGCTCTGGTCCAGGGGGTCACGAAGAGACACGACTAAACGACTAAACAACCATTGAGCTGCGTGCATTTCATGTGCCCACGTGCCCACCTTTATATTTATGTGCATTTAGCCCGGATATGACCATTCCTTCAAGGAAGGAGAGGGAGCAGAAGTAAATAATGGGGAGGAATAGCAAGCAGGGCAGGAGCAGGACCTTTGCAGGAAGGGGTACCTGTGAGGGTGACTCCGCCGCGCAGGTCGCTCCGGGGAAGAAGGTCCGCGAAGCTGCTTTGCAGCATTTGGAAAGCAAATCTCCCCGCTTGCAGGAAGCAGGAGCTGCTCGGGGAAGCGCATGCGCATTTGCGGAACTGAAGCCCCAGCCTCTGCCCTTCCTCGTCCTGCTTCGCCAGGAGAGCGAGAGCGGATGGGAAGCGGGCAGGAGATGCGAAGTGAGGGCAGCGCCAGGGCTACATGGTGCCGCACGGCGCATGCTCGGCGCTGCGAAGGTAGGGGTTTTTTTATTCTTGGTTAGAAGGAATTTGTTTCTATGCCGCTTTTCATTCAGACGACTCTCAAAGCCGCTCACGAGCAATAAATAGCAATGCGGTAATAGAGCATCGCAAATGCAGCCCAAATCACACGAAACAACAAATCATCCATAAAACAGTTGCAGCCGAAAAATCAGCAAAACACAACGACTGTAAAAGTCATCACATGTGATTAACATGTCACATGTATAGCATTGGTGGTTCAGTGGTAGAATTCTCGCCTGCCACGCGGGAGGCCCGGGTTCGATTCCCGGCCAATGCAACTTGACTTTTGGGTTTAAATTTTGGGACGCGGTGGCGCTGTGGGTTAAACCACAGAGCCTAGGACTTGCCGATCAGCCTTCTTTATGTAGCATCAATTCTTCGGCGATCAGCCTTCTTTATGGTCCAGCTCTCACTTCCATACATCACTACTGGGAAAACCATAGCTTTAACTATACGGGCCTTTGTTGGCAAGGTGATGTCTCTGCTTTTTAAGATGCTGTCTAGGTTTGTCATTGCTTTCCTCCCAAGAAGCAGGCGTCTTTTAATTTCGTGACTGCTGTCACCATCTGCAGTGCACCCTGCATGGCATAGCTCATAGCTCAGTGGCGTAGCGTGGGTTGTCAGCACCCGGGGCAAGGCAAGTAATTTGCGCCCCCTAACCCGTGGATTTGCGCACCCTAACCCTAACCCCCAGATGTTGCGCCCAGTGCGGCCGGCCCCCCCTGCACCCTCCTCGCTACGCCACTGTCATAGCTTCTCTGAGTTATTCAAGCCCCGGCAAGGCAGTGATCCATGAAGGAGTTGGATCAGGTTAGCCACATTGATTTGTATGCTGTTGGTGGATTTTTGTCATTGTCTTGTTGGGCTGTGTATGTGATAAAGGGGAGCCGTACCAGGGTGAAGGTGTCTTCTTCTATTTGTCCCAGTGTCAGTTTCAGTTTATAGGTTAATTTTTCTAGTAGGGCTGTTTCCCATGCTGTTTGGGAGGCATAAGCATGCAAGCAAGGTGCAAAGCAGGGCTGGTGGGGGCAGAGAGGGGTGTGGCCTAGGGAGAGGGGGCGTGGCCTGGGAGAATCTCAAAGGCCAAATGAAGGTGGCCAAAGGGTCAAATTTAGCCCCTAGCTCTTTTTAAAGGACAAGGAAAACCCGGCAGAATCTGGCTCCCTCTTAACAAGAGAATGGTGGGCTGGGGTGGGATTCATCTACCAAGTTAGGTGGTTTCAACGCCTTTGGGTGGGGCAGCCCTCCCATCCTAAAGGAACCAGTTTTACATTAACAGCTTCTGGCTCAGTTGGTAGAGCATGATACTCTAAATCTCAAGGTTGTGGGTTCGAGCCCCATGTTGGGCAAATGTTAGCCGCATTGCATGGGGTTGGACTAGATCAGCGGTTCTCAACCTGTGGGTCCCCAGATGTTGTTGGACTACAACTCCCATCATCCGTGAGATCTGGCCTTGCTACTTAGGGGTGATGGGATTTGTAGTTCAACAACATCTGGGGACCCAAAGGTTGAGGAAGGCAGGAGTAGATGATTCTTCCCAACTCTACAGTGGTACCTCTGGTTGCGAACAGGATCTGTTCCAGAGGCCTGTTCGCAACTTGAAAAGAACGCAACCCACGTCTGCGCATTCGTGGATCACGATTCGCCGCTTCTGCGCATGACGTCATTTTGTGCGTCTGCACATGCACGAGTGGCAAAACCCAGAAGTAACCCTTTCCGGTTCTTCTGCGTCGCCGCAGGACGCAACCTGAAAATGCGCAGCCTGAAGCAAATGTAACATGAGATAAGACTGTACTTCTCTATGATTCTAGTCTGGGGTTTCTCCTAGACCCAGCATTGTCTTGGGAGTGTTTTGCTCTATGGATTTAGGAACTAGACCCCTTTCTGGGCAGAGGTAGCCTTGTTACAGTTCAGTTTCATAGGTTGTGATTCATAAATTGCATCAAGTAAGTAAATGCTCTCAACTTTCCACAGTAATCCAATTTCCTACATGCCCTTTTAATATATATATGCCCCCAAATTCCCCTTCTTCAAGTTGCAGCTCTCCTTGTCAAGCTATTTGGGAGTTGCGTATCTGAGAGGCAACACCACACAGAATCCTTTTAGTATAGATGAATTTACGTTGTGGCCTTTGAATAAAGATTCCTACCTCCTGTTCAGGGAATGAAAACATCTCCTGCCCTGCACTTTTGACCAAGACTTATTTTTCCCTAATGGAGTTCACCTGGCCACCTGGTCACCCTAAGATTTCAGAAAAATCATGCAGGCCTTAGGTAGTCTGGGTGGTAACAGGGCTGTCTTTGACTGTAATGTTTTGACCAGTTACTTAACTTATAAATTGAAAGTGTTGCTTCTGTTGTAGGGGTAGTTAATCAGAAATCTCTATGTGAGCAAGATAGGAGACAATTGAGCATGACCATTTATATATATATATATATATATATATTTGCTTTCGTAGATTTTCACGGGTACAGGAATGCAGGTTTTGGTGTCCTCGGGTGTCTTCCCGTGTAAAAGTTGGGGTGTCTAGGCGACGTTTCGACGAGGTCTCACTCGTCATCTTCAGGCTGGTGCTTTCGGCTTCTTGTTACTGGAACAGAGCGGGATCTCAATGTTTGAGTTCCTATAAATACTGTAGAGGGGGTGTGGTGTCTAGCCTCCAATGTTCTGGGCAGAGAGGAAGTTCCCAGGCTAGTGTGCCTTTTCTTCTTTTGTTCCTTAATTACTTGAGAGATACCTTGAGTGATTTCTTGAGTGATATCCTGAGTACCACTTAGGTGGGTCATTAGGTGTGGATTAGTTGCTAAAGTCTTTGTGTCTTGACCTCTTGAACTTTGTGAAGAGTTTTCCTGAGAAGATGGCTGTATTGCACTTAGTTGTGCTTTGGCTTGGCTTCGTGTATAGGGGCGAGCTGTGGTTTTGTGGCTTGTGTCAGCCAGATCTGTGTAGGGATTGCAGGGGGGTGCAGCATCCGGAGGTGCCACCATGGATTGGCTACTGGATGGTGTCAGTAATTCATCTGTGGAGAGGGTCTGGGTTTGGGTCTGGTGTGGTTGATTGGTGTTGGCGTTCTGTGTGCCTCTGGATCTGGTGTCAGTTTTTGTGGGGAGGGCTAATTTCCAGATGTCTGGCAAGCGGGATGTGTCGTCACGCTTGTTCATGTTGTGAGGGTGTTTCTCTATCTCGATCTCTATCTTTGTGAAAACTCTTCACAAAGTTCAAGAGGTCAAGACACAAAGACTTTAGCAACTAATCCACACCTAATGACCCACCTAAGTGGTACTCAGGATATCACTCAAGAAATCACTCAAGGTATCTCTCAAGTAATTAAGGAACAAAAGAAGAAAAGGCACACTAGCCTGGGAACTTCCTCTCTGCCCAGAACATTGGAGGCTAGACACCACACCCCCTCTACAGTATTTATAGGAACTCAAACATTGAGATCCCGCTCTGTTCCAGTAACAAGAAGCCGAAAGCACCAGCCTGAAGATGACGAGTGAGACCTCGTCGAAACGTCGCCTAGACACCCCAACTTTTACACGGGAAGACACCCGAGGACACCAAAACCTGCATATATATATATATATATATATATATAATTATAAAGGTAGCCATTTTTACATAGAATAATATGCCATGATTCGTTAGCGTAATACATTGTATTAAGTAAATAATCATTTTTTCCCCAAGTATCTGAAAGCAATAAGATCATATGGCGTGGATCATGGGGTGACCCAAATATCCTCAATTTAATCTATATAGAATAATTAAATCTTTCTAACCCTTAAATCCTAGGACGGTTCCTGCACATTTTTTTTGCCAAGTCCTGGGAGCCAATCTGTTCCATGGGTCTAGAAGTTAGCCTCTAAATTCAGGGAAGCGCATTTCCCCATTAAGAAAGTTTTTGTTTCCATTACTTATATTCTAATTGATAAAAAGCTATCATATTCCAAAAAGGACATCCTGGAATTTCTGACTTATTCCCAGCCATATTTCCATGCTGATTGCCAAAATCACAGCTGAGACTTAGTTAGGAAAAGCATTTGGTTTTATTGAACTGAAGCAAAGAGATCTGAGTTATCTTTGAGAGAAAATAGCTTTCAGAAAACATCTTTTGAGACTCTGGCTTGCAGTACCAAAAAGGCAAATCTTCAATGTACAGTATTTATATCATATACAGAATACAATAAATTAATATCTACATGCAACATACATGAAAGTTACATACACACTGTAAAAATACAATATTTTTCAGCTTATTTTGTTTTTTAAAGTTTTTATACAGATTTTAATTTACATTTTTACACAATTTTTGTAAACTTTTTTTTCCTTTATAAAAATCAGAGCACACCATACATCACCATTCACATCTGCACTTCAGCCTAGACACGTTGGCCACACAATGCTACAAAATCCTAACTTACGCAGCCCCTTCATTTCTACCATGACATTGCTTTTACATTATTATACTATGGAGTAAATTTCTTCTTTTGCTCACTTTGCATATATTTGAAAATATTAAGTAAAGCAACCATAAAAGTCTGTGCTTTAAGAAAAAAGAAAATGGCAAGCAATTAAGTGTCATTACAACCACTTTCATCAACTTCACATTTACCAACACTTCTGCATAATCAAATAGCCTTTCCGCTAACAGCTTTCACTTAAGCATGCAAACGTGTTATGATTAAGAAATTATTTATGACAATGTAAAATACTGGAAAAAAGCTACAGGAGTTAGTAGTAGTATAAAGGGAAAGTAGACTTTACATTGAATGTCAAAAATTTCTAATTTAATAGTTTGCTTTTTCACATTAACACTAAGGTTTTCTGAGTACACTTCAGTTCCTAAAATGGATAGGAAAGCCGACCCTTGAGAAGTTTTAACACTAAAATATACCTGGCACATTGAACCAGATTACCCTCTGGTTTTCACTTTAAAAGGGGACATTATTCATCCCTAAATAACACAAGCATATTCCTTATTTAATACACTTCCTGAAATTCCACAAAGCTTAAAAAAAAAGGAGAGAGAACCTCCTTTCTTAAAAAAAAGAATGCACAACTAAAGTTTTGGTTAAAAGTACTTCAGTCCAGACAGAAACAAGCATACACTTCTTTGTAACTCAGTCTATCCCAAAAATAGTTCCCCATATTCAACCTCTAATTTCAGCAAGGCTTTCAAGCACATATCAAGCTTTACAGCTCTCTATAGCCTGCTAACAAACAGTGTGCACTTGTTCATGCTCCTCACTGGATAAAGACCTAAATGGCTGGTTGGATCAACCCTGCTACATTTGACTTTTGCCACAGTAAGTGGTGTGTATGTTTTGGGTACTGCATGAGACTTTGCGTCAAGGTACAGAGGGTGCTTAGATACTTGTTGCCTATGGTACTATAATGCATTAAAAGCTCAGCCTAGCACACGGAGTTGATTTTGGCTTGAGGTCAAAGAAGAAGGTGCTTTCCAGGTCACTTGGTGGAGAACTGCTAAGACTTTCTTCTCCACAGCTCATATCTTCACAGGAGTCCTCACTAGGGGGTAAAATATGAAGAGTTATATACAGTTCACATAAGTAAAAAATGATTTTTTAAAAACCCACCCCAAATAGACACTGTTTATGAGGGTCTTTTTCTGCTTTTGGATTGCATTATTTGCATCACATTTCATAGCATGAGTGCTTCTTTATTTATTTTTCATTCCCTAGCAGTCTGCACTGCACTCAACTGCATTAAGAATAGATTCTGCTTTCATGGTGTGAGGGGTCTGTTAATGACATTATGCACAGAATTCCCAGCACAAAATCAACAAGAACTTGACTCTGATTATCAGTTTCTCAAGTGATTAAAATGTTCATCACTGTCTACAATTTTTAACTAAGCAGTGTCAGCTGCTATAATTCAAGTAAGTTCTTTCACTTTAGATAAGGTCAATCAAGGTCTGCACAGCTGCCAACTGTCTTATTGCACATTGGTCTCATATTTCATTACTGAGCAACCAACTCCTGCAGCCTCAAAGCTTAACTGGCCAATTCAAAATGCAGCATTGCTTTAAACCAATTTAAACAGCACAGAGTGCTTGTAGTCTCCTCAAAATATTTACTGTCAGAGAGACCCACATTATAGTACAGTGGTACCTCGGGTTAAGAACTTAATTCGTTCTGGAGGTCCGTTCTTAACCTGAAGACCACTTTAGCTAATGGGGCCTCCTGCTGCTGCTGTGCCGCCGCTGCACGATTTCTGTTCTCATCCTGAAGCAAAGTTCTTAACCCGAGGTAATATTTCTGGGTTAGAAGTCTGTAACCAGAAGCATCTGTAACCCAAGGTACCACTGTACTCCAAAGAATCTGCAGTAAGTTATTAAAATTTATCTATGTTTTCATCACTTGTTAAGTTCAAGAATTAAGATTGTACTACTGCTGTTGCAGTAGTGATTTCCACTTGCTTGCAAAATCAATAGCCCTTCTACATGTAAAAGGAAGTGTGCTCTGAGGTATAATTCCTCCCCACAAATGTATGTAAACACCCTCACAACGGATGCAAAACAAGCTGTTTGGTTTTATGGGATCTGGAATCCACCAAGATAGTAAATGTAGCTCCAATATTTGAAATGCTAACAAACCAATACTACTTGGTTATCATCTGATCTTAAATTACACACATGCCACAAAAGAAAGTTACCATTAAATTTATTGAGATGCCATTACTTGAAAGATGAGCAGGTAAGCAGAGAAAGCCCCATGGGATATATACCTACCTCTCACTCTCATCAATACATCCAGCCTCTGGGATTGTGGGCAACTCAGGAACACTGTAGTAGCTGTTTTGAAGATTTTGAGCAGTACGCCTTGAAACAATCCAAACTAGTTTTTTATGGTCTGGCTTGCAACAGGCAGGAGACGAGTAATCCACTAAGCATTTTGAAACCAGCTCTCTCCAATAGAGCAAATCGCTGTCACTTATCTAAAAACAAGAAGACGACGCTCATATTTATTTGTACTCATTCAAGAGACCTCTACTACAAATCCACTATGCCTGTAATCTCATCCACAATAACCAAAGTATGGGGCTTGTGTTCAAAAAAAGACCAACTGGAATCGCAGTCTGAGGGATGTGCTGAAAAGCTCACCACCAGTAATGCTGGATGCCTAAACACACTGCAGTGTTTGCATTCTGAAACACTTTCTGTGTGTCAGCTGAGCTCAACTTTCACTTCGGGCCTAGTTCTCAAACAGTTTCCCCAACATACTGTGCTAAGATCCTACAAAAGAACAGTAATTTAAAAGACCCCCACTTAGTCTCAATTGCAAATTCAACCACACACCACATCTTCAAAGACTTTACATATTTAACTGAAATCCCAGCACTGGCACTGTGTGAGCTGATGAGGTACTGCAGTTAATGACAGTTTAGAGAATGCTTGCGGTTGCAGATGAAGTATGTGAAATCTCATACTGCAACGAATGTCTCCTGTATAGAATCATATGATGCAAGATGGGTAAAATAGGAATGTCTTTCATTTTTGAGTCCTTGTTACACTTTTACTTCTGATACTTGCCTCTGCAAAGCTATTTCAAAGCTTTTCAGCCATGTGACCATCCCAATCTCCCTACATTATGCATTTGGAAACTAATTCCCAAATTCAGAGGAGCACACTGTATTAGGATTGCTGAGTCCAAGTGATATCAAGCAAAAATGGTTGAATCTCTTACCTTTGAGTGCTTCTGAACATACAGAACCATCTCAAACAATTCAATGGATTTCAGAGCCTGCACTTCCAGGGACAGAAGGCACAAGGCCAAGATGGATGGCTGAAAGTAAAAATACACATATCTAGCTCAGTAACACATTACTGGATTCCATCTTTTGCCTGTCAACTACCCATTTCAGGTTTACTTTTGCTTTAAATTATAAATTACTCCTACCACCAACAACACATAAAAGCCATAGTACAGAGATAAGTAAATGACTGTTTTACATTTCACATTAATGATATAGTAATATTTCCTTTTTATCCCCGGGGATCATTCCAGAGTGTACCATGAGAAAGAGGTGGCAATGGCAAATTAAGACTGATCTCATACCCACTATAAGTAGACAAACTACTGAGATTATAAAGCCAACTTAATATTCTTCATGCTGTTATCACTTTTGTATGTTTGCTAGCATCTCCAATTTAATGGCAAAGTATAATTGTGCCATTCATTATATTGCCCATACTCCTCCTATGCTTTGCTGTTATTTACTTACTTTTGCTTTTGAAAAGACTAGTCGGCAGTTGCAAGCTTTAAGTTGTGCTTCCAGTTTGTCAAGATTCAACAATTCTTTCCTATACAAGGGACAAGATGGGAAAATGTAAACCTGGGTTATCTAGCAGTGTGGCAGAGTTCAACTCAGCTAAGATGCCTGCAGTGTTACTCAAAATGTAAGGCGAGTGCACTGATCCTATTTCCCAGTCTGCAACCCTCAATGCACCTGACTGCTCCCACTCATCTTGTAGAGACTACGGGATCTCCAATCTTGGCTGCATTTCCTTATCTCACTGTGCATGAGCACATATTATTGGGAAATAATAACTGGAGCATCTGCAGCCACAGCAAGCAGGCAAGTACAGGCAGCAATGGGAGAGGGATGACCCAGAAGGCTAACAGACAGAATGAGGGCTTCAAACTACCGACTGAACAACAGGGAATAAGACTGATCCCACACGTACCTTTCTGAGGTATGACAGAGTACAATAGTATGGTACAAGTGCAAAAAGGTTAAGGCAGTAGTAGCTTTGAAGTCAAAGTGCAGCTTTTCTGAGATTATTTTCTCCATCCGCTTCAGGTCGGACACAGTGCATTTGCATTGGCTAATCCGGATGACATCATGGAGGGATGGGATGTTGCATTCCTCTTCAACCACTCGAGCAGCCAGCTGGAAGCAACAGACCCCAATGCAGGACAAGTGCTTAGGTTTCACCTAGGGAGAAGGAAAAGAACGTTGGGAACAGATAGTAGCATGGATGGTAAGCTACCTAGCAGCAATGTGTAATGGGCAAATAACGAAAAAAGGTACTGAAAATCCATTCATAATTATCTGGGTTCTGCTGCATGCCCTTATTGCCTAGAACAATAAGACCCTTATAGTAAAAAGCTGGCTCGTACTATGGACAAGGTTTAGTAAGTTCAGCCTGTAACAGTATTCCTGCTGGTAGTGGGCATTTACTACAAATTCAGCAATATTATTCACTGAGTATCATCTGGAATGGTGCCATAGATTCAGATAACCTCACTAAGAAGTGTAATATGATTGCAATTTGGCTTTGGAGCAAAAAAAGTCAGAGACAAAGACAGGGAACTGAGGAAGACAAGGAAAACGTGGGAATGCTATTTTCTGTTTCTGTCACACACCTATAATAAGGCAATTATCTTAGATTACCGTATTGCCTTAAAGTCAAAAACAAATGCCAAAGACAATAGAAACATATTGTTACTGAATATGTGCAAAAATGCATACAGCTGCTCCTTCTAGATGTACCTTCATGAGTGCCAAAAATCTGTCTAGGATGTTGACTGCCAAGACAAATGTTTCTGTGGCAAACCCAAAGAAGTTGGTAAGACTCCAGAGATCTTCAACTTTTGCATTCCTCAGTCTTGGACATAAGGCGTTTTCATTCTGTGTAGCAAGAGAAATAGCTTCGTGTTATATGTATAAACACTGCACAGAAATGTCTTAGAAGCTGATCTATACATTCTGATGTGGTGTGACAGCCAACCTCATGGCGATTTGGAGTGGGGATGAAGAGTGCAGGCAAATACTCCATAGTTAAGCTGTCCAGAAGCCAGGAGGCCTTTCCGCTCAACATGTCACTGATTCACCAAACAGCTTGTCAATAACAGATTTTTTTTTGCGGGGGTGGGGAGTTCTGTTGCAGCACTGGAAGTCTTTGCACCAACAGGACAACTTAACTGGATACAACCCAAAATTTCTTTTTAAAATAACACAATATATAGAATGAAGTATGTGCCAATTTCTTTTCTTCTGAACCTAAGTTTGAACAGGAACCTTTGGGGAGAAATGAAATGCAGTTCAAAAGAAGTCCTGGTTTAATCTTGGACTACAAGCCACAAAATGAATATTTATTTTGCAGTTTGGGTGTAATGTTGTTGGAACAAAGCATGATAGATTCAGCAAAGCAAGGAAAGGAACGAGTGCACAGTGATCATTCTACATTGCGAGTGCTACATCTGATCAAGCCAACTGTATGTGATGTGATCTGAACACCCTATATCACTTTTAATACCAGTCCTACAAGCTAGCCAGTGGGGTTAGAGTGCTGGACTAGGAGCTGGAAGTTCCAAATCCCCATTCAGCCATGAAGCTCACTGGGTGACCTAGAGCTAATTACTTCAGAGGGTTGTTGTAAGGATAAAAGGGGAAGGAAGAGAATCAATAGTCCACCTTGAGTTCCTTTGAGAGAAGGTTGAATATATATTTAATAAGCTACATGAAGAGAAATCTATGGTTTTGGTCATTTCCCTATCAAATCTCTCACATGCAACCATAGTTCAGTCATGTGAATCATTAATTCCCAGACCCACAAAAAAGCTTTTCCTCACCTCAACAGTGCACTCAATCAAGCTAAGCCCCTTTTCCCGAGGCTGGTATTTCCATTCTTGCTCCAAATGGATTTTCAGCTGCCTGAAGAGCCAACTGCTCATCTGTTCTTCAACTCCAATGTCCTTCATCTTAGAAAGTAGGGGAAAGGAGGAAGGAAAGACAATATGAACATTCTCAGGAGGGAAAAATTACATCCATTTCAGAGGTTAAATGTGTGTTACAACAACAACATAATCACCATAATGCTGTATTTCCAATTCACCCAACTTGTGTGTGTTGAGACCAGGGAGATAACAAGCCTAACAATTAAAGAGCATAGTATTCTTTGACAATTTCAGATGACACATTTCTCTGAACTGCCCACATGCCCATCTATCTAAACTGTTTACAGTGTATCATACTAAAACCATGCAATGGGAGAGGAAAAACACTCCTCTCTCTCCAGCTGAAAACCTGGGCCTTTCACCCAGTGCTTGACTAAGAGGCCATTGCATAGGGAGTTTGACTGGGGTGGGGGTGGGGGAGCATAGCTGAATGCTGTCACGTACACACAGTGGAAGCAGCTTCCAAATGACTGAAGGGGGCAGCAGCGGAATAGACATACAGACTCACCAGTAAGAAACATCATCAGGCTACAACACTCTGAATATTTCTCTGGGAAGCAGACCCACCACAATAAAAGACAGCTTACTGTTGAGTAACCTGGCATAATGATATCAGGCTGCCCAAATGATAAGGCATTCTAATAAACTCCCCTGACCCCTTAAGCATATAAATCTGCAATTCTACCTGCTAAATTTTGGCTTTTACCCATCTGGCTTTCCTGTGATCCCAATACAGTGGGAGCCTTGCAGTATCTTGCTACTCTTCCCTTATTAGGTTTCAAATTAATTTGTTTGTTTCTAGTCCTTAGACCGTTACAAAAGAAAAAATAACAATCTAAATTCCTTATAGGTAATCTGTCAGACACACACACCCAATCACTCACTTTGAGTCAGCCTGTTTTCAATTCCACCCTAAGCAAAGGGATAATCTTTGTTCAACCTCAAAACAACAACAAAAATCTGGGGAGCAGAGATGGGTGGGTGGTGGCAGGGAGGGACGGACAGAAAACTATCAAAACATTTGTCCCAAGGTCTAGATCATCTGCTGCCATCCTCAGCTAAGCCCTCACACACAAAACCTGTAAAACACATCAAGGATTTCACTCTCAACCAACAGCTTGGGGTTTGGATAAGAAAATGCCCTTTAGACAGAAGATGAAAAGGATTGCTCTGCACAATCTACATCTAGCACAAGAGCACCTCAAAACACAAGAGATCCCTTTTAATCCTCTTTGCTGGATGTGAAAGCAGCCAAAATCTCCCTCAGTTCTCATTTTTTGCCCTACTTCTCTATTTCTGTTCCGCTGATATTTTTCTTGAAAGCCCCACCTACAGCACTGCCACAGACATTCCCCTCAAATACACATCCCAACATCTCCCGCTTATCCCACATGCAACCATTTCCTCCTTTCTGGGGAACTTACATGGGGCCTTCCCCCAACCCATGACGCACTTGTCCAGCTCTACATGCCTCCTCCCAGCTATTAAAGCCTGGACAGTTATTGCAAAATACTTTCTGGTGTCCTCTGTTCACCTCCATAGCCCTAGTGAAGAGTTCAAGCAAACTCTTCCCAAACACACAGCAATAGGTATGAGCCTTCGTCGAAAGCTCATACCAGAAACAAGCTTAGTTGGTCTCCAAGGTGCTACTGGAAGGATTTTTTTTATTTTGTTTCGACTATGGCAGACCAACATGACTACCTACCTGTAACTAACACAGCAATAGGGTTTGGCTCATTTCCCACTGATCCCTTGCAACCCATACCATCAAGAGCCTCTCCAAGCCAGCAATCCTACCTAAGGTCCAGGGGGGCTCTGCCCTCCCAATTACAGATCACTTTCCATCACCAAAAAATCCTTTCACCCCACAGGACACCTCACCCTCTTAAGCAAAGCTACATCCCTGTCAGCCTCCTCCAACCCTTTCTAAAACTTGTTTCCCATTAAAGCTCTCCCGGGATCTGTGGCAGACAAAAGCTTTCAATGGGGCTCGTCCCTCATGAGCCTTGTCTCCTCACCCCCCCCCCCAATCACTGCGCTCCACTCCCGATCAGCTCCTCCCCTTCATATGGATATTACTGGCTTGCCTTATTATATTACTGGCTTGCCTTATTTTGCACCAAGGCTTACTAGAGTGATTGAGAGGCACTTGGAAAATGAAAATATCCTTGCAGGTGAGCAGCAGGCAGGCAGAGACCACCTCAGTATCGCCTTGGTACATTGCTTTAGTTTAATACTGGTGGATTGTCATAGTTTGATACTGTTACTGTGCAATTTACTCATTTATCTTCATGTTACTTGCAAGCTGCCTTGAAAAGATTTGGATCCGAAAGGGGTACAAATAATTGTAATAAGTAAATAAACAATCGGCTCAGCTCTCTTAAAATCCGTTCTTCACAGGACACCCACAACGCTCCTTCAATCTCACCCTTCCCCCTCCCAGCAGAGATTTAACTTTGTAAATCTGAGAGTGGTTCACATCGCAACAAAGAATGCAAACCGTAAACACACAAATCACCCCTCCCCAAACACAGCAGGACACATTAAATAAAAATGTATCTCCAAACAAGCTGCATCATCCACCCCCCTCAATAGTACTGTTTAAAGAAACTGGCGAGGACAAGGGTGCACAAAAACAAAAAGGCCTTCGGCCAATTATTTCCTCTTCCTGGCATTCTGACATTTTATTCCAGTACCTGCTTTTGCAATTGTTTTCATGGCCCTGACTTTTTCTTCCTTTTTGGGTGTGTGGGTGTGTGTGTGTATATATATATAGACAGTTCATATGAATGTTTCATTCATATATATATATATATATATATATATGCAGGTTTTGGTGTCCTCGGGTGTCTTCCCGTGTAAAAGACACCCGAGGACACCAAAACCTGCATTCCTGTACCCGTGAAAATCTACGAAAGCATATATATATATATATATATATGCATGCTATGGAATCTGGAACTATCACCACACATAAATGCATAGCCTGTTAAGTCTTTTTCATGTACTTAAAAAATAAAACAACTCCTAAAAATAAATACAATCGATAGATCGGGGGTGGGGGTGTAATACACAATCACCCCGAACGTACTATCAAAATAGGCAGGACACAGCAGCTTTTAAACGTTTGTTGGGGGGGGGGTTCTTTTTGGTAAATATGCCAGATTTGTTCTAATGATATATATTTCGTGGGTTTCGGGGAGCACTCCTTGCTCAGCCGATTTTCGGAATAGGAAGCAGTTTACAGGGGTTTACGCTTTTAAAGGAAGAAAGCGACGCTACAAAAGGCTTAACAACCCCCCCCCCCCCCATTTTTCCATCTCGCGGCTGGACATACCTCTCCTCAGGGGCGCCGCTTCTCGTCTTCTCCGGACCCCGGAAGGGACGGAGGAGGGAGGCCAGGGGCTGGAGTGATGGGAGGCGGCGGGCGGTTGTCCCCTCAGCGGTGGCGACAACAGCAGCGAACGGCCGAGGCGCCCCGTCCTCACCGACCCATCCAGCCGCCTTCCGCCCACTCCAAGCCCCGACCTTCCCCGTCCTTCCCGGCCCGGCGTCAGCGCGAAAGCAGCAGCGGCACCATCGCCTCCCGCTCCCCAAGCCCCGGAGACCTCCGCGGGGCAGCCGAGCCGGAGGCGCCTCAGACCCACATCAAAATGGAGTCCGCTCGGAAGAGAGCCGAGCAGCCCCGGGCCCCGCCCCTCTTTCCGTCACGTGACCGCCCGCCCGCCCCGCTCTTCTCCTTGTTTTGTTTCCCTCGAGTTGCTTTGGGCGGAGGGATTCGCAGCCGCGGCGGCGATGCGGTCCTGTAGGAGGAGGGGGAAAAATAAACCCTCTCGTTTTCTCACTTCCCGCCCCCCCACGAATGGAATATACCTCATCGAACGCCAGTAGCGATTTGGGGAACGGCGGGAATGCTTCCTCCCATCAACTACGCAAATGAATGCCCTTTGCTTTTAACCGAGAGGCGGAAGGACACTCCATGCCTTGGGACGCATCGCTCCTTTTAAAGGGACAAAGGTGGGGGCGGGAGGAAAAGCTTCGTTTTGAAAAGTCCGCCCAAAAGGCTGCTTGCTGATTGGTGGGCGGCTGCAGCGCGGTGATTGGACGAGGGGGGCGGGCCTCTTTTTTTGTTGTTTCTGCGCCGGCCATCCGAATGTTTTGTGGTTCAGAGGAGTTGGCGCTGACTGGTGGGAGGTGACGGCAGTTCGCTGTCAAGATCAGCCAATGAGGAGAGAGACCTTTGGCTTCTCCCTCCCTCGGGGCTCTTTTTTGTTTTCCTCCTCCAGCTGATTCTACGGCGAGGCGGGGGTGATGTGGGGGAGGGGAGAGAAGCGCCCAACTGCCATTTCCCAACTGTCATTTTCTGGGGGTGGGGGGTTGGGCCGAAGAAAATGGAGGGGCGCAGCTTCACCTCAGCTGCAGCCTTTTCAGAGTCAAGGTCTCCAGAGGGCATTCCTCAACCCCAAACATTTATTTGTTTGTTTGTTTAAATTGCACCAAGGTATCCAGAGGTGAACTCCCAACTCCATTTATATTTATTTGTTTTTCTAAAAACTGTGTGTGTGGGGAGAACCTCAGTGGTTAACAAAGAAAGAAAAAACGATGAAATTATTGCTAAATTTTGTTGTTGTTTAGTCATTTAGTCCTCTTTGTGACTCCATGCATGGACCAGAGCACGCCAGGCACTCCTGTCTTCCACTGCCTCCCGCAGTTTGGTCAAACTCATGCTGGTAGCTTCGAGGACACTGTCCAACCATCTCGTCCTCTGTCGTCCCCTTCTCCTTGTGCCCTCCATCTTTCCCAACATCAGGGTCTTTCCCAGGGTGTCTTCTCTTCTCATCAGGTGGCCAAAGTCTTGGAGCCTCAGCTTCAGGATCTGTCCTTCCAGTGAGCACTCAGGGCTGATTTCCTTCAGAATGGATACGTTTGATCTTCTTGCAGTCCATGGGACTCTCAAGAGTCTCCTCCAGCACCATAATTCAAAAGCATCCATTCTTTGGCGATCAGCCTTCTTTATGGTCCAGCTCTCACTTCCATACATCACTACTGGGAAAACCATAGCTTTAACTATATGGACCTTTGTTGGCAAGGTGATGTCTCTGCTTTTTAAGATGCTGTCTAGGTTTGTCATTGCTTTTCTCCCAAGAAGCAGGCGTCTTTTAATTTCGTGACTGCTGTCACCATCTGCAGTAATCATGAAGCCCAAAAAAGTAAAATCTCTCACTCCTTCCATTTCTTCCCCTTAGGTTTGCCAGGAGGTGATGGGACCAGTGGCCATGATCTTCATTTTTTTGATGTTGAGCTTCAGACCATATTTTGCGCTCTCCTCTTTCACCCTCATTAAAAGGTTCTTTAATTCCTCCTCACTTTCTGCCATCAAGGTTGTGTCACCTGCATATCTGAGGTTGTTGATATTTCTTCCGGCAATCTTAATTCCGGCTTGGGATTCATCCAGCCCAGCCTTTAGAGCCATAATTTAAAACACACGCAAAGTCAAAAACTACAACAGAACATCAGTTTTAATAAGGACAAACAATAGGTTTTGGTCACAGGACAGTTGCAAGATGGAATTTTCTAGTGCAACTTCATGCTTTTAAACAAAGGCTGTCAAGGCTGGACATTTTTAGTTCTAAAGGTAAATGTTTTGGAAACCATTCATGGAAACTATTTAGCAATCTGAGCTTCTACAGGTTTTTCAGGGCTATGGTGTGTTTTAGGGATAAACAATGTTATTTTTACAAAGCAACGCAGTATTTACATAGAATATTTTGGGTGGCTCTAATCCTTCTGTTGTTGTTTAGCTGCTAAATTGCAGGCTGGTGTTACATGGATTATTTTAAAAGAAACCACAGGAGTATCATGTTCCCGATGGTCACCAAGCTGGTTTTCTTTGCATAATACCGAAAGCAGCAATAGTTGTAAAACATGATTACAATGACACAATCCCAGTTCAGGGGTGTTGGGGCACTTAATCAAGTCAGCCTAACATAATTTGGGCTAATTAATTAAGTCAGCCTAACATAATTTGGGGGTGCAAGACCTTTTTTTGCTGGGGGCATTTGGAAGTTGAAACATCAAAGCCATATTTAGCTATGGAAATAATAGCTCAAAGGTGCTGATGTGTACCAGCAATGGAAATGTGGAACAGAGCAGAGGAATATATTGGTACCAGGGATGGCCAAGCAACCTCATTTAGAGGGATAGCTTGCAATGGAGCTAGGTGACCTTTTCATGAGTGCAGGGTTGAGCCAAGAAGAGTGGAAACAGCTGCTACAAACCAGGATGTTGAGAGGCATTGCTTCTCACTTTTTGGGCAGATACCTCTCCTGTTGGGAAATGGCCTTGAAGACCTTTAAATCTAGGGGCTGGGTGGGGATTCTTTAATGGACAATTATTTAGTTACCGTACGTAAACTAATTTCTAACCTACTTTTTTTCTAGACAGATATTGCGAAGAGTAAACAGTCATATAAGGGAGGAGTTCGATGAAGTGATACGGAGATCATGACCTGAGAGGGCAACGTCCCCTCTCTTCCTCCAAGGCGCTGGGCCTCTTTGGCATGCCGATCAGAAGCTTGGCGGTTCGAATCTGCGCAACAGGGTGAGCTCTCATTGTTCTTTCCCAGCTTCTGCAAACCTAGCAGTTCGAAAGCACACCAGTGCAAGCAGATAAATAGGTAGCGTTGTGGCAGGGAGGTAAACGACGTTTCCATGCACTCTGGTTTCCGTACGGTGTGCTGTTGTGCCAGAAGTGGTTTAGTCCTGCTGGCCACATGACCCGGAAAGCTGTCTGTGGACAAACGCCGGCTCCCTCGGCCTGAAGCGAGATGAATGTTGCAACCCCATAGTCGCCTTTGACTGGACATAACCCTCCAGGGGTCCTTTACCTTTAAAAAAAACAAAACCAAAACCTCTAGCCAATAGGTGGGGGTCACAGGAGGAAAGCCCTGCTGTTCTAGCAGAAATTATTGTGTGGGTTTCCACTAGCAAGGGGCATGATACTTTTTCTCATTTCTCTTTTAGTCAGTGCTGTTTTTCTGGAAAAAGAGATGCCGGAACTCACCATGAACACCTCCCTCGTTCTCTTAAAATGGCAATGGCACCTACTTGAGAGGTGCCGGAACTGAGTTCTTGGAAGTTCCCCCTGGAAAAAAATTCCGCTTTTAATTGTGTTTGTTAATCTTTGCCCCCCACCCCATCTCAACATAAGTATGTATCTCTGTGTTGAATACTGAGTACGGTATATATAAATTTTAAAACATTAAAAACACATAAGACAAATAAAAGGCAGTAATAAATTTCAAGAGTACCACAACAGCTGTGAGAACATTGTTAGCGAAGAATTGGAAGAAACAAGATTTACCAACTATCGAAGAATGGCAGGTGAAGATGATGGACTATATGGAACTTGCCGAACTGACCGGGAGACTCCGAGACCAGAGAAGGTGGAAGAAGTTTAAGGAATATTTGAAAAAATATGTTAATATTTAAACCTTAGAATAGCTTTGGAAGCGGATATAGGCTGTAGGGTTAGAAGTAGAAGATAGGGTATTTTATAATAGTATTATTTGTAAGGGATAAAATGTGAAGTTATTTTAAGTATGATTAAAAAAAAGATGCTTAGAAATTATGATATATGTAAACTGCTAAAGATGAAGTAAAATGAAAATCAGATAGGTGGGACTTGGGGAAGCCAACTTAACAATGTTTAGAAAAATAAGGATATGACAAGAATTTGTTCGTATTATTTGTCTTCTCTGTCTGTGTTTTTTACAGTGGTGCCTCGCAAGACAAAAAGAATCCGTTCCGCGAGTCTCTTCGTCTAGTGGTTTTTTCGTCTTGCGAAGCAAGCCCACTGACGGCTTAGCGGATTAGCGCTATTAGGGGTTTAGCGGCTTTTAGCGGCTTGTCGGCTTAGCGGATAAGCGGTTTAGTGGCTTAGAAAAAGGGGGGAAGGAAAAAAATCCCGCAGGAACTCGCAAGACATTTTCGTCTTGCGAAGCAAGCCCATAGGAAATTCGTTTTGCGAAGCACCTCCAAAACGGAAAACTCTTTCGTCTAGCGAGTTTTCCGTCTTGCGAGGCATTCGTCTTGCGGGGCACCACTGTATTTGTGTTATAAAATGATTTAAAAATTTTTTTGGGAAAAAAGGAAATTTCAAGAGTACCAGTGGAGGCTGGTCGATTAGGGCGAATGGGACACTGCCTCAGCAACCTCAGCCTGCCTTCTTACTTCCTTCAAGTCCTAGAATCAAAGGTCAACTAATCCCATCCCCTGCAATCCTTCCCACAGCCGTCCCTGGGTTTGCATGAACCACTAACCTTCTGGTTAACAGCCCAGATGCACTGTCCCATTGTGGGGGGTGCTACTACCTGTTGGCTTCTTCCTCCTCCTTAGTCCCTTGTGCAACTCAGCAGAGAGGAGGATGGTGAGAAAACTATAATTAGTTGGCTCTGCCTGTTATTGGCTTTGGCTCTGCACACTGTTGGGCTTCCTGCCTTCCACCCTACTAGTCCCAATGGGAACCAGCCAGCACTGAAGTGAACAACCATCTTTTTAAAACAAGCACCAACCTTAAGGTTACCAGAGTTAGGTGATAATGTCATAACTGGAAGAGTCTTGCAACTCCTAAGCTGCTTGGCCGGCGAGATGGCGGCTGTCCAACAAACAAAGTTACCAATCACAGCTTTGCCCAATCAAGAGCCTAATGTTATAGCACTACCGGCTATAGTGGAAACTCCTGTAGCTTCAAACTATTCATTATCACGTATGAGAGCCAAAAGGAGCTACTTACTTACTATGTGAGGCTTAATCAAGGAAAATGAAAACCCAGGCATCACTGATTATTTATTTACCGGTAATATATTCCTGTAGGACATCCAATAGCATATGAAATGTGGGCAATTTGCATAAATAGAAGATTGAAAATGTAATATTAAAATACAAAACACTAAGGAAACCAAATGTGATGTGTTTTCCTTACCAATGGCAAATGCTACCCTGGGGTTATCGGTCAATATATATTTTTAGCTAATGGTGTGTATTGAACATTTAGTTATGACTTTTATTGCAATTGCAGTGCAAAGCCTCCATCCCATTTTGTGTGCAAGGGAACTCACCTTCATTGCAGTGAGATAAGAGAGACTGGTTGGAATGAACGCAGCACTAACAGCATAGTCCTTGCCATTTCTTCTCCGAAGTCAGTCCCATTTAATTCAATGGGTCTTACTCACAGGTAAGTAGGCTTAGGACAGCTGTCAGATATGTAGTCATTTTATTGAACACATAAGGTGAGGAGAAGAAGAAGAAGAGTTTGGATTTGATACCCCGCCTTTCACTCCCTTTAAGGAGTCTCAAAGCAGCTAACATTCTCGTTTCCCTTCCTCCCCCACAACAAACACTCTGTGAGGTGAGTGGGGCTGAGAGACTTCAAAGAAGTGTGACTAGCCCAAGGTCACCCAGCAGCTGCATGTGGAGGAGCGGAAACGCGAACCCGGTTCCCCGGATTACGAGACTACCGCTCTTAACCACTACACCACACTGGCTCTCTTAGAGAGCCGACTAAGTCAGAATAGACTCACTGAAATGCAAGATACTTTACATTCCAGTGGGTCTACTCTGAGTATGACTTACCTTGGCTATCACACATTATCTCCATGATTCAGATAATGGCTCCAGCATTGCAACTGCTGTATTTGAAAAAAACCCTAATTCCCATTAATGGAAACTGGATTCATTGGTCATTGACTACGCTTCACACTAACAGGCCATGTCTGTGCTTCAAAATGAACTGTGTTATGACTTCACCCAGCACAACATAGGAAGATTATCACCTTTGATATATCACCGAGGATAATAACATAAGTTGAAGACACTCCTCCAGTGAGCAAAATAAATGGATTCATATTAAACTCTCCCTCAAGTCAGAGAAACTTGACTGAGCAACCCAAAGACTTGCTGTAAGGAAAGACAGGTATGTTTAGGGAGGTGGCAGAAATAATGTTAGTCTCACTTGGAACAATGCCAGCTCTACACATGATATTTAATTAGATTTAAGATTTAAGCTGTGATATGACCTGTGTGGGTTTACCCTCCCAGCATATTTTTAAAATTAGTGTGGGATGATTCAGAAGGAAACCATGCTTGTTCTTACAAGGAAAAGGATTTGGTTTCATCAGTGTGATTCCGTGTACAATAAGAGAGTTGCAGGCCACCAAGGAAAAGGAAATTAGCAAAAATTTCATGGGAAGCCAAACCTTTTTTTCTGCATAAAAGGCATGCCCATAAATGGCAGAAGTGTTAGTTATGCCACAATTGTCTTCTGAATAATCCAAGCATTCGAAAAATAAATAAATTATGGTAAGGGTTACTTACAATCACAAAGTAGTCATTCTGATTGAACAGTCTGGTTTCCAAATATGCGTTAACAAGCGGGCAAATTACCCAGGGGCATGACTCAGAGTGGGATAATTCAAGATGATAAAATACCCATTAACCGAAAACAAAAGGAATAATTACAACTCATTTGGGGAATTAACCATTTTGCTAAAAAACAAGGACGGATCTAAAAACCATGTGAAGGACTCTTATAATTGGCCGAGTTAAGATAGCTTTAATTCTTCTTGAGCAGAAGGCACAGCTGTGGAATAAAAAACAGGCAGCAGATTGTCATATGTGACCATGTTGTATTCTGTGGCCACACAGTGTTGTTGCATCTTGGTGTACATGTAATTCTCATGTGCAATTCTCATGCGCAATTATTTTTACATGGGTTACATGCTTTTTCCTACATAAAAGTATTTTCTATGTAACACTGACATGGCCTACTTTATGCATTGTCCCTCTGTCTCTGAGAGACCTCTCTGTGTACATGTTCAGAAGACGATGTAAATGCCATATCATTATGAATACTGTACATGAATTTGAGAATCTAATGCATGTGGTGGTTTCTTGACTTATGTGCACATGGTGAAAAATCTGAGCCTTTTTTCAAATATATGACCAAGTATATACTTTTTCCAGTAGGAAGATTAATGTAGAACTCAAAGCAAAACTAGGGAGTATTTTTTTTAAAAAAGGATGTTATTTAAACTGTACAACAAAATAATAAGAACACACATAATTATAATTATCAATGGATTGCAATGATCCCTAATAGAATTTCATACACAAAGATCACTTCTATACTATTTAATATATTTCTGAAAATGTTTATATTACCATATGTCAAGAGGCAATCTTTCTTTAATTACATCTCCGAGATCTACTTGAAGATCTACCTGTACTGGTTTCTCTCCCCACCCCCCACCCAAATATGGGGGTAATATCACAGGAATTGATTAAAAGCTCCCCTTCAACTGTGTATCTAATGAATATCTCAGACTTCTTCTGCAAACATGAGCCTATTGCTCAGCCTATTCTAAGCTGTACATCTTTATCCCAATGGCTTTACATTTCAGTGCCAAACTACATGTTAAGAGAAGTATGCACTTAAACTGGATACTTTTATTTTGAAGAAAGAACCCCAATCTGGAATGAACTTGGGGGTCTGTGCCAATTTTCTGCTGAACCTCCTCCTATAGCTACTTTGCCCTCAAAGGGACTGTTTGGAGTAAACAAGACTTTCAGGGGTAAATAGCACCTAGTTCAGTGATTTTTGGCAGGACACCAACCTGGAATAGAAAGACATTCCAGAATGGGGCCCTGTGGCTGTTTTTTCTTCAAAATAAAAACTTCCCATTTGTCACATCTGGTTTGGGACTTTGCTTCTTAGGCCCAAGCGATTATTAGTTTAAAGGGGGGCAGTTGTATTGAACAAAATATGCACAGTTGTTAAATATGTTTTTGTGTAAGAACAAATCCTCTTCCCCTGAGCTCCTGACCTGACCACCCTACTTCTGAGTATCACCAGAACCAATTCAAAAACTCAAATTCTGCTCTCCAGGACTGAGGTGAGGCGTAAATGATTGTTCACGCCATTTCTGTTCACATCAACAGAACTGCAGCAATGCAGATGCCAGAACAATCCACTTTTTGTACTTTCCTAGTGATGAGTTGCCTTCCATGCAAGTTAAATTGTATGAAAGTGAGCTGAATGTTTCACTAAAACCTTAGCTTGTGTCTGAGCAAGTCAGGGCAACTAGCAATTTGCATACAGGCCTCTGGAATATCCCCCCCTTCCCCTTGAAATAATATATATACAGTGGTGCCTCGCAAGACGAAATTAATCCGTTCCGCGAGTCTCTTCGTCTAGCGGTTTTTTCGTCTTGCGAAGCAAGCCCATTGACGGCTTAGCGGCTTAGCGCTATTAGTGGCTTAGCGGCTTTTAGCGGCTTATCGGCTTAGCGGATCAGCTGATAAGCGGCTTAGAAAAGGGGGGGTCAAAGGGGGAAAAAACCGCAGGAACTCGCAAGACATTTTCGTCTTGTGAAGCAGGCCCATAGGGAAATTCGTTTTGCGAAGCGCCTCCAAAACGGAAAACCCTTTCGTCTAGCGGGTTTTCCGTCTTGCGAGGCATTCGTCTTGAGGGGCACCACTGTATATATATATAGGATTTTTATGTTGACTACAAAATGTGGGTGGTGATTTTGGGTAAAGAGGTTACAACTGGGGAGAAGAGAGTTAGCTCTCTCTCTTCCCCTGCTGTGATTCACCACCACCACCACCACCAAAAACACCCCCTTTTGTTGGCATCCATCTGTCTCGAGAGACAATGGAGAGTGCCCTCAGAGGCGAAGTTAAATCCCTGTGTTAGCAACACCAAAGTGACTTCCCCATTGCAGAAGCCAGGACAATGTGCAGGGAGATCCTCAGCTGATGTGGTCCAAAGGATAGCAGAGCCATGCTTTTGACTCCAGCTTGGCTGCAGGAGTTGCCGAAAGGAGGTGTACAAAGCACCATCCAAGCACCTTAGGGACTCCACTCCAGATTTGTGTAGGGTTTACTCCTTAGCCCTTCCTTCTGAAGACAACCTGCAAGGCAGCAGAGCTTTAGGGTCAGTTTTCCTTCTCTTAGATGGGCTACATTCCCAGGTTTACCCCACTTCCTTCTACAGCACGTGCAGAAAACACCTTCTTGGCCATTGGACCCATGACTGGTCTCGTCTGCTCAATCTACTGGCAGATGTCTTCACATGCAGAGGAAATGCCTAACTCACTGAGGGTTTGAGATCTATTGGGTACCCTTACCAGTCAAAGCCATTCCCCGGGGTGTGACGCGGTTGCATGCTGACAGCTTCTAGGAGCCACAGGCGAGAGCTGAGTGCAGGGTGGGGACCAAAGGTGGACAAACTACCCCATAAGAAGCATGACATGTCCCATCTACTGTAACACCCCATACACTCCAAAACACTCCTGAACACACCATGATCAGAAATGGAAATCTCTGCAGTGCAATTTAAATTACAGCAATTACAAGATTAAAATAAGAGGAAAAACAACCTAGCCTATTTTTCTCTAGATAGAAACACATACAAATATGGGAGTAAACTTAAAAATATGTGTCATAATAAATACAGTCAGTAGCTGCATTGGATTTGAAATTGTTTTCATATATGTAACTTTTTAGTTTTTATATTTTTTAAATTATTGAATAAAACAAAGTATATAGGATTGCAGACAACTAGAATAATTTTTTTCCCTGGGTCATTTTTTATAATAGTAACAATACTTAATACTTAATAATAGTTAATCATCCTAACAATGATAATTAACTAATTAAAAATACAATATAGAATTGTTAACGTTTTTGTAATCTGGTGTTGTTTCATAAAAGTGCTGCTAAATCATGACTCATTGTGTGTTTTAACTGTTCTTATATATGCAATTGTTTTATATATGTTTTTCTTTCATTGTGAAATCACTTTGAAGTTATTCATAAGGATGCCATTCATAAGTGAAATTAATAAATAAGCAATGCATGTTCCTTTTTTGTCTCCAGCTTTCAGCCACTGCACACACTGCACCAACAGGCAGAGACCAGCCCATCTGTGGCCAATAATAATAATAATGTTGGGCCGGGTCTGGATTTCATAATGCAAGAAAAATCCCTGCTCACGTGTTATTTCTTTCTTTTGTGTATATATGTGCAGGATTCCTTACATGCCCTTCGCCGTCAGGTCCCAGGGCAGGTTACAACAATAGCATCTGCAATTATGAAAACAACAAAAACCCATGACGCATAAAACCATTCCAAATGGAACAGAACAATATAAATTTAGCCAAAGAGGTGGATCCCATAAAAACTTAAGTATCTTAACTGTTAAAGGCCGGGGTAAAGAGGTGCTTCTTCAGCATGTAGTAAAAATTATACAACGAAGGTGCATAAGAAGCTGCTTTTACTGAGCCAGACACACTATCTACCCTGAGTGGCAGCCATACCTCACTATTTACAGATTTGAAAATAAGGGACCGGCAGCCTCGAAAATAAGGGATCAACAATAACTTTGATAAAATACATATTTTGTTGCACGCAAATGGCTTTGGATACCTATTAGGTCCATAAATTACCATATAGCATATATTCAACACAAAAAAACAGCATTGACAAAGGACAGCTGGACATAGAAAGGGCCCCATTACCTTCAGTAGCTTATTTAAGGGACATCATCAATAAGGGACAGCAGCGGGACATGGCGCTGGGATAAGGGACTGTCCCGCCAAATAAGGGACACTTGACAGCTATGGTGGCAGTTACTTTCCAGGGTTACAGGCAGAAAGTCTCTCCCATCCCTTCCAATTCAATGCCAGGGATTGAACCTGAGACCTTCTGCATGCAAAGCAGATGTCCTGCCACTGAGTTACTATGGCCCTTTACTAAACACACCTTTGTGGGGAGGGAGTTGTACTGTTCAGGGACTTCCACGAAGGAAGCCTTCATCCAGGCTGCCATTCCTCATACTTTAAAAGGGACAAAACCATCAAGAGGGATGAGGGATAAATTCGATTCAGTTTGCATTTAAATGCAAACTTACCCACACACATTTCTCAATACGAAATGTATTCTTTGAAATTCACACTTCTCGAAAATTTGCAGTGAAATTTGCAAACTAAGTAATGTGTAGAAAAATGCATATACAGTAGTACCTTGGTTTTCGAACGTAATCCGTTCTGGAAGACCGTTTGAGTTCTGAAATGTTCAAAAACTGAAAACTCCATAGGGAAGCCTCAATATGGAAAACTCACTACGGAAGCTGCATGGCACGTGCAACTTCTAAGGTGTGTTTGAAAACTGAAGCATTTACTTCCAGGTTTACGGTGTTCTAAAACTGAAATATTCGTCAACGGAGACATTCAAAAAATGAGGTACCACTGTATTAGCATAAGGTATGCATAAAATTGTATTTTTTTGGGGGGGGGGAAAAATAAAAATGCCATTGGTGCCTTTGAGAGGAAGGATGAGATATTAATATTAATAATAATTTTATTATTTATACTCACCCATCTGGCTGGGTCTCCCCAGCCACTCCGGGCAGCTTACAGCATATCTAAAAAATTATTATCATTGGAAAATTGTTGTGAGGAACACGTATATTAGGAAAGTATTGCACTAAAATTTGCTGATTTTTCATGACTATTAATTAAAAAAATGCAAGCTGCTGTTTAAAACTGAATTAAAGAATGGGAAAATGAAAAACTAGGAGAAACTGCAATGGATAGATTCATTCCTCCCTAATCTTAACACCTGGTGAATGGCCTGACCTGGGGCCCTGATGGTACTCTCTGAGTTTCTCTGTCCAGTTTTGTTCCGGGATCAGCCACAAAGGATGACCAGGGCAAGGCCTTAGCATCACGATGCAAGAACAAGGCCCACATGCCTGGCTGTTGCAGCTGCTTTCTTTGAAGGATTGCTGGCAGCGCCTTCCAGGTTGTCCTTTGGGTTGTGTGGGTGGGCCCTTGGAAGCGTAGTCTGGCCAAGAGACAAATTGGTTTTGTGTGTATATGGAGCATCCATTTAGCTGTTCTCTCCCTGACAGATAATGAGCCATTAAGGATCTGATCCACCGAGCAGATCAAGAGAGAATTCAGAAAGACAATTTGACAAAAGGCACTTCAGCGTTAATTTACCTTGTTTGTTTTGTGTGTGTAATAAAAATATAACCCTGAGCTCTCCATATTTACCTGCAGAGAGCCCATGGGATGATAAAAGTGTGCATTCTCATCGCATCAAGTCCAGCAAAGGCATCTTCTTCATTTATTTCAGTCCTCAAAAATGACTGAATTAATATTTGGAGAGCGTGGTTACCGTATCTCTCAGCCAACAATGTGTCAGACACCTAGCCGTCATCTCTTATCACAATGTGAGTCAACTTCTTGCCTGGGGGTTTAGACAGGGGGAAGGGTTTAAATGTTGGTAGTAGAAAGGGCTGAAGATAGCAGTGAGTGGAACCAGAGTCAAAAGTGGGTAGTGAACCCCTCTAATCTATTGCACCCCCTTTCCTCCCTCCTTGCTGCCTGCCTGAAAAGAAGCTGCTCGGCTTGTTCACTCCAATGTAAATAAATCATTTGCAACAGACTCCAATGTGTGTAGGAGAGGAATTCACCGCCCAGCCTTTCTGCAAAACCATCCCAAAGTCTCCAACATGACTAGATCCAGCCAGCTCGGTTTCCTTTGGGGACGGGGGGGGGGGGGGCCTCTCTGGGCTTAATATAGTGACAAGTACTTTTTTGGCACTTACAAAAAATAAATAAATGCAAGCCACATACTTCTCCTTCTTATTCTCATGTAGAAATGATCGTAAACAAGCTGCTGTAGAAGAAAACTGGAAGGAAGAATGACAGGCTGAGCAGACAGTTGGAAGAGCAGTTTCACCAGTAATGATTAACAAATACCATATGACGACAAAGCAAAAATACCAGCCTTACCCAGTAACATCCTCCAAGGTGCAGGGGTCAGGAGTGGGAAATCACTGAATCATTGTGACTCCGGGTTTTATCTGCTTTCCTTTGCCAATAAAGATACACCTGGTTTCGTAGTGGCTTCAGTCTCAGCTGACTTCAGTGACTCAGTAATGTAGTGCAGGGGTCAGCAAACTTTTTCAGCAGGGGGCCGGTCATCTGTCCCTCAGACCTTCTGGGGGGCCGGCCTATATATTTTTTTTTGGGGGGGGGGAATGAACGAATTCCTATGCCCCACGAATAACCCAGAGATGCATTTTAAATAAAAGAACATTCTGCTCACGTAAAAACACCAGGCAGGCCCCACAAATAACCCAGAGATGCATTTTAAAATAATGAGTCCATAAGTGACTGTGGAGGCCAATTCTGGATCCACATGTCCTTCCACAGTGGGGACACAGGTTTCTGGGCAGGAGTTGATCACGGTGAGGGTTTGCCAGACATGCCTTCCTCTTAGCAGGTTTCTCCCTTTCGTCCTAAGTTCAAGCATCTTCAAAGCCCATGACACCTTTGGTAAAGGCTGTTCTCCAGTTGGAGCGCTCGCAGGCCAGTGTTTCCCAGTTGTCAGTGTTTATACTACATTTTTTTAGATTTGCCTTGAGAGAGTCTTTGAACCTCTTTTGTTGACTCCCAGCATTACGCTTTCCATTTTCAAGTTCAGAATAGAGTACAGTGGTAACTCAGGTTACATACGCTTCAGGTTACAGACTCTGCTAACCCAGAAATGTTACCTCAGGTTAAGAACTTTGCTTCAGGATGAGAACAGAAATTGTGCAGTGGCAGCGCAGCAGCAGCAGGAGGCCCCATTAGCTAAAGTGGTACCTCAGGTTAAGAACAGTTTCAGGTTAAGAACAGACCTCTAGAACAAATTAAGTACGTAACCAGAGGTACCACTGTAGTTGCTTTGGAAAACGATAATTAGGCATCTGAACAACATGACCAGTCCAACGAAGCTGATGCTGAAGAATCATTGCTTCGACACAGGTGATCTTTGCTTCTTCTTAGTATCGAAAATGGGATTGTGTCCCTCTAAGATCATGGGCACAAATCATCAGAAATGTACCATAAAAAGACATATCGAGAGGCCTTGAAAGCTTTGCTGTGGCCTGGTGCAAAGCAGCCAAATGATGGTGATCAGCTGCTCAAGGAAGGCTTATCCCATGGTAATGGCCCCCGCCAAGGAGTGCTTTAAAGAGATCTCCATGCAGCAGTTCTGACCAGTGTACAGTGTACAGTGGTGCCTCGCAAGACGAAATTAATCCATTCCGTGAGGCTTTTCGTATAGCTGTTTTTTCGTCTTGCGAAGCAAGCCCATTGACAGCTTAGCGGATTAGCGCTATTAGCGGTTTAGCGGCTTTTAGCGGATCAGCTGATAAGCGGCTTAGCGGCTTAGGAAAAGGGGAAAAAAAGGGGAAACCCGCAGGAACTCGCAAGACATTTCGTCTTGCGAAGCAAGCCCATAGGGAAATTCGTTTTGCGAAGCGCCTCCAAAACGGAAAACCCTTTCGTCTAGCGGGTTTTCCGTCTTGCGAGGCGTTCGTCTTGCGGGGCACCACTGTATATAAAACCAGTGTGTGCTTTTGCCACATGAAAATAAGTTCAGAGGTCCATATACCACGTGCACCAGCAGCACCTTTTGTCATGAACTGTACAGTTCCTGAACATGCATGTAATTGAAGGAATCTTAACTACAGCCTGTAGGGAAATTGGGCATGAATCTGCCTGTCTGAGACTAAACTGCTTTTGACGCACCCAGTACTTGGCTTCCACTTGCAGTCTCTGCAGCGCTGCACAAGCAACTAAATGGAGACAAAGGGTGATTAGAAATAATTAAATGTGCTGGTTTGGCCAATTCTGATGACTTAGTTAAAATAATTTCCCTTTTGTCTACCCAAGAGAAATATGTGACATTCCAAGCTGCAGGATTTGCCCAGAAACTGAGAACCAAACTGAGTCTGGTAAATGCTCTAAACTATGGAAGTGTACGCGTGCACATACCAAAAAAAAGCCTTTAAACACATGCTTTCCCAGGCACCTTGTTAGTTTCATTGCTTGCTTGCATAGTTTAACCTTGGGTGTTGTTTTATCTCAGTCCCGAGTCTATCCGCTTGCACAGGTGAACAAGTTTTGTAATAATCAAATAGATCTAACAATACATATTTGACCTTAAGACCAAATCTCTCGAGGGTTGGAACCCTGTTGTGCTTTTAAGATGTGGATATTTGTACATGTCACTAGTCTGGCTTGGCCAATACACCTTGGTTCTCAAATGCCTTGGCTCTCAAACGCCAAAAACCCGGAAGAAAATGTTCCGGATTTTGAACGTTTTTCGGAAGCCAAATATCCGATGTGGCTGTTGTTTCTGGGGCCCCTGCACCAATCAGAAGCTGCACCTTGGTTTTTTAATATTTCGGAAGTCAAACGGAATTCCGGAACGGGTAAGTTTGGTGCTTTTGTTTTTGCTATTTAATTTGCATTTTTGTTTTTGAGGTTTTTTTCAGTTAATCTGTTTTTGTGACTGTGTGGAACCCAGTTCAGCTACCGATTGATTGATTGATTGATTGATTGATTGATTGTGTGACTGCAGAACGGATAAAAGCCCCCCATCCAAACAATGACTATCATTAGTGCAGGTAAGAAAAAAAATAATTTTAATTTTTATCATCTACAATACTGTCTTATCTATTTTATAGTACAGTACATTGATTATTGCTTTCATTTTATGGATCAACTCGTTAGATAGGAAAATTCATGTTAAATTGCTGTTTTAGGGGTTGTTTTTTAAAAGCCTGGAACGGATTAATCCACTTTGCATTACTTTCTATGGGAAAGCGTGCCTTGGTTTTGGAATGCTTTGGTTCTGGAATGGACTTCCGAAACAGATTAAGTTTGAGAACCAAGGTAACAATGTACACCCAAGAAGCCAATTGTGACTCATCAGCCATGAATGGTTGTCACCAGAGGTTTGATCACTTGTTTTCACTTGGTGGTGGAACGCAAGTTGTGCAAGCCAATATATCAGAGATTTGGAGCCTTTGGCCCTCTGGGAGTTGCTAGACTGTGGGTCCCATCACCACTGACCATCAACAATGCTGACTTAAACTGATGGGAGTTGGGAATTCAACATCTGTAGTGTACCATTTTGGCTACCCCTGCGATGCACCAAATTGGCTCCACTGTCTCATTTACAATGGGTCTCATGCTTCCAAGGACTTGACTGTTACCAACAATTCTTCGAAAGAAGGTACCGTATTTTTCGCTCTATAAGACGCACCAGACCACAAGACGCACCTAGTTTTTGGAGGAGGAAAACAAGAAAAAAAATATTCTGAATCTTAGAAGCCAGAACAGCAAGAGGGATCGCTGTGCAGTGAAAGCAGCAATCCCTCTTGCTGTGCCGGCTTCTGGGATAGCTGTGCGGCCCGCATTCACTCCATAAGATGCACAGACATTTCCCCTTACTTTTTAGGAGGGAAAAAGTGAGTCTTATAGAGCAAAAAATATGGTAACTACTCAGGACCTGTCTACAAAAAGAGCAGCCACATTAAAAGTCTCAGCATGGTGTGTGAGAAGCTGTGACTAGCTGGCCATCTGAATGATTTCTGAGCCACTATGGTGAAGCTGGTGGTGCTGTGGTCTAAATCACAGAGCCTAGGGCTTGCCAATCAGAAGGTCGGCGGTTCGCATCCCTGCGATGGGGTGAGCTCCCGTTGCTCGGTCCCTGATCCTGCCAACCTAGCAGTTCGAAAGCACGTCAAAGTGCAAGTAGATAAATAGGCACCGCTCCGGCGGGAAGGTAAAGTGTGTTTCCGTGCGCTGCTCTGGTTCGCCAGAAACGGCTTAGTCATGCTGGCCACATGGCCCAGAAGCTGTACGCCAGCTCCCTCGGCCAGTAAAGTGAGATGAGCTCTGCAACCCCAGAGTCGTCTGCGACTGGACCTAATGGTCAGAGGTACCTTTACCTTTAGAGTGAAGCAGACACGACGTTGACTTCGGCCAGGGAGACACGGGTTCCCATCACTTCATTCTTGCAGCTTGGCAAGAGATCTTCCACTCTTTTGCAGCCAAACCTGTCTCACAAGATGGCTGTACACTCTTCAGAAATGTAAGGGGGAAAGTTGCTTGTTTCCCATCGAAAGCAGAACTGGGATTTCTGTATTCACTGGAGATGAAATGTGCTTTGACTGCAGTCACACCTCTCCTGTCTTAGTTATATTTGGAAAAATGTGAGCATTTCTAGCAGTGTTTTGGTTGCCTCTGGCTCCTCTTTGTGTCCATTACCAAGGCTGGTCTGGAAAGCGTGAGTCATGCTGCAGTTTTCATCCATAATGGTTTCCTAATGCTAATGGGATGAAATACGAACTCAGTGCAGAAAGTCGCTTCCACGCCTGTTTGGCTTGCGTTAAAAGCAAAGAATGCTGGGCACTTCTGAGCAACTGTTCCTGAGGCACCGGATTCCGTGGGAGACCCTTATGCAAAGCCTTTTGTGAAATTAAGCAGTGGTATAATTAGCGGGCAGGCCTCCAATATCACATGAAGAGTCTCTGAGAAGAAACGGCTCTAGAAGCAAACACAAGCATCTAAACAACCTAAGCAGGTGTGTTTATCATTGTTTATTTGTTTAGATTTTCAATGAAGCTGGTTTATATTGATTCAGATCACTGGCTCTTCTGGCTCAGCAGTGGTTTTGACTCCCCAGAATTTCAGGTGGGACCCTTCCACTAGAGATGCTTGGGACTGAACCCAGGGCCTTTTGCATGCAAGGCAGATGCTCTAGTACTCAGCTACATACCTTCCCAACATTACCTTATTCATATCGTGCAGTCCTCCTTCCTGTGTTGCTTGGGTGATGTCAAAAGCCCTTTCCCACAAGCGGCAGTGGAGAATCTGTGAGCATACAAAAAGACCACACATTCGGTAAGTTAAAATAGTTTACTTACAAACTCTTCAAAGGTCAGGTTCATATGCTTTTCCCTGTATCAGTCAGAAAACACAGGCAGTTCAACTTGGCTTAGTTACAGTGGCAAAAGCTCCTAAATTATAGGTAGAGGAATGCAAGAAAGGCTTGTTAGAGCCATGTGGCCTGAGCTTGGAACAACCGGCTCAGAGCTCTTTACACACTGAGCTTCTCAGGTAGACAGATGGGGAACAATAGGCTTGATTACCTTCCTCCCAAGGTGAGGGGGAGTGACCTAGCTAAACATGGCAGGACAGCTTACTCTATGGCATTAACCCCTTCATGCACTGGCACGTTGGTTGTATGAGGCTGGTTATCCCACAGAAATGTGGAGAACTCATTTCAATACTGAGAAAACCTGAGTGAAGCAAAAAGCGACATTTACCCATTCCTAGGACAGAATTAACCTTTCAATTGGCCCATCAAAAAATATCATGAACACATTCAATACATCCAGGGTTGCTCCCCACACATAACACCAGCTTATCACAGTTTTGATTCTCTGGCATTTTCTTTCTCCCTCTCTGCCAACAGCGGCTGCCTTGCTGGGCATGCATCATGCACTCAGCTCTCTCTGAGCTGGGAGCATGGGGGGGGGGGGAGGATGGAAGGGAACATGTCTCAGCACACAGCTGCTACCTACTTGATCCTTCCGCTCAGGCTTGAATGAGCGAACAAGTCCCTTCTCAACAGCACACACAAAGGGATTTGAGTGGAACAGATTAAAAAGCAGGACTCTCATAATTTGAGATCATGTTAATCAGTCAAATGGATGCAAGCAGCAAATCAGGCCCTGTTTATCTGTTAGGTATGTAACATGCCAACAGAAACACACAACAATTATGCTTTTCTATTCAACCTCGCCAAAGAACCTTTTCCTTCCTTCATTCAATAAATATACCAAACCTTTATTAAATAAGACCAACCAATGTGCCACAGAATAGCGAGCAAGCTTTTGAGATTAATTAACATGCGGTGATAAGAACAAAAGTCACATGGTTGATTTCATACCCAGTTTGGAACCTCTATTATGTAATAACCATTATTTATCCTTTCTGTGGCATTCAGCAATGCATAGAAGCAATGATCCTATTTATCCTATGATTAAAATTCACGCGCTTCTGGTTACTGCTTTTATAATGTATATGATCTCTTTATGATGTGTAGCATTTCCTATTGTGTTAGAGGTGACATTAATTCAGCAGTACATTATATATAATGTATATAACATCGCTATCTCAAATGACTGCGATTGTCATTTGAAATCATTAGAAGTACTGGTAGCCATCTAATATAGAAATAACTTAGATCTGGGTAAATTCTGTTCCTGGCACTGCATCCTGAAGAATAACAGAGTGGTGGCCCAAAACCAAGCATTTTCTGCTGTTGCCCCTGTATTATGAAATGTCCTTCCCTCTGCTATACATAAAGTAGCAACCCTCAGTTGCTTCTGATGGCTCTGTGAAGACATGATGAGCACAGCTCATTGTAGAAGTAAACACAATCAAATCAGATCAAACTGCATTATTTAGCTCTATTGCTAATTCATAATAATAATAATAAGTGGATGCTCGGGTTGCAAACGTGATCCGTGCGGGAAGCACGTTTGCAACCTGCAGCGGGTCACGATTCGGTGCTTCTGTGCATGCGCAAAGCACGATCTAGCACTTCTGCACATGCGCAAGTGCCAAAACCCAGTACTTCCGGGTTCGGCGCGGTGCACAACCCGAAGCATCTGTAACCAGAGGTATGACTGTAATAATAATTTTTTTATATATATGTTGCTCATCGGACAGGGTTGCCCCAATAAAAGCTGGGAGCTTTTTCTCTGGCGAACGGGGAGGTTGGAAATGCAAGAAACAGTTTGGCAGCGGAGCATCTTGCTCTGCACACTAGAGGCCTCCAGCTCATCTCCAAGCAGGCACAGGAAGAATCTTGCATCAGGAAATCTGAGAGCTGCAGCAGCTCAAGACCCCAAGGGGGAAAGACAGTCGCAGCTGAGCCGTAAAGCCTCTGCTTAGCAGGAAGAAGGTCCCAGCTCCTCAAGAGCATCTCCAAGCTAGACCTGGAAATGTCGCTCGTCTGAAACCCTGGAGAGCCCCCAGCCAG
Organism: Podarcis gaigeae; assembly: GCF_964106915.1. Lineage (NCBI taxonomy): Eukaryota > Metazoa > Chordata > Lepidosauria > Squamata > Lacertidae > Podarcis > Podarcis gaigeae. Next base: position 69,554,149 of record NC_139685.1, read on the forward strand.
CCAGTGATTAGTTGGCATCCATCTGTCTCTGGAGACACCTTTGGGGGTGAAGTCCAATTGTTGGAAGGCTGAAGAACCTGCTGTGGCTGTAGAGACTGATAGGGGAGAGACATATTTTGTTGCAGCTGGGGTAGACAAAGGTGTCTGGTTGTGCTGCTGCAGATGCATCAGGGCATTTCTTCTCTCTGTGGTCCTCCTAGCGGTCCCTCCTCTTCTGCTCACTGCTGTGGATACATGGCCTGTGTGTCTTCTGCAAGGAATTCCCATCAGGTAGGGTTAACACTGCCAGCCTTCATGTCATGTCTGCAGACATATCTGATGGGGCGTACCTTCCAGTTGGGCCTGCCAAGGGCACAGACACAGGTACGGGGCAAAAATCACACCTGTCCACTTTGGCTTGGAGTGGCTAGAAGCCTGCCTGCTCCCTGGACGGCTGGGTGAGGTGCTGGCTCCTCTAGGCATCTCGGTGGAGAAATCCGGTCTCTGGTGTGGACTATCACAGGAGCCCTGCGGCGTGGCACAAAGACATCTACTTGCCAAGAGCGCCAGGAAGCCTAGGCACGCCTCTGCACCTTGCAACACGGAGTTGGCGCACCTCTGAAACCCAAGCAAGACTCATTTGCAATCACAGAACTGGTTTCACGTCCGTGGTGGAACCCTGCCTTTTCCCATTCTTTGGACATGACCAAGCCAGCGTAGAGCCAGGAACGCAAACATGCAGGAAACGTGGGCTTGGGAGAGAACATCTTTGCTGGAGACTGGAACTACACAAGGCAGCTTCCTCTGCTTTCTTAGTCGGCGGCGGCGGTAGCAGTTCCGCCTCCTCTTTCCCGGGTCTCGGCGCGCGCTTCGGCGGCCCAGGATCCCTGCGCAAAGCCCGCCCGTTTCCTCCTCCTCCTCTCCTTTACGCACGACTTTTGCGCGCAGGAGGCGGAGCAGCGAGGCCGGGGGAGGAGGCTCAGCTGCCCGCTGCCGGCTCTTCTTTCCCTCCCCTGCTCCCCCCGGGAAGCGGCTTGCTCTCTGCTTCACTCTCTCTCTTTTTCTTGTTTTCTCCCCCCCCCTTTAATTATTATTTTCCACCCCCCTTTCCCTTCCCTCTTTTCCTCCCCTCTTCCCCTTTTCCTTTCGCCTCCCCTTCCTAAGCAAGCAAGGCGCTTTTCTCTGCCCTGTGGGCAGCAACTGCACCAACCACAACAAAAGGGCCAGTTTTTTTCCTCTCTCTCTCTTCCTCACCTCCCCCTTCACTCTCTCTTCCTTTTTTGCTTTCCCTCCAAAGCGCAACGGAGAGCCCCAAGCGAAGCACCCGCCACCATGGAGGCATGAACACCGGAGGCAGCTGCAGCCCCGCCGCCGCCTCTTCTTCCCCATCAACCATGGACCGAGCAGGAAACTAACGAAGAGCAACTAAGCAAACCATCTCTCTTTCACGCCTGGAGCTGCCACCATGGGGTTTTAATGGACCGGATGCTGGCCAATTGCAACAGGGGATTTCTACGGCTTTGCAGGGGAGGTGAGCCAAATTAATAATAAATAATAATAATAATAAATACTTGGCCGCTGCAGATCAGGATGCAAGCCTCTTTGTTGATATCCGTGATAGAGTCTGAAATCCAAGCAAGATTCCTTTTGCAATCGAAGGTTGCATCCTGGCTACGTTCGCCTGTTGTATGCATTTCTCTATCTTTGCATTGACCTGTGTTTGCACCCTTGATCTGCACAAACCTCCATGCACAAACCATTTGTGCGGAGTAGGCCAGAGCAGGACTTGGGCAACTTCAGAGATAACGCAACGCTGGTGTTTTGAAAGCGGTTCCTGCTTGCATTCTGCCGGATTACGTTATTATTATTTTTCGTACTCCCCTGCTGCATTGTTCCATATTTTTCTCCCCGCGTGTGCGCTTTAAGAGGGAGGTGGTGCCTAAGCCGTTGTCCGTGTTGTTGTTTACATAATACATGCGGGGACCCTTCCGCGGGCGGCCTGCTGTGTAGCAAGCGCGCTCTTTTCGCGCTGCTGCAACACCGAGCGCGTCTCCAAGAAAACCGCGCGCGCGTTCGCAACGGGATGCAGACCGTTTTATGCGCCCGGTGCAGGACGGTTGCGGCTTGCATGCAAGGCGCAATGTAAAGGAAACGGGCGGTGAGCAGTCAAGGCTGCGGTCGGATGCAAGCTCTCTAGGGAGCCAGACCCAGTGTACTCTGCTGGGGTTTGCATCTGAGTTTATACGTGGTTAGGATCCGGCGTCTGCTTTGCGCGCGCTTTGACCTTCTTTTGAATGCCTTTGGAGCAAGTTCAGTGGTGCATACTCCGTTTGGTTCACTGGGGGGACGGAAAACACTCAGCCGTGGCAAGGAAAGAAGGGGGGGGGGTCAGTTCTGCAGAGAACACCTAGCGGGAGGCCTTGCATTGTTTCCTGGAATTTGTGCATTTGGCTGCAAAGACCCTAAATGGTGCAAACTCGGCTGCCCCCCAGCGAGTGACTGTTTTGGAAAAGTGGCTCTCTCCACTCCCGCTCCTAATCCTGGCCGTGCCAGTAGTTTCTGTTCCAGGTTAGCGCTTGTTTATGTCCAAGCGGCCCACACCGCTCCGTCTGCTGGTTACGTCATTGTGGCTTCCAGAAGCGTTGCAGAGTCTGGGAGCCGCTGCATTTGAAAGGCAGTTCGGGTCCTGTCGAGCTCATCTGCAGCAGGGATGCCCCAGGAGCCCAGCAGGCGATGCCTCGGGTGACTGAATCCTTTTTTTTTTTTGGCAGAGTTTTTGCATCCCTTTTGTCTGGAGGGCGTGACAATCCTTGCAAGCATTAAAGGCATTAAATGCCTAGGCATTAAAGGCCTAACTCCTGGGTCTTCACAAGGAATTGGAGTGGGGGGCTTGCCCTAGTCCATGGGTAGGCAAACTAAGGCCCTGGGGCTGGATCCGGCCCAATCGCCTTCTAAATCCAGCCTGCGGAGGATCCGGGAATCGGTGTGTTTTTACATGAGTAGAATGTGTGCTTTTATTTAAAATGCATCTCTGGGTTATTTGTTGGGCATAGGAATTCGTTCTTTTTTTTCCCTTTCCAAAATATAGTCTGGCCCCCCACAAGGTCTGAGGGACAGTGGACCGGCCCCCTGCTGAAAAAGTTTGCTGACCTAATCAGTGCAACATTGCAGTAAAATACCTAGGATCTTGCCCTTGGGACGGTGCCCCTGCAAAAAACTTTGCATGCCAGCTGTGGGCAGAGGGAGAGGTGTGTGGCAGGGGCTGGAGGTGGGAGTGGCCACGCTTAGCGCAGAGTTCAATCCTTGCCAACAGGGACTAGAGATCCCCTTTCGCTGGTGTCATGTTGTAACCACCCAAATGCAAGCGTTAACTAAAAAAAGAATGCCCAGCGTGCCAAGACCTGTAGCCAAAACAGATTGCCGGGTGCCAAATGATTTTTTTGTTTTGTTTTGGTTTTTTACACAGTGTAATTCTTCCTTGCCTGTAAGCTTTGCAGAGCGAAAAGCAAAAAGGGGTCCCTGCTCCGAGGACTATATAGTCTTAAATAGATGTGTCTTAGTTTGTGCCAGGGCGAGGTGTTCGTTTCGCTTATGTAACAGTTCTGCCACACGTGTAAACGAAGCACAGAATGTGCTTCTGGGCACATCCTTAAAACTTTCTGGGTATCTGTTTTCAACTTTTAAAAAGTTACGTTTCTGGCAGAAGTCCTTGCCGCTCCCTGCGACTAGGAAAGCCAGAATAAATTGGGCATAATGTTAACCATTGCTGAAAATATTGTGCAGATCCAAAGAAGAATGGTATTTCTCTGAGGTTGAGTAGCATTTTGTGTAAAGAAAATCCCTGTTTCAGTCTCTGTTGCCTCTAGGTATGGAAGGCTACAAAGGATGCTTTGCTGCATATTGAACACGATTGGCCATTGGTCTGGCGTTGTATAAATCAACTTGTTATGTTCCTTGAACCAGGCATGTTGGCTCCACTTGCATCGTTGACTCAAAGGATTCATCTTTCTTTGGCAAAGGATGTTAAACCTTTTCCTTCGCTTGGAGCAAAAAAAAAAAAAAAACCTGGCTTGGGGTTAGCTTTCATGAGTGACAAATGGAAATGTTTTCAATAAAAACCCTGCTTTGCTGATGATTCATGTATTTCAATAAAAACACTCCATAGATCCTAAAATACGACCTACACCAACTGCAAAACTTCCCGAGTGATCTGTACTTCTCATATTGCAATCCATACTCCATCCCTGTAAGATAGATCGGTATTTTTGCCCTGCTCCTGCAGATTTCGTGGGGCTGAAACAGGTTTTGGCTTTTCTCCTTAACTGGGACAGAGGAAGCTGCATTATACCCATTCAGACCATTGCTCCATCTGACTCGGTGTTGTCTACACTGTCTGGCAGCAGATCTCCAATGTTTCAGGCCAGATTCCCAAATGTACCTCCCAATGAATTCAGAGGATCATCTCTTGAGTAGACGTGCACAGGATTGCCGTTATCTGCTGGAGCATTCCAGCTCTTTTTCTTTCTTTTTAGAATAAATTTTCATTCGATTTTCAAAAATATAAACATACCACAAAACCAATTCCGAACCCAAATGCTGAGATTACTCTGAATCTCCTGACTTCACCCGATCCTTTCCATGGGTCCTATTAATCCTATTTTCAACTGCATATCACTACTCCCCCCCCCCCCCGATTCTAACCTTTCTAAGTTATCCATACATTACAAATGTGTTTTAAATCCTGCCAATGTTTCAATCTGCTTACAATAATCTTGTGCAGTGGTACCTCAGGTTACATAAGCTTCAGGTTACATACGCTTCAGGTTACAGACTCTGCTAACCCAGAAATAATACCTCAGGTTAAGAACTTTGCTTCAGGATGAGAACAGAAATCGTGCTCCGGCGGCGTGGCAGCAGCAGGAGCCCCTATTAGCTAAAGTGGTGCTTCAGGTTAAGAACAGTTTCAGGTTAAGAAAAGACCTTCAGAACGAATTAAGTACTTAACCCAAGGTACCACTGTATATACATTATAAACTTTTCCCATTCTTTTTTTTAAAGATCTTGTCTTCTTGGTTCCTGAGCTTCCTAGTGAATTTTGCCATTTCGGCATAGTCCATCAACTCGGTTTGTCATTCTTCTCTGGTCGGGGTTGTCTCTTCTTTCCATCTCTGGGCTAGTAACTGTTCGTGCAGCTGTTGTCATGCACAAGTTTTTTAACAAAAGTTATTTTAAATGTCCCCCACCCCACCCCATTTCATTATATATCAGAGCATTCCAGCTCTTTATAATACAGTGATATCTCAGTTTAGAGGGATGTGGGTGGCGCTGTGGGTTAAACCACAGAGCCTAGGACTTGCCGATCAGAAGGTCGGCGGTTCTGATCCCCGCGACGGGGGGGGGGCTCCTGTTGCTCAGTCCCTGCTCCTGCCAACCTAGCAGTTCGAAAGCATGTCAAAGTGCAAGTAGGTAAATAGGTACCGCTCCGACGGGAAGGTAAATGGTGTTTCCGTGCGCTGCTCTGGTTCGCCAGAAGCGGCTTAGTTATGCTGGCCACATGACCCGGAAGCTGTACGCCGGCTCCCTCGGCCAGTAAAGTGAGATGATCGCCGCAACCCCAGAGTCGGCCACGACTGGACCTAATGGTCATGGGTCCCTTTATCTTTACCTTTGCAACCTTTACCTCAGTCTAAGAATGGAATCCGAATGGTGGAAGGGCACCGGCGGCGCAAGGCCTCATTAGGGAAAGCGCGCCTCTGTTTAAGAATGGTTTCGGTTTAAGAATGGACTTCTGGAACGGATTAAGTTCATAAACCAAGGTACCATTGTAAATAGAAAATGCCTTGTTGCTGCAAAGGTGTTTTGTTAATACAGTTTGGAAAGTGTACGTCCAGTGATTTCTGGATGTGTAACCTGTGAACTGTGGTATGTCACAACTGCCTGCAATCTGTGCAGTAGGAACCCCTTTTAACAACCTCATTCAACCCTATTGGTGTAATAGAAGGCTTTCTTTGAAGTTCTTTCATCTCCCCCCCTTCTGTAGTGATGCCTTTGTTGTTTGAGAGTTTGGGATCTTTAGGATATAGCTGATTGCAGCAGTTCCTCCTCTCCCCCTATAATCTCCCTGCGGGCGCTAGGATTTTGTGTGTGCATATTTTTGCAACGTGAGACTGGCTCAAAAGTAACTTGCGAAGCAGCCGCAGAGAATTAATTGCTGTCTTGAGGGATTCTCTTTCAGATCTTGGTAACAATATTTTTTTTCTTCTGCTGAGAAAAAGGTCTGCAGGGATGCAGTAGTGCACCTTAGAACAACCACAATCTCTGAGCCACCAAGTCAGGTGTGAAATTTGTCCTGGAAAAAACCCTGTATTTTTGTCCCTTTGCCAGAAGGTCTAGAACAGGGGTCAGCAAACCTTTTCAGCAGGGGGCCGGTCCACAGTCCCTCAGAACTTGTGGGGGGCCGGACTATATTTTGAAGAAGAAGAAAAAAAAGAACGAATTCCTATGCCCCACAAATAACCCAGAGATGCGTTTTAAATAAAAGGACACATTCTACTCATGTAAAAACACGCTGATTCCTGGACTGTCTGCAGGCCGGATTGAGAAGGCGATTGGGCCGGATCCAGCCCCTGGGCCTTAGTTTGCCTGCCCATGATCTAGAAAAATAGCTAATGTTCTTAGACACTAATGCTAAATTTCTGGGAGTCCAGGTTCGGAGGGCTGCGTTCGGATGAGGGTTTTATTGCATTCGTTTTGCTGGTTATATTGCTAGTACACCTGCCATGGTTTCTAAGGTGGGTTTAAGCTGTAGTACCTCTTGCCTTAAGGGACGCGGGTGGCACTGTGAGTTAAACCACAGAGCCTAGGGCTTGCCGATCAGAAGGTTGGCGGTTCGAATCCCCGCGACGGGGTGATCTCCCGTTGCTCGGTCCCTGCTCGGTCCCTGCGCCTGCCAACCTAGCAGTACGAAAGCACGTCAAAGTGCAAGTAGATAGATAGGTACCGGCTTTTCTGTGCGCTGCTCTGGTTCACCAAAAGCGGCTTAGTCATGCTGGCCACATGACCCGGAAGCTGTACGCTGGCTCCCTCGGCCAATAAAGCGAGATGAGCGCTGCAACCATATGGAAGTATGGCAATAACTTTGACAACAAGACCTGTTTGACGGAGGGGAGCTCTCCTTCCTTGGAGGTTTTTAAGCAGAGGTTGGATGGCCATCTGTCACGGATGCTTTTGCTGAGATTCCTGCATTGCAGGGGGTTGGAATATATGACTCTTGGGGTCCCATCAAACTCTACATATGGTTTTATGTGCCTTCGTCCACCTGTTTCAGGTGTGTTCCCCCCTGGTGATGTTCTGGAGTTCTGCCCATCTTCCCTGCTCTGCCCCACATCATCAACCGGCGGGGAAATGATGTGTGTAACTTTAAAGTAAATATTATTGTGTTGTTGGGGAGAGAAACCTTGCTTCGAGTGAGGCAGGCCGCTGTGTGCCCCACATCACCTCTGGTTGTGGTGCAGTTGAGGCCCTGCGTTTTAGCGAAACAGATATATAAACAGGAGCAGCAAAATAATCTGCACTTGGTTGGATGAAAGCAATTGCTCCTTTGATGTTTGCATCTGAAGGTATTTTGCCTCCAGGGCTTTCAGCTTTCTGGGGGGAAACCAAAACCTAAGGTGTGTTGTATTTGGGCCCTTTCCAGGTGATTGCATTTTGTATGTAAAAACAAAACGTATAGCAGATGTGTGCCTCCCAAGGGATTCTTTACAAACACTCCAACAGATTTTTTTTTTCTTGGGAGGAAATAATTTTATCCCCTCTCTTCCCACCACCATATGTACTGCTTTTGTTGCTGTCTTTTACATGTATGAATTGTGATTCTGCAAGGCCCCATCCGCACTACAAATTTAAAGCACAATGATATCACTTTAGACAGTCATTGCTTCCTCCAAGGAATCCTGGGTACTGTAATTTGTTAAGAGTGCTAAGAACTGTTGGGAGACTCGTATTCATAGCTGTTAACTTTTCCCTTTGCTTACGAGAAATTCTATTTGGAATAAGGGAATTTCCCTTAAAAAAAAAGGAAACATTGGCAGCTATGCTCCTATTCTTCCTCACTGAGCTGCATTTCCCTAGAGCTCCCTGGGAAGTGGAATAATAATAATAATAATAATAATAATAATTAATAATAATAATTTGCTTTTTGTACATTGCTCATCTGGCTGGGTTGCCCCAGCCACACTGGTCAGCTTCTAATATACTATACAGAGAAACAGCAGCAGCAGCAGCAACAACAACAAAATTGTTAAACCCTCTGGGAATTGTAGCTCTGTGAGGAGGGCAGGAGTCTCAGCGCCCTTATCAAACTACAGTTCCCAGGAATCTTTGGGGGAACTCATGGCTGTTAATAAGGTTGTAAACGTGTCGTGCAGAAGGCGCCCAAGTTTGATGGCAGCATTTGAGAGAGGACTTACCACAAAGCACAATATGGTGATGTTGGAAACAGCTGGGCCTGTTCATTTCTTTAGGCTTTGTGGATAGATAGATAATCCTGATAGATTATTCCCACACTAATGAGAACGATGGGAACCCAGTTCGAATTGTCTGTTTCAAGCACCAAAGCATATTCACTTGGCCCTGCAGGCATCTGTTGCCTACTTAGTATTGTTGCGCGTGAACTGGGTCTTCATATGTGCTGCTTGGATTTTTAAATTTTTTTTAGCTTACGAATTTTTGTTGCTGTGTCAGGGTTTTTCCCTCCCTGCAGGTGTTCTGTGGCGTCTCATAAATGTGAACAGTGCTTGGAATAATCAACTGGTACCCCAGGGAGACAAATCGGTCTGGCCTTAAGTTGTGTTGCAGAAAGGTGTGTATGGTTTGGAAGGGGAACCACACCACAAGCGTTCTCTTCAGCTCCTTGTCTTGCGCAGATTGTAACCCAAATTAGGCAGTGCAGAATCTCTCTTTCCTTTGCTGAAATCTTACCATGATTTGAGTCTCAGTCTACATGCATACTGCACATTTAAGGTCACACAGCCTCCCAAAGAATCCTGGAAACTTTAGTTTACTCTTCTCACAGAGCTACAATTCCCAGCACCCTTCACAAACTACAATTCCCAGGGAAGTCATGTGGATTACATTTATGATGTTTATTTAGCCTCTCTCCAGGCCTCCCGTTTCCAGTTCCAAAGCTGTTGAAATCACGTATTTTCTCCTGGCTTGAACTTTGGAGTGCAGGAGTCTGTTCGCTTAATGGTTAACCTGCCCTGTCTTGTCTCAGCCATTTCCTTGCGTGCTTTTAGTCAATTGCTTAATATGGGATGGAACCCAGAGGATTTTAATTGAATAATATTAGGGTTAATACAAAGTGTGTGCACACTTCTTCTTTTTCAAAAAACAACAAAAACCTGAATACAGTGGTACCTCAGGTTACATTCGCTTCAGGTTACATACGCTTCAGGTTACAGACTGCTCTAACCCAGAAATAGTGCTTCAGGTTAAGAACTTTGCTTTAGGATGAGAACAGAAAAATTGTGCTATGGCGGCAGCAGGAGGCCCCATTAGCTAAAGTGGTGCTTCAGGTTAAGAACAGTTTCAGGTTAAGTACGGACCTCTGGAACGAATTAAGTACTTAACCCGAGGTACCACTGTATTCACTCAGGGAGAGTAAATCGATATTGGACAGCATCTCTACAAAATTCCCAATCCTGTGTCGGCCTCTAATTTGAGACGGCAAAGGGTTAAGCACCCTTCCTCCAGCAGGTTCTCCCTTGCAAAGGAATCCCTTCATCTGAGTCAGTTGGCCTGCATTTGCAATTGCTGGGGTTTTTTTTTTCCTGGAGACTCTTCTGTTTGTTTGTTTCCCTCCCCACATGTGTCCTGCAATAAATCTGGAGTGTTATAAAGCCAACCATCAGGATAGCAAAATACTCCAGGGGCATTTGGTTGCAGGACGTGCGGCCTTGCACTCCTCTTGTCAAATCTCGGCTGTAAATCCGGCAACAAAACATCCTGAAAACCACCAGAAGGTCAGCCCCACTGCCTTTTTCCCAGCAGGCAGGTCTGGAAGCGGAACGGACTGGTCTGTTGTATGAGAGGTTGGGAATGGGCCATTTTGCCTCCGGGGTGTGTGTGGCTAAGGGGTGGGAGTACAGAATTACCTGGTGGTGTTCAGAGCGCAGAATTAACCTGTATGCCTTGTGGTCAGGGCAGGCAGGTCATCCGCCCCAGCAACCTTCTTTCCCAACATGCGCTTGTACTAGTCGTTGGGGTTGCCTGGCTGGTTCGGAAGACCTCTTGCAAAGACTGCCCATGGGGCCAGCGTCTTCATTGAGCTGTCCACTATGACCCTAGGGTCTCGCCTGCTTACTGGTCAGTCGCCGCCATTTCAAACCCCAGGAGTGTACATCACATCACACTTATTTTACATTGAATTCCATTTGCCATTTTACAGTGGTACCTTGGGTTGAGAACTTAATTCATTCTGGAGGTCTGTTCTTAACCTGAAACTGTTCTTAATCTGAAGCACCACTTTAGCTAATGCTGCCACTGTGCGATTTCTGTTCTCATCCTGAAGCAAAGTTCTTAACCCGATGCACTATTTCTGGGTTAGCGGAGTTTGTAACCTGAAGCATCTGTAACCTGAAGCGTCTATAACCCGAGGTACCACTGTACTCAGTTTTGGAGAGGTCCTCTTTAGAGCGCTAGGGCAGGCAGTCTCCTTATGTTTTAAATGACCCTCAACAGTTTAGTACAGTGGTACCTTGGTTTATGAACTTAATCCGTTCTGGAAGTCTGTTCTTAAACCAAAGCGTTCTTAAACCAAGGTGTGCTTTCTCATAACAGCGGAGGACCCAATTTACAAATGGAATACACTCAACAGGAAGCGGAACATGTTCTTATTCCAAGGCAAAGTTCACAAACCAAAACACCTACTTCTTCTGGGCTTGCAGCGTTCTTAATCCAAGTTGTTCATAAACTAAGCTGTTCTTAAACCAAGGTACTGGCACTGCTCACCCCTAACTCTAGAACAGTGTTAGAAACTCAGACATATAATCTAGGTGCCAAATGGCTCCTTGAACCAAAGTTACAGTTACTGAAGCAGAATGTCTAGTTGACGTTTTCTGACAAGACGGCTCTAAAGTCTTCTTTTTCAGATGATGGACTGACTGTGACTGATTGTCAGTTAAATTCAGAGGACAACCTTGAGCTAGGTTAAGAGCGTTGAGAACTTTAGAGATGAAAAGTCACTTGATCTAGGGACAACTGGCATATATATTGCTGTTCCTATTCCTACCTCTTTTTCTTAATGTTGACACAGACGAGGAAGGAGCAGGACTTTTTCAGCTCAAGGGTATAGAGGTATATAAAATTAGGCATGGAGGAAGCAGATTGAGAGAAGTGTTCACTCCCCCAATCTCTCATAATACTGGGAACTTAGGCTCATTGAATGAATCTGGATGGTGAGAGTTTCCAGACAGACAAAAGCAAACACCTCTGCACACAGCTCATGAAAACTGCTACGACAAGTTATAGCGACGGCCGTAAACTTTGACAGCTTTAAAAGAAAGCTCAATAAATTCATGGAGGACTGACAATTGATGGGTCCTAGCTATGATGTTAGACCTCCGGGTTCAGTACACAGTGTGCCCAGTGCTATTTTTTCTAGAAAAGGAGGTGTTTGGCGCTCACCATGAACTTATTGTTGTTAGCCGCTTTGAGCCTGGCTTTGGCTGGGGAGGGCGGGATATACCGTAAATAAAATTTTATTATTATTTATCATTATTATTATCTCTTGTTCTCTTAGAATGGCAATGGCTCCCACTTGACAGGTGCTGGAGCTGAGCTCCGGTGAGCTCTGGCTGAAAAAAAGCCCTGAGTATGCCTTTGAATGACCATTGCTAGAAGCCACAGATGGGCTTTTTTGGTGGTGTCACCCTTGAACCAGAATGCTGGATTAAACAGGCCTTTAGTTTGATCCTTCTTACGTTCTTCTCTCATACTTGGCATTTATATAATGGTGTTTTTTTTGGTCTTGTTTCAGTTTCTTAACCATCCTTGAAAGAACCTAATAAGGCAATTCGGTATTCTTTATCCTCCATATTGGAGATGTGAGACTAAGGCAATGGTGGCAAGCAGTTTGCCTTATTGAATTGGTGACTGATGTGGGATTTCAACCAAGGGCTTCCCAGCTGATGTTCGAGGCTCTTCGTCAGCTCATTGGCTTGGGTCCCCGGACAGAAGGAAGAAATCTCCTTGGCAATTAACTCTGAACGTTTCCAGTGAGGGGAACGGAGTTCATCTTTCAAAGTGCCGAACAGCCTTTAGTTGCTCTGCATGGAAGCCTGAGTTCATTTACAGAACCCTAGAACTGCAGAGTTGAAAGGGACCACAAGTGTGATTTTGTCTAAACCCCTGCAATGCAGGAATCTTTGGTCCAACATGGGGTTCGAACCCATAACCCTGAGATTAAGAATTTCATGCCACAAAGACTGAGCTAATAGGAAACTGCCATTATTATTATTATTATTATTATTATTATTATTATTATTATTATTTTATACCCCATCCATCTGGCTGAGATTCCCCAGCCACTCTGGGTGGCTCCCAATCAAGTGTTAAAAACAATACAGCATTAAATATTAAAAACTTGGGATAAAACATCCCCTACCACTCTCTGGAAGCCAATTGGATCCATTAAGTAGCGGGGGCGGACCATCCGAATCGGTGCCACCTCCATGCAGAGGGGAAGGGTCGCGGAGAAGTCCAGTTGCACCAGGAAGTGATCTTTATACCATTGGTCCATCTAGCTCAATATCGTCTACACAGATTGGCAGCGGGTCTCCAGTTTCTCAGACAGGAATCTCTCAATTTTACCCGGAGGTGCTGGCTGGGACGTCCTGCATAAAAAGCAAAATCTACCACTGAGCTAAGATGTGTGTCTAGATGTTGCCCTTGGAACTCTGGTGGTGTCCAATCCTCTGGTCGGAGGCTAGAGAGCAGTGTTAGAAATTAGCCAGGCGCCAGGTGCGTTTTGCAATTGGCACAGGTTCCGATTGTGACCAGTGGATGCCAGGTGGGCGACTGACATCTCCCATCTGGCTGGCCTCTCCGGCTTTCTTAAGCAGGTAAGCAGAAAAGCTTGTTTATTGTGTTTTTCTCTGAGGAGGACATGGTTCACACACCCCTCCTCAGTTAATCCCGACAACGACCCTGCGAGGTAGATTAAGAGGTTGTGACTGACTCCAAGGTCACACAGTGAGCTTCGTGCTTCAGTGGGGATTTGAACCCTGATCTCCCATGTCTTAGTCCAGCCCCCAACCACTACACCACACTGGCTTCCTGCTGCTATTTGTTTTGTTCTGGATTGTTTTATTTGATGTTTTAATGCGTAGTGAACCACTTTGAGATCCCCCCACTTAAAATATAAAGCGTCATAGAAATGAAATGAAGAATAGTAGAAATACTGTATTTTTCGCCCTATAGGACTCACTTTTTCCCCTCCAAAAATGAAGGGGAAATGTGTGTGTGTCCTATGGGGGGAATGCAGGCTTCAGGAGAGCCCCACCGCCAGCCCCACAAGCTCGGGGGACAGCGGGGAGGCGCAGCGCGCCTTTCCCGCTGTCCCCCGGCTTGGTTAGAAGGCTGGCGGGGGGGAGAAGCCTGCTCCTCCCCCTCGCCAGTCCCGCAAACTCGGGGGACAGCGGGAGAGGCGCTAACCCCTGACTTGGTTAGAAGGCTGGCGGAGGGCTTCCCCCTCCTCCAGCCCCGCAAGCTCCCAGAGCGATGCCAAAGCTACACGCAGCTTCGGCATCTCTCTGGGTCCCGTTCTGGCTAGACATTCTGTCGGGGTGACCGTAACCCAGGTTTAAGGTGCCCTTTGGCGATGAGCTATATCTGAATTTCTAACCTCTAGACAGTGGTGTGTGTGAGTGCATGTAGAAAACAGCCTACTGCACAAAGGTAAAATTTGCATCGCTTGCTCCACCCAGTTTTGCTTCTGGCCCCGTCCACCACTGGCATGTGGCCCCGGAAAGATTGCCTAGAAGGGGATGTGGCCCTTGGGCTACAAATGGTGCCCCAGTCCTTTCACAGATGCTCTGAACGTGGTCCTTTCATGACACCTCCCCGGCTGGAGAGGTTTTTAAATCTGGGAAGTTGACACCCAAATATCAGCTGCACTGAATAGCATGGTAAGAGTTGGGGCAGGTCTGGTGGCGTGATGGAAATGAGCCCAGGAGTTGTGAAGTATTGCCAGGACATTTCATAGGTGTTCTTGAGAGCCAGGCCAGAGGATGAGTCATCGTGAACAAATAGCAAGAGCTTACGTTTTACGTGCCAATCTAAATAATTGCTTCCTATTTCATGAACCTCGATGGCATGCCATTAAGACGCTGGCTGAATTTTTCAGCTTGCAAGAGGTGAAAAACTCTTTTTTCTTCCAAGTGCAAATAATGCATCTCATCCTCCATAATATAAAAAATTGGGGAAATGTATATGTCTACAATGGGTCATCATTTTCTTCTGCACAATCAGGGCTTCAAAATTACTTACTTATTGTATTGCTTTACAGTGGTACCTCGGGTTACATACGCTTCAGGTTATACGCCTCAGGTTACACACTCCGCTAACCCAGAAATAGTGCTTCAGGTTAAGAACTTGGTTTCAGGATAAGAACACAAATCGGGGTTCGGCGGCGCGGCAGCAGCAGCAGGCCCCATTAGCTAAAGTGGTGCTTCAGGTTAAGAACAGTTTCAGGTTAAGAACGGACCTCCAGAACGAATTAAGTACTTAACCCGAGGTACCACTGTATAGCTGCAGTCGTACAGATGCTTACCTGGGAGTGAGTCCTACTGAATTCACCGTGGCTTACTTCTGAGTAGACCTATCTAGGCTTGCGGTGCTAGAGCACAGACTTCAGCATGCTTACTTAGATGTAAGCTCCGCTGTGCTTGGTGGGGCTTGCTCCTTGGTAAGCGTGCATAAGTTTGCAACTCACATTGCTTATATCCTAAGCATCTTTAGCCAACAGTGCGAATGGCGAGAGCAAAGATGAGATACAGATTTAACGGGTGG
Source organism: Podarcis gaigeae (assembly GCF_964106915.1). Classification (NCBI taxonomy): domain Eukaryota; kingdom Metazoa; phylum Chordata; class Lepidosauria; order Squamata; family Lacertidae; genus Podarcis; species Podarcis gaigeae. The sequence continues at coordinate 69,569,197 of NC_139685.1, forward strand.
GGCATTCACACTTTACTGCTCAATTTCCACTGTCTTGAATCGTCTTTTTTAAAGATGAAGACATCATCACATATTTTCAATTCCTGTATTTTTCACTCGATAACACTTACCTGACCATAAAACGCACATAGTTTTTAGAGGAGGAAAACAAGAAAAAAAAAATCTGAATGAAACAGTGGATGTATCATTTTTGTGCTTCATGCTGTGGCCACAGACATGTGATCTGATGGTGAATTTGGGGTGACCCAATGCAAAGATCCTGAGGATCCATGTGGATCCGTGCTTTGTAACCACGTTTTAAGTGGGGCGGGAAGGAAAACCATAGAACCACATTCGCTCAATAACATGCACAGAGATTTCCCCTTACTTTTTAGGAGAAAAAATCTGTGTGTTATAGAAGAGAAAATATGGTAGCTTCATCTATGTAAAAGCATTTTTATACCACTTTATATTTTAAAATATCCAGAGCGGTTTATAACTACTCAGAGCTGTTGGGGGTTGAACCTGGGACCTTTTGCTTGCAGAACAAACGCTCTGCCATTGGGCTGTGGCTGCCCACTCTCGAAGAGAAGGCTGTGTGCCCGCTTTTGACTGGCACCGTGGAACAGGAGCCTTGCAGCCGCTTAGGATCGCAAGCAAATGAAAATAAATTCCCCCTCTGCCCCAAACCCTCCTTTTGCATGAGTGCCTTTTGAAATGCTAGACATAATTCCTGTTTTCTTTTTAAAATTTTACTTTTTAAAGCATGCGTCTGATCAAAATCTGTATGATCAAAATCTCTGTGCGTATGTATTATATATATATATATATATCTGGAAATTAGTTGCAGTCCTCGGGCAGGTTGGCAAGTCGCCAGGGCAATCCTCGGCTCTACAGAGCCTGTGCTTTGCATTGACTTGAAAATCTCCCTTTTTAAGTGCTTGCATATAGATGCCCCCCTCCCCCTTTCTTGCTGATTTACTTTCCTAATACAGACCTGAATCCTTCTCTGTGTCTTCCATTTGGCAGATGTTCAATTTAGAAAACTGGCAGCGGGCTCCAAGATTAACCTTTTTTTATTTAGATTAGGAGAGGCTGGCGGTCTCTGCCTGCCTGCTTTCCCCTCCCTTCTAAGGGTCCTGGGATTTGCCTGTGAAGAGCAGTGTGGGAAAATGCCCTTCGGGTGTCCCAGGGCATTGCTGGAGCACATCTGCTCCTTCTGAGCACCTGCTGAGGTCTTGGGGGGGGGGGGGAACCAACCCCAAGCAGCTGGGTCTGGGATCAGCCTCTAATCCCAAGAGAGGAAGGCTGGAGACCACTCTCCGCTCATTAACATTAAGGCACTTTTGCAAATGCTTCTTTGGAATGAATGGCAGCTGGGAGTGTGGGATTGGGATTGGTTTTTTATATACTACTTGACTGCAGAAAAAAACCAACAACCTCAGGGCGGATTACCCCCCAAAAGATGAAACCATAAACTATTTGCTAAAATATTCACAGCCATAGTGGTACCTTGGTTCTCAAATGCCTTGGTACTCAAACAACTTGGAACCCAAATACTGCAAACCCAGAAGTCAGTGTTCCAGTTTGTGAACGTGCTCCGTTTTGAGTGTTGTGCTTCTGATTTGAGTGCCACGTTTCCGTTTTGAGTATTAACACTGTGGTCTGTTTTTGCTATTTATTTTGCTTTTTTGTGTGGTTTTTTTGTTTTGTTTTTGTGACTGCGTGGAACCCAGTTCAGCTGCTTATTGATTGATTGATTGATTGATTGATTGATTGATTGTGTGACTGCAGTACCGTATTTTTCGCCCTATAGGACGCACTTTTCCCCCCCAAAAAATGAAAGGGAAATGTGTGTGTGTCCTATGGGGCGAATGCAGGCTTTCGCTGAAGCCTGGAGAGTGAGAGGGGTCGGTGCGCACCAACTCCTTTCGCTCTCCAGGCTTCAGGAAGCTATCTGCAAGCCTTGGGAGCCCGGTGGGAGTTCCCGCCGGGCTCCCAAGGCTTGTGGACAGCAGCCTGCTCTTGGGGCTGGGCTCGGGGGAAGCTTGGGCTCCCCCCCCCCAGCCCCGCGCTGGGGGGGGGGAATAATTTTTTTCTTTATCCCCCCCCAACTAGGTGCGCCCTATGGGCCGGTGCACCCTATAGGGCAAGAAATATGGTACATTGTTTATTGCTTTCATTTTATGGATCAGTGGTCTTCTTAGATAGTAAAATTCATGTTAAATTGCTGTTTTAGGGGTTGTTTTTAAAAGTCTGGAATGGATTAATCCATTCTGCATTACAGTAGACCCTCCAGTTATGTACCGCTCTGGATACATCACCTTCGGGTTATGAATGAGGCAAACCCGGGTTTCGCCGCATGTGCAGAAGTGCTCTGCGCACGTGCGCAGAAGTGCTCGGTCACGGCACTCGTGTGTGCAGAAGTGGTGCCTCTGCCTACGGACTTTTCGGGTTTTGGACAAGCCCCCAGAATGAATTTAATTCGTATCCGGAGGGTCCACTGTACTTTCTATGGGCAAGCACACCTTGGTTTGGGAACGCTTTGGTTTGGGAACGGACTTCCGGAATGGATTAAGTTTGAGAACCAAGGTATCACTGTAATTCGAAGGTTAAAACTGCAAAATAATAGACTAAAACAAATCAAAGGGGGAGGACAGGACTAGTGGGTTGTTCTTATTTTTTATTTTTATTATGTAATTTGTATTTATATATTGGGATTTTATGTTGTAGGCGCCCCAAGACCAGTGGTACACAAATTTAAATGACAACAAGAAAAAATCAAAGCTCATACAAACTTTCCAAGCATCTAGGCAGGCATGTCTAAATACGCACTGCTTCAGCAATGGCTGAAAAGAATGCAGTGAAGGTTTTCCTGCCTGATATCAATAAGCAGGGAGTTCCAAAGTTGCCACATGAAACAATCAAGTTCTTACTGATGTGCAGGTAGTATGCGGAACCGCTGGCCTAAGGAGTCGACTGGGCATGTATGGAGCAAAGCGATCTCACGGGTTACATTTTAAAACATAACAAGGTGGTGTATGGCTTACAGACAGCGGTTTCCCTGACATTTCCTTCCCTGGTTATAAGGCCGTGTTCTGTGTTCTTAGACTTCCACTGTAGTGGTTTGGGAGAGAAGTGTCCTGCTCTCTTGCAATCTTACTTTTGCCCGTGGAAGTAAAAAGGTACCTCTACTCTTTTACCTCAGTTGCTCAGCAGGAATAGATTTGTTCCCAGCCTCTTGGATTCTCACAGATGAATGGAAAGTTACTGGGATGGCAATCCTTTGCACTGGTGTTTATTTGTCCTTTATTTCTCCCTGGTTTTATTACAGAGTAAGTTAATTTAATCTTGTTTATTTAATAACTCTGTTTTTTGCAACAACATTTTCTTGTGTTTTTTTTTTTTTTTTGCGTCAGCATAATTCCACTGCCCCTCCCAGTGTGTCCTGAAGTCCTCCCCACCGAAGAGACCTCTCTCTTCCTGTGTAATGAATGAAGCATGTGTTGGGTTGCGTGCGTGTTTAAATAGTAAAGGACCAAATTGGCTCGGTTTCCCGGTTAACATTTAACTTGCGCTCTGAGGCTTTCCATCTGCTGCAGGAATTTCTGAAATTGCTATGTTTCTCCTGCCTGATCCCTGGTTGCCCCAATGATGGTTGTACATCACGGGCTGGTTGGACGCAGAGGAATGGTGGAAGGAACCAGCTGGGGAACCCCCAAGAGAGGAAGGCTCAGAATCTGGGCAGTGGTAGTAGGAGTGGTCAGAGGAAGAAGAGGAGGTGTCAGAAGCTAAAGAGGCAACAGGGCTTGGTGAGCAGGGAGAGTCTGTGGCAGAGAGCAGTCCAGAAGCTGAAGAAGCTGAAGAAAGGGAGATGAGTCAGGTTGGTTAATAATAATAATAATAATAATAATAATAATAATAATAATAATTTATACCCCACCCTCCCCAGCTAAAGCCAGGCTCAGGGCAGCTAACAAGCAATAATAAAAACAAGTTGAATGAATACAACTGGAAAACAAGTTTAAAATACAACATTAAAACATTGAAACATTAAAACGCAGCCTCATCACAGGAGGAGAAAGGAAACAAGAAAGAGGGGGAGGGAATCAAATTGACTCCCAAGTCAAAGGCCAGGTGGAACATCTCTGTCTTACAGGCCCTGCGGAAAGAAATCAGATCCTGCAGGGTCCTGGTCTCATGAGGCAGAGCGTTCCACCAGGCCAGAGCCAGGTGAAAAGGCCCTGGCTCTGGTTGAGAAGAAGCACAGGGGTCTCCCGCTCCTGCTGTGACCAGCTCCCCTCCTGCCTGGTCTGCCAGGACCAGGAGAGGCATGAAGAGGGAGGAGGAAAGGCAGGCAATGCTAGCATAGTCTCAGATTGCCTGGGTAAAACCCAGGAGAGGAGTCGTCTTAGGCAGCTGTGGGAAGGCTCTGCATCTGCCTCATAGGGGCAGATCTATTGAAGAGGAGTTTCTGTGCACTATAGACCTGGCAGACCTGAGCACATCCTGTTTCTTCTAATAAAGAAGTGGTGGTTTAGTGGTGGCTTGCTTCTGACACCCCCTTCATTTCAACGGAGCTTGCACAGGAGAAATCCCTGCTTGACCTTGCTCGAAGAGCTTGACTGGACTTCACCTTCCAGGGGTCCTTTACCTTTTTACAGCATTCAAGCACAAAAACCCAATTACAGTGGTACTTCAGGTTAACATTTTAATTTGTTCTGGAGGTCTGTTCTTAACCTGAAACTGTTCTTAATCTGAAGCACCACCTTAGCTAATGGGCCTCCTGTTGCCGCCACACAATTTTTGTTCTCATCCTGAAACAAAGTTCTTAACCCGAGGTAATATTTCTGGTTTAGCGGAGTCTGTAACCTGAACTGTCTGTAACCTGAAGCGTATGTGACCCGAGGTATCACTGTAAAAGCAAGGCAGATTGTCACAAAAGGGGCTAGCCGTTCGAAAAAGCAATAGGTAAACAGCTGCAAAGGCCTGTTGGCATAAAACGATCTTTAAGAGATTCCTGAGAGTCAGAAAAGCTTGTTTGTGGCATTTGCACATTACGTGTGTGCGCACTTAAAATACCATTTGCAGCGTAATGTCTGAAGCAGTCCTGAGTATTTATTAGACCGGCAGCTATCTCCTTTTGCAAGATGCATGCGGGCAAGAAGTGAGATGTTTTGCATCATCACAGGAACTGACCCAAGGTGGGGAGTGGTGATATGACACAGGGAACTACTCTCCCTCCCTCCCTCCCTCCCTCCGTGAGTCACCTCATCTCTTGCTTCTCCTTGCGAGTGACTTCCTGTCTCTGCCCTTCTGTATAAAAGCAAAAACGCCAGATTGCCCCTGACTTGGAAAAATGGCAAGAGCAGAGCGGCAGAGGCCTTGAAAATATGGGAATCCCCGCAGAAGCCTCAAGAAGGTCGCTAGGAAGGAAGGCATGGACTCCCACTGTTCACAGGAAGCCGAGGTGAGGGGCAGACCTTAGGTGCACAGGTGAGGCCACGGGTGGCCAAGGTTTAAGGGTGGTGTAGCAGTTAGAGCGATGGACTGGGTTCAAATCCTTAACAGAGCCACGAAGCTCACTGGGTGGCCTTGGGCCAGTTGTTCAGCCTCGGCCCAGTCCTACTTCAAATAATAATAATAATAATTCATTATTTATACCCCGCCCAGCCACTCTGGGCAGCTTCCAACAAAACACTAAAATACAATAACCTATTTAACATTAAAAGCTTCCCTGAACAGGGCTGCCTTCAGATGTCTTCTGAATGTCAGGTAGTTGTTTATCGCTTTGACATCTGATGGGAGGGCGTTCCACAGGGCGGGTGCCACTACCGAGAAGGCCCTCTGCCTGGTTCCCTGTAACTTGGCTTCTCGCAGCGAGGGAACCGCCAGAAGGCCCTCGGCGCTGGACCTCAGTGTCTAGGTAGAATGATGGGGGTGGAGACGCTCCTTCAGGTATACTGGACCTCAAAGGGTTGTCGTGAGGATGAAAAAAGGAGTAGGCGAGGAACTGCATGCACCAGCTTAAGCTCCTTGCAAGAAAGGCATGGAGGTATAAAATGCAGCAATAAAACAAATTATTCCTGGTGATCTGTTGCCGGTCAGTGTAGACAACACTGATTTAAACAGACTGAAGATCTCCTTCCAGTGCTACAATTCTAAGATTCTGTGACCCACAAATTCCCGACTCCTGCTGCGTTGGCTGGAAGGGGAGAAGGCTGCCTGCCTTAGATCATTCGACAGATATCTTTGCAAACCACAATGGAGGCATCAGGGAGTTTTTGGCTTTTTTCTGGTTTCATTTGTGGAGTTCTGTCAACTCCAAAAAGAACCAGTCTGGTCAAAAAGCAAAGCAAAACTAGCCCAGGTTCCTTTTTATGCTGCGAAACAAAACACAGCAGGGTGGGAAGTTCCCTTAGTTCCCTTTGTTTCCAACAGAAGTCACGCCATGGAATGAACCGAAGGGAATCTTCTCCCCCGTTTTATCATCAGGGAAGCTTAATCATTACTTTCTGTGTTTGCAGTTTTAGAGTGCTACTCTCTTTTTTAAAAAAGTCAGTTTTATTAAATTTTCCACTTTAACAATCCAATCCAATCACATTAAATATTCCACATTATACATATGTTGTTCTTGTTTAGTCGTTTAGTTGTGTCCAACTCTTTGTGACCCCATGGACCAGAGCACGCCAGGCACTCCTGTCTTCCACTGCCTCCCGCAGTTTGGTCAAACTCATGCTGGTAGCTTCGAGGACACTGTCGTCCTTTGTTGGACACATCTCGTCCTTTGTTGTCCCCTTCTCCTTGTGCCCTCCATCTTTCCCAACATGAGGGTCTTTTCCGGGGAGTCTTCTCTTCTCATGAGGTAGCCAAAGTATTGGAGCCTCAGCTTCAGGATCTGTCCTTCCAGTGAGCACTCAGGGCTGATTTCCTTCAGAATGGAGAGGTTTGATCTTCTTGCAGTCCATGGGACTCTCAAGAGTCTCCTCTAGCACCACAATTCAAAAGCATCCATTCTTCGGCGATCAGCCTTCTTTATGGTCCAGCTCTCACTTCCATACATCACTACTGGGAAAACCATAGCTCTTCCTATACGGACCTTTATCAAATAATCCGAATATTCTGCCAAATTATAAATTTTTAATAGGACTTCCCATGCTTCAAGTTCGGGCAACCAGGCTCCCCAAATTGCAGTGTATTGGGTTAGCTGCTTAGAAAAGCAGCTTTGGGGGCAGCAAACTGACCCCCTCCCCCCTCCCCAAAAAAGCTCAATATGCTAAGAGGAAGTTTCAGTGTGAACACAGCTGGATAGTAGACTCCCTGCTTAGAAACCAGTCCATCTCCGCATATGTCTGTTTGGAACATGTGGAATGGGGTGGGGTTAGGGCAGCCCCAGCCGGCCCACGGCCAGCTTGCAGATGTACAAGATCTTGTTTGCAAAAAAGCCTACAGTGCAATTCTGCCTTGCAAAAATGGGTCATCCTAGTGCAATCCCCTCGCGATGCAGGAATCTCAGCTAAAGCATCCAGGACTATCCAACTTCTGCTTTAAAGCCTCCAAGGAAGGAGTCCACAACCTCCAGAGGGAGACCGTTCCTCGGTCAAACATCTCTCACTGTCCGAAAGTTCCTGCTGATGTTTGGTCGAAATCTTTCAATTCAATTCAAGTCCCACCTTCCAGAGCAGGAGAAGACAAACTTGTTCCTTCTTTGAGTGTGGTGGCACCATATTTTGGAACTGCCTGTGTTATCCACACCAGGTAGGCTCCTTCCCTCCTCTTAAAATGTTGAGAGAAGTTGGGTTTGTTTTATTTCTTTTTAGCTACGGTAGATTTGTATTATTTCTTGGATCATTCGGTCATATATTTTTTTAATCAATAGTTTAAATGCTTTGCTTAGACGCAGGGGTCGGCAAACGTTTTCAGCAGGGGGCCGGTCCACTGTCCCTCAGACCTTGTGGGGGGCCGGACTATATTTTGAGGGAAAAAATATGAACGAATTCCTATGCCCCACAAATAATCCAGAGATGCATTTTAAATAAAAGGACACATCCTACTCAGGTAAAAACACGCTGATTCCCAGACTGTCTGTCGGCCGGATTTAGAAAGCAATTGGGCCGGATCCGGCCCCCATGGCTTAGAGGTTTTCTCGCAATCAAGTAAATGCAGTTTTTTAAAAGTGTAATAATCTAGTCCCACATCCCTTTCTCAGGGGACCAACCAGATGACACTGGGTAGCCCACAAGAAAGATTTAGCACTCTCTTCTATTTGTGATCCCCAGAAATTGGTCCTCAGAGCTTTAAGGCACGTGTTCAATTATATGCAAGTTGGCCTTTGTTCAAATCAGTTCTCAGGGTTTTTGGTTTATGAAGTTGCTGGACTGTTAAGATCTTCTGCAGATGCCTATTTTAAAAGTCCCTTGCTGCAGTCGCTTAGGGCAGGGATGGCCTTTGTCCTCCAGATGTTGCTAAAACAGAACTGCCATCAACCCCAGCCGCCCTTGCAAGTGGTCAGCAACATCTGGAAGACCACACCCTCCACACCCTGACCTATGGCCATTTTAAAAACTCTTGTCTCTACAAGATTAATTTGGTGTATAAAGATTTCTCTCAACGAACTTTGTGGAGATGGAAAATTTTGTCTTGCAATGTTGTTGTGCTAGAATTGTCGAGCCCAATTCAAAGTGTCCAGTATACCTGAAGGAGCGTCTCCACCCCCATTGTTCAGCCCAGACACTGAGATCCAGCACCGAGAGCCTTCTGGCGGTTCCCTCATTGCGAGAAGTGAGGTTACAGGGAACCAGGAAGAGGGCCTTCTCGGTGGTGGCGCCCGCCCTGTGGAACGCCCTCCCAACAGATGTCAAAGAAATAAACAACCATTTGACATTTAGAAGACACCTGAAGGCAGCCGTGTTTAGGGAAGCTTTTAATGACTGATGTTTTAATATATTTTTAATCTTTAGTTGGAAGCCACCCAGAGTGGCTGGCGGAGTAGAAATAATAAATTATTATTACAGTGGTATCTCGGGTTAAGAACTTAATTCGTTCCGGAGGTCCGTTCTTAACCTGAAACTGTTCTTAATCTGAAGCACCACTTTAGCTAATGGGGCCTCCCGCTGCTGCCGCCGCACAATTTCTGTTCTCATCCTGAAGCAAAGTTCTTAACCCGAGGTACTATTTTTGGGTTAGCGGAGTCTGTAGCCTGAAGTGGCTGTAACCCGAGGTACCACTGTACTATTATTATTAGTTTGTTTCCAGTGCCGACTTTCATCATTTTGTGCTTGCCTGAAAGCAGGCAGAGAGAACGCCGTTTCGATCCTACAGGTGCACCCTGGCTATTTGTGAATCTCACAATTGCAAGCTTTGTCAGCAGCTTGACCAAAGAGCTGGCCAACTTCCTAGGCGTCCGATTTCGCAACCTGGCAGAAGCTTTTCCAAGCTGAACGTGCTTTCCCACGGACCTCGGCCTGCAGCCTCGGGTTCCTTTTAACCAGAGTATATTTATTGCAGTGGGGGAAGGGAGGCAGGCAGTGCATGTGGTGAACAACTGCTGGGGGGCATGGATGGGGGTATGGGGAGGGGCACGCATCTGACCTGGATGGCCCTCTTATCATGGATGCTTTAGTTGAGATTCCTGCATTGCACGGGGTTGGACTAGATGACCCCTGGGGTCCCTTCCAAGCAGGGTGGATAAAAATAAAATAATAAGATTTTTTCAATTTCAAATTGGATTTTTAAAATAAAATGCTTTTGTAGGAAAAACCTTTCTGAAGCTACTTTTCTATTTAAGTTACATTATAGTCCATAGGCTATTCATCAGGAAATAAGGATGTGTTTTGTGTTTTTCATGTGAGCTAAAACTCAGTCTAAGTAACCACATCAGTTAACAAACATGAATACATATTCTATAACGTTATTGTTTTAGTTAAATAAATTGTTTAAATTGTTATTAAGGCCATGATTATTTTTCTCCTTCCAATAAAGTACAGCAGAAAAGTTGTCCAAATATAAACAGTTAACTTTTTAAACCTCACAATCATTTCATAATTACCTGTCTATGTATTTCTAATAGTGTAACCAAATCAGTAATTTTTGATTTAACTGTAAAAGCTACTCTGAACATTTATTATTCCAAAAATGAAACCTTCCCCTGGTTGTAAATATTAAGATTATACCAGCAAGAACGAGTCTTTCTGTAAATAATAATAATAATAATAATAATAATAATAATAATAATAATAATAATATCAAGTCTTACTAACTAGTGATTTAAATCATGATTTGAATCGATTTGATTTAAATCAAATCCACCCTGCTTCCAACTCTACAGTTCCATGATTCCATGACAGCTGAGTTGCTGTTGCATATAGAGAAGGGGAGGTCAGTGCAGTGCACACACACCGGCAGAGCCATTCCAGCATTCCTGCCGGCGTGTTTGCTCTGCGCCCAGCCCCCCCCCCCAACCCTCTGCGTCCCAGCAAGCAGCAGTGACTTGGCTGCTGGGAGGTCAGGTGAGCGCCACCACATGAAATCTGGGGGCCAGTTTTAAGCTGACTTGCTGAACAGACCCAAACAGTTGGTTTTATATAACTTAAATTAGCGATCGGGAGCCAGTGCCCTCTCTGTGGCTGGACTGCAGTTCCCATCATCCCCGGAAAAGGGCCACAGGGCACAAGGGTCACTGCGTCTGGCTGTTAACCAGAAGGCCGGTGGTTCGAACCCAACCATGGGATGACAATGGACAGGATTCCTGCCTTCCAGGGGTAGATGACCCTTGGTGTCCCTTCCAACTCTACAATTCTGTGATATTTAAGTTCTCCAGCCCTGTTGGAAAACCTAAGGACACAGACTTGTTGAAACACTCTGCTAAGGTGTTTTTAAGCCAGAAAGTATATCTGTCCAAAGTTCACTTAGTTCGGGGAATGGTGGTGATATGTGGAAAACAGGAATCTTATATCAATGTCTCCCACCCCCTTCTGTTACTTATAAAGGAATGTCCAGGGGTGATGGATGTAAAAGTCCTATTTCAGATGGAATAAGTGTAGAGTAAGGCTGGTGCAATGTTGAGAAACTCCAGGGCTCACAAAGTGGAATCGGAAACTGTGGCTTGAAGTGGGTGTGCAAACCATGGTTTGCGCTACATATGGTTTGTTGCAAACTACAGTTCACGGCCGCCGTTTCCTCATCAGACGCCGGCACGTAGTGGAGGAGACAGGAGCAGGTGCAGAAAGTGTGGAGAGAACGTAGAAACTACCAATGAAACTACACCTGAAAGCAGACACACACCTTCAAAACTTGATTTGCCAGTTGTCGATTTGGAAGGTTGCGCTGATTTTTTGGCACGGGGACTGAGCTGGGCCTCTTTCTAAGTCGGGGGCAAAGTCCCTCTTTGCATGTAGGGATTTAAGAGCAGAAATTCCATTCAGCTGGAGCAAGCCGGTCTCAAAACGCTGGAAAAACAAGCTTCCTCCTTTGAACGGTTTTGCTGTCCTTCTAGAATCCTGCTTTTTTGGCCAGACCTGAAGCTCAACTCTCTCATCTCATAGAATATTCCACATGCTGACATTCGAGGCTGCGTTCCAGCTGGCTGCTCTTAGCAATTTCAGATTGAAAAGGGGGGTGGCATTTTCAGGGAGGTGTGCCCGGGCTCTTAAATGCACAGAAAAAGTCTCAGTGCCAAACCAGTATAGCGTAGCACTTGTTGCTGACCAGTCTGCAGGTACAAGGCAGAATCCAAATCTGGGCACGGCAGATTGTGTACTTAGGTGTCATAATTTCAGTTGGCTGACTTACACATTTTATGTTGGGACTTCCCACTGACAAATGCAGAAAAGCAGAGGCGAAAACAAGGCTTGGCCTTCCTTTGGACCCGTGTGCAGCAATTTAGAGCTTGCAAGACCCAGAGGCTTGCCGGCCTGGGCTTCCCCATTCATTTCAATGGAAGATCCAGCACTGCCCAGGTATTCTTTTGAATTTACTGAATGGTCACATCCTCTGGATTCCCCCCCCCCCACTTTACTATGTTTGCTAGCTGTTTTTCTACTTAAAAGCAACTCAGCTGACATGCAGGTAACAATGAATGAAATGTACAGTAAACGATGCATCATTTAAAAAAAAAAACACTTTTTAAAAAAACAAAACAAAAACTCCACCGAAACCTTGAGAAGAGCCATAGATAGCTCAGTGATAGAGCACCTGAATTGCATGCAGAAATTTGGGTTACTGCAATGCATTGCATGTGAGCCAGAAACCAGAGCTTTTGTAATAAGTTTGGCTACTTATTGGGGTGCCCAAACCACGTGCCCATTGCATCTCTTAAAAGAATTCAAGGTTTTGCAGACAGCTTACCCAAAGATGTGCCTTCTCCCTTTCGTTGGCTGTTCAAGATGTGCTGATACAACCAGACCTTCTGCTTTTAGTTCCAAAAATCGGTGTTGATGGCTTTACGTTGCCTGGCTCACCTGTTGTGTTTTGCGATAGATTTGATTGATATTCTGACTTGCCTTTTGCTTCTGTATTTGCCTGTATGCCGCTTTGTAGAATAAAAGGAGGTATAAAATGCACAAGTAAACTATTTGCAGATGCAGCTCTCAATAGTTCAAATATTGTTAAAACTGTTGGGAGTCAGAAACCTTTGCTGACTTGCTGCAAGTCATCCAGAAATCTACCAGTAGACCAGATCAACGATTTTGGCCCACCAGTAACTTTCTGCTATGTTCTTTTTCCTTTGCAGGTAGCTGTATCCAGTTGGGTGGCCGGCAGTCCCTCGGGGTACCATGAAGTTTTCAGGACCCCTGGAGAGCCAGAGGTTGAGTCTCCTTCTGGAGACGGCAATCTCTAGGGAAGCTCAGATATGGAAAGTGCACCTGCGCAGAATTCAGCCCAGTCAGGTAAAGTTGGGTGGGTTAATTTGTCGGTTTAGCGCAGGGTTTTCCAAACCAATGTGAGTTCACTGACCCCCTTCATGAACTTGCAAAGTTGTCCTCAACCCCAGTGCAAACTCACAGGCATTGGAAGTGAAATAAAGTTAAGAAATACCTAAAGTTAAGAAATACCAGTACATTTCCGAGCACAATTCAAAGTGTTGGTGCTGACCTTTAAAGCCCTAAACGGCCTCGGTCCAGTATATATGAAGGAGCGTCTCCTCCCCCATTGTTCTGCCCGGACACTGAGGTCCAGCTCCGAGGGCCTTCTGGCGGTTCCCTCACTGCGAGAGGCCAAGTTACAGGGAACCAGGCAGAGGGCCTTCTTGGTAGTGGTGCCCACCCTGTGGAACGCCCTCCCATCAGATGTCAAAGCGATAAACATCTACCTGACATTCAGAAGACATCTGAAGGCAGCCCTGTTCAGGGAAGTTTTTAATATGTGACATTTTAGTGTATCTTTCATCTTTGTTGGAAGCCGCCCAGAGTGGCTGGGGAGACCCAGCCAGATGGGCGGGGTACAAATAATAATAATAATAATAATAATTATTATTATTACTATTATTATTACTATTATTATTATATAAGCAACACTTCTTAATCATCGATCACCATTACTTAGAAATCCTGAAATGTAAAAAATATGGACTATCGTTGTACTGTGGAGTCATCTTATTAAATGCAGAGGTTCCTTGCTGGGAGGGGAGGTGCATTCTGTTTTTCTGAAGCTCATAGTTCCTTATTAATTTGTTCACACTACACCTGAAGGAGTGTCTCCACCCCCATCTTTCAGCCTGGACACTGAGGTCCAGCTCCAAAGGCCTTCTGGTGGTTCCTTCACTGCGAGAAGTGAGGTTACAGGGAACCAGGCAGAGGGCCTTCTCGGTAGTGGCCCCCGCCCTGTGGAACACCCTCCCACCAGATGTCAAGGAAATAAACAACTATCTGACTTTTAGGGAAGTTTTTAATGTTTGATGTTTTATTGTATTTTTAATACAGTTGTACCTTGGAAGCTGAACAGAAGTCCATTCAACTTCCAAAATGTTTGACTTCCAAGGCTTCCTGCAGCCAATCGGAAGCCGTGGAAGACCCGCCAGACGTTTGGCTTCCAAAAGAATGTCACAAACCGGAACATTCACTTCCAGGTTTGCGGCATTTGGGAGCCAAAACGTTTGAATGCTAAGGTGTTCGTCAACCAAGGTACGACTGTATTTTGCCCAGAGTGGCTGGGGAATCCCAGCCAGATGGGTGGGGTATAAATAATTCTTCTTCTTCTTCTTCTTCTTCTTCTTCTTCTTCTTCTTCTTCTTCTTCTTCTTCACACTATACATAGGAAACATTTCCCCCACCCCAAGCCCTTTTTGATCCTAGTCTTTATTCACCCCATATAAGGGGGGAGAGGGTCAATATTAGCTACTTTGAGAAACCCTAATATCAGGAATTTTCAGGAGCCACCCCACATTTTCAAGAGACTGGGGGGGGGGGGGAATGGCCTTTAACATAGCTTCTTTTCAAGTAGCTCCACCCATTCAATCAAGAGGTCCATTTATTTATATTGAGGTGGGACCGTGACGTTTAATTCATCCTCATGAGTAATGCTTTGTTTGGGGAGCGGATGCACAGCGCTTTAAAGAACAGGCTGTGCTGTACGGCTACAGTTGTTAAAACATTCCTGCAAGGAGCACACATGTGGAACAGCCTAATTGATGTTGACTCCCATATTTATTGGATTACTAAAATTCACACTTAAGGAGTTGACCGCTGCTGGGCAACAGTTTTGGAAAATGCCTTACGCTCGATTACTGTAGCTGCCTAAAGGCTCCTGGTATTTTGCAGAACAGCAGGAATTTAGATTTGCGCAATTAAAGTGGATTAAGGTGACCCTACCACAATGAATCCACTTTTCCCCCCGATACGAGAGTCCATGAAAACGTCTTCGGAGAACATGGCTTGCCAAAGGCTCTGTTGACTTAGTAAGATTTGCCCAAAGGCTCAGGAGACACCTGCAACATACATTTAAAATACTCGTCTACTGCTCCAAACAGTCATGGTTTCACCCCAAGAATGCTGGAAACTGTAGTTTGTTCAGGCTGCTTGGGAGTTCTTAGGATACCTCTGTTCTTCCCCTCTCCTTCCCTGAGCTGCAGTTCATAGAATCATAGAGTTGGAAGAGACCACAAGGGCCATCGAGTCCAACCCCCTGCCAAGCAGGAAACACCATCAGAGCACTCCTGACATATGGTTGTCAAGCCTCTGCTTAAAGACCTCCAAAGAAGGAGACTCCACCACACTCCTTGGCAGCAAATTCCACTGTCGAACAGCTCTTACTGTCAGGAAGTTCTTCCTAATGTTTAGGTGGAATCTTCTTTCTTGTAGTTTGGATCCATTGCTCCGTGTCCGCTTCTCTGGAGCAGCAGAAAACAACCTTTCTCCCTCCTCTATGTGACATCCTTTTATATATTTGAAAATGGTTATCATATCACCCCTTAACCTCCTCTTCTCCAGGCTAAACATGCCCAGTTCTCTGTGAGGAGATCTGGGGTCTCAGCACCCCCAGCAAACCACAGTTCCCAGGATTTTTTTTTCTGCGGAAAGTCATGACGGTTCAATGTATTTTTAAATGCATAGTGCAGGAGGGGCCAAAATTTGATGAGAGCATCTGGAGGAAGACTTAGGATGAGGCACGATAAGGTGTTGTTGGCAACAACTGGATCTGTTCATTGCTTTAGGCCTTGTGGAGAAGGGCATCATGATAGATTGTTGTTGTTTAGTCGTGTTCGACTCTTCGTGACCCCCTGGACCAGAGCACGCCAGGCACTCCTGTCTTCCACTGCCTCCTGCAGTTTGGTCAAACTCATGCTGGTAGCTTTGAGAACACTGTCCAACCATCTTGTCCTCTGTCGTCCCCTTCTCCTCGTGCCCTCCATCTTTCCCAACATCAGGGTCTTTTCCAGGGAGTCTTCTCTTCTCATCAGGTGGCCAAAGTATTGGAGTCTCAGCTTCAGGATCTGTCCTTCCAGTGAGCACTCAGGGCTGATTTCCTTCAGAATGCATAGGTTTGATCTTCTTGCAGTCCATGGGACTCTCAAGAGTCTCCTCCAGCACCATAATTCAAAAGCATCAATTCTTCGGTGATCAGCCTTCTTTATGGTCCAGCTCTCACTTCCATACATCACTACTGGGAAAACCATGGCTTTAACTATACGTACCTTTGTTGGCAAGGTGATGTTTCTGCTTTTTAAGATGCCATGATATATTATTCACTATATTAAATCTGTGGTGTGGCTGTGGCCTTGCATAGCTCAGTCCCATAACCACTGCATTGTATAAGCTGTCAGAGATTTGCAATGGGAGGAGCGTGTTTCCATTCACCCACATGGTATCCACGGCAACCGAGGGATGCTTTCATCTGTGTTCCAGCGGCAGTACATAGGTTTAATTATTATGCTCTTGCATCCCAAGCTATAGGCATTTTGCAGGCATGGGTTCCATGTCACGCACTTTAAATTGTTGCCGGGACAGATTGTCCCTTTCAAAAATTATGTTGAGCCGGTCATTGTCAAGCCACAGGGCCAAGCTTGTTCGTTCCCACCTTTTGCAGAACGGAATCCTTTGTGGTTTCATATTTGCGTTCAGGTCAATTAGTTTGGGATTGCTGTTGGCTAGCTGTCAGGCATAAAAAAACCCAAACTCATGTGGGTGTGACAAAGGTAAAGGGACCCCTGACCATTAGGTCTAGTCTCGGACGACTCTCGGGTTGCGGTGCTCATCTGGCTTTATTGGCCAAGGGAGCCGGCATACAGCTTCCGGGTCATGTTGCCAGCATGACTAAGCCGCTTCTGGCGAACCAGAGCAGCACACAGAAATGCCGTTTTTACCTTCCCACCGGAGTGGTACCTATTTATCTACTTGCACTTTGACGTGCTTTTGAACTGCTAGGTTGGCAGGAGCAGGGACCGAGCAATGGGAACTAACTCCGTCACGAGATAAAGCGAGATGAGCGCCGCAACCCCAGAGTTGGCCACGACTGGACCTAATGGTCGGGGGTCCCTTTACCTTTTCCTTTAATACTGCTTTAACTGTTTATAGCAGATGGGGCTGAGTTGTGTTAAGGGAGCGGCAATGTTCAGTCTACACCGCCAGCGATAGCTCTCTAAGATCTAATGCAGAGGACTTTCTTAGAGCGCCAACTACATGGAGGTGCAAGGATTTGAACTGTGTGCCTGATAGGTGTCTGTTGATTGTAGCTCCGTTTAAAAGAGAGGGGGGGGGGGAGAGACAGATAAATCTCTATATAAGCATTTTAACGGGACACCAACCTGAAAGTTTCCACTTAAGTAAGTCTGCTTCCTCCTACTCACTAGGTCAGCATCTGCGCTTGGAAGCAACTTGCATTTATTTTTAACACCGTGTTTCCACTGGATTATCAGGTTCTTTTCTGCGTTAACGTTAAGTTGTTTGGCATTGATTCAGACTGGGCTTTTAGAAGCTGAAATTCTGATAAATTGCTTTGAGCCAAATACGTAATGTAAGGGGTTTTCTTGTTTTTTTTTTTTTAAAGGACACGTTTTAAAGTGGTTAGGATTCCTGAGTTCATTTCATGGGGGGCTGGGGGGGGCAAAACAGTGGGGGCCTGAGGCGAAAAAAATACCAAATATGTCACCACAGAGAAATATATTTGAGTGTTTGTCAATCCTGGGTTTATTGCAGTGATATAAAATCATTCGCTTTGGAATTGGCACACATGAAGAATATATCACAAGGGACTCTGGACCTTTCTGTTGAAACAAGGTACTTCAGCTTAGTGCTAGATACAGATTTTTTTATTTCCCAGTCAAAGGTCAACAGTCTCCTAACTAACTAATCTGAAGATACCGTATTTATTAACACTCTCTCAGTTCATTGCACTAGGAAACTTGTGTCCTGTTAACAATGTGCTCACTGCTGCAGATGTCCCGATCATTGACAGGGCATTTGCAAGGCTGTGCCTGCTGTAAAAGTAAAATTCTCTGCCCAAGGTGACTTCAAAATTCTGCAATAAAAAAGCTGGCTTCTGGCCTGTGCGCTTAAAAGTAGCATGCAAATAGCTTAAACCTTTGCATGTTTTCAGTGGTACCAGCTTGAAGGTAATTGTCTCAGGTGGCAATCCTATACACATAAGAATATAAGATTAGCGCGGTGGATCAGGCCAATTGACCATTTGGTCATAGAATCATAGAATTGTAGAACTGGAAAGGAATCTCAGCTAAAGCATCCACGACAGATGGCCATCCAACCCTTGCTTAAAAACTTCCAAGGAAGGAGAGTCCACCATCTCCCAAGGGAGACTGTTCCACTGTCAAAAAGTTCTTCCTGATGTTGAGTCAGAATCTCCTTTTTTGTGACTTGAAGCCATAGGCTCTGGTCCTACCCTCCAGAGCAGGAGAAAACAAGCTTGCTCCATCTTCCATGTAACAGCCCTTGAGATATTTGAAGATGACTATCATATCAGAGGCCTGGAAACGATGCCTTATGAGGAACGGCTAAGGGAGCTGGGCATGTTTAGCCTGGAGAAGAGGAGGTTAAGGGGTGATAGGATAGCCATTTTCAAATATATAAAAGGATGTCACATAGAGGAGGGAGAAAGGTTGTTTTCTGCTGCTCCAGAGAAGCGGACACGGAGCAATGGATCCAAACTACAAGAAAGAAGATTCCACCTAAACATTAGGAAGAACTTCCTGACAGTAAGAGCTGTTCGACAGTGGAATTTGCTGCCAAGGAGTGTGGTGGAGTCTCCTTCTTTGGAGGTCTTTAAGCAGAGGCTTGACAACCATATGTCAGGAGTGCTCTGATGGTGTTTCCTGCTTGGCAGGGGGTTGGACTCGATGGCCCTTGTGGTCTCTTCCAACTCTATGATTCTATGATCTCCTCTTTTCCAGGCTAAACATACTTAGCTCCTTCAACTGTTCCTCATAAGGCTTGGTTTCCAGACCCTTGCTCAACATGGTCGCCCTGCTCTGCACACGTTCTAGCTTGTCAATATCCTTCTTAGATTGTGGCGCCTAGAACTGGACCTGTCCTCTAGAGGAGGAGAAACCAGCTTGCTCCATCTTCCATGTGACAGCCCTGTAGATATTTAAAGATGGTTATCCTATCTCCTCTCAGTCTCCCCTTTTCCAGGCTCAACCATTCCTCATAAAGCTTGGTTCCCCAGACCTTTGATCATCTTGGTTGCTTTCCTCTGCACACGTTCCTGCTTGTCAATATCTTTCTGAAATTGTGGCGTCCAGAACTGGGCACACCACTTCAGACGGATGCCAGCAACAGTTGTGTTCAGGTTTGAATTCCATTTCCACAGAAATCAGTTTGTAATAACTACGAAATGCAGTGTAAGTTAAGCAAGCGATCAAAAGACAAGCGAAAATCAGTACAAAATATTTAATGCGATGGATGGGCTACCGCCCATCTTCAAACACAAATCCACAGACACTCTGTTCAGGACCACCTGAATGAAACTCGTTCACCACAAGTGCAAGCAAATCGCTTCCCCAGAACATACTTATACAGTGGTACCTCTGATTGCGGACAAGATCCGTTCTGGAGGTCCGGTTGGATCCCCGGGTTTCCGCAACCTGAAGACCGCTTCTGTGCGTGCGCGTGCAGTGAAACCCAGTCAAATACTTCCGGGTTTACCGCTTTCATGTCCTGAAGTTTACGTAACCTGAGGGTTACGTAACCGAAGCTACTACTGTATTCGGTATGTGTGGAAAATCCCAAGACCTAAACGAGAAAGATAGAAAGAGAATTCTAACTGGTTGCCTGGAGGAGATCTTGACTTGCCATTGGTGACCAGGTGTGCGTGTGTTGTACAGTGGTACCTCGGGTTACATACGCTTCAGGTTACAGACTCGCGCTAACCCAGAAATAGTACCTCGGGTTAAGAACTTTGCTTCAGGATGAGAATAGAAATCGTGCTCCAGTGGCATGGCGGCAGCAGGAGGCCCCATTAGCTAAAGTGGTGCTTCAGGTTAAGAACAGTTTCAGGTTAAGAACGGACCTCCAGAACAAATTAAGTACTTAACCCGAGGCACCACTGTATTGTTTTTATTTGCAAGCCTGCATTAGACACAGTGGACGCTCGAGTTGTGAATGTGATCCGATGCACGTTTGCAACCCGCAGCGCCGCATCTGTGCACGCGCAGGTTGAGATTCGGCACTTCTGCACATGCACAAAGCGTGATTTAGCGCTTCTGAGCATGCGCGACCCCCGAAACCTGGAAGTAACCTGTTCCGCTACTTCCGGGTTTCGGCGGGTCTGTAACCTGAAAAAACGCAACTGGAAGGGTCTGTAACCCGAGGTATGACTGTACTGGAGAATGAATATGGGTGATTGGGAGCTAGTTAGCCAACCAGCCGCCTTTTCCCCTTTGGCATAGCTGTTCTTGAAGAAGCTCTCGCCTTGGCTCAAGGCCCAGGCAGGTTTCCTGTGTGCTGGCATCCGGACAGCGTGCAGGGATTGCCACCAGCATAACAGACATACCATGGGTTATCCTGGATTTCCGGGCCCCGCTGGTGCGGATCTAAGGAGCCTGGGTGGCAGGAAGGGCCAAGGGTCTCTGAGGCAGCTGTTAAAACGACAATCCCTGAGATGAAGGAGGACTTGTGTCGGGTTCCAACTGTTCATTTTTTTAAAAAACGGGGTAGCAATTAACACAGAGGGGGGTTAGTACAGGAAGTGGGGTACCCAGGCTGCGGAACTTCTGGTCAGAACATCTCCCTCTCTTGGTCTTAGGTGTGCGTACTTTGGGCATGTGTGGAAGCACCTATGGTTTGGAAGCCTCCTGTCTAGAATACTGCCTTTGAAAAGGTTTCAGAATCTGCAGCTGGTTCAGAGTCGGGCTGCAAGAGTGTCAGCTGACTGGGTGATTTGGGTGGAGGAGGTGCACAGTGAGTACGATTGGGGGCTTTTCACCCCGGGGCAATCCTGAAAACATTTTTATTTTTTTATTTTTTGCAGCTGCTGAGCCATCTGGTTTAGTGCAAACCCGGCTTTTGCCGAGAGCCAGATGGGGGCACTTGGAAATGCAAAAACGGTTTTGCAAAGTCCTGTTTCTGGATCCGTGCCACCTTTGCTATATGCTCAAGCTCATCCTTTAAGCACCTTGAAAGCCTTTTAACCTCCCCGCAGCCCAGACTGCACAAACCTGGTTATAGTTATGTAATCTTATGCAGGGTGAAATTCTGCTGTTCCTCTGGCTGGTGTGGTGGGTGCGTTCATGTTGCCAAAGAACAGGAAATGCATAATAATCCCCTCCAAGAAAAGGGGGATAGTGTGTGTGTGCGCTCGTGTGCATATTTATAAATAATTGCTATAATTTAAATAGAAATACAGTGGTACCCCGGGTTACATATGCTTCAGGTTACATATGCTTCAGGTTACAGAAACCCAGAAATAGTGCTTTAGGTTAAGAACTTTGCTTTAGGATAAGAACAGAAATCGTGCTCTGGCGGTGCAGCGGCCGCGGGAGGCCCCATTAGCTAAAGTGGTGCTTCAGGTTAAGAACAGTTTCAGGTTAAGAATGAACCTCCGGAACGAATTAAGTACTTAACCCGAGGTACCACTGTACAATAGATTTCACCGTAGTGGGGAAGGCTGTAGCTTGGGCCATAGATCAGTGGTAGAGCATCTATTCTGCCTGCCTGGAGTCTCAGCTTCAACCTCCAGCATCTCCCAAGTTGGGATGGGAATATCCCCTGTTTGAAACCCTGGACAGTGTCGAGAATGCTAAGCTAAAATGACCAAATGGTGTGGGTTGGATTAAGGCAGCTGGCCTACGTTCCTGTATTGACCAAGTGACCTGTGTGGTTCAGCGTTAGAAACCTAATCAGGGAAATGGCTGGATGCTCTGTTAGCATTTCATGCCTCCGGTGCAGCAGATGTGATGGGTGTAATTCACATGCCTGTCTGGGAAGAGCGTGGGAACGGAAGGCAGCCTTATCTCTTTTGGACTGTACTTTGGCTTTTACTCTGTCCTGTGTTCTCTCGGAGCTGGAGAGAGAGAACGCCATGATTCCTTTGTCCGTACATAGTGTGTAAATAAATACGTAGTTTAGCTCTATGATGTTTCACTCTTCTTACGGTGTTATGCTAGAAGATTAGTGTGCATATATCATTTGATATCTGTCGCTGAAGCGCACTGGAGAAGAAGGGAAATACCTTTTCCAGAGCTGCGCATATCGGAGGACGCTCAGAGTTTGGGGGCTGCAGGGGCACCATCAGGGCATTTTCCAACATGCCCATGATGATGGGAGCCAGCATTGAGTTTTACTTATGGAATTCAATTATAGGTGTGCACTTGCTTTTCTGCCAGGATCTGTATACCGTACTTTTCCATGCATTATACCTGGGTGTTTTTTTTTACTACAAAATAAAGAAAAAATGGGGGGGGAGTCGTCTTATATATGGGTGGTGCAGAGGGGACGGGCAATTGGTTGCACCCGCAAGCAGGATCTAGCAATTGGGTGGGTGGGTGGTGTGTGCATCAGCTTTTGATTGGCTGCTGCAATTAGGCTTGTGTCGCTTGCGATTGTTAGCATTTGCCAGTTGGGTGAGTGATATTCGGTTCAGTGCACCCCCCCCAAAAAATTTTCTTAATAGCAGTGGACATCCCCCCCAAAAAAGCTCAACAACTCTGTGCCATCTCTCCCCATTTTCTTAAATTTGAGCCCCTCCAAAATAGGGAGGCGTCTTATACATGGTGGCATCTTATAGACGGAAAAGTACGGTACTTGCTAATGGGTGGGGTAGCAGTCCTACAGTCTCTGAATGCTTTAATATAATTTGGAATATCACAACTGTCTAAATTAATGTGCTATAAAAGAAAGATAAAAACAGGTGCTATTAAAGAAACATATAATGAAAAGCAGGCGAACAAACTTCCAGAGAAACAAATTCTGTTTGTGATGTTCTGGAATAACAAGTTTCGGGACAGTATCCAACCTTAAACTTCTTTTGCCTTACTGTAATTATGTAGGATGTTCTCTAAGAGTATATATGTATGATTAGGCTTGTTTTTTAAAAATGCTCCTATGGACCCAAAGCATCCATCTCCAAAAAACAAAATTTAACCATTATCTGCATTTGTTTTGGGTGTGTGTGAGCAAGAGAGACAGGATAGGGCTTGTTTAATTGCACATTTTAATTCTGGCAGTTTATTTTAATGTTTGGATGGGGTTTTTTTATCGTGCATTTTAGTTAGGCTGCGTGTGGGTGGGTGTGCATTTTTCGTAATTAGTTTTATACTTGTAAATGGACGCCATCTTGGCCATTGGGCAGCACATCAGTTAATAATAGGTGCACAACTGATGCATGTAATACTCCTGTGATCCACATCCAATGTCTTCTTCAACCTGTGCTCCTCCTCCTCCCTGCTGACATTGCGAGTCCTGCTCCGAGTAGACCCATTTGTAACAAATGGACTTGACTAACTTGTGTTCAGTGGGCTTGCTCTTGAGTGTGACTTAGTCAGACACAACACTCTGTGTCATTTTGGTTTGCGATGATATTCTAGGGGGCCATGTTCCAGGAACCAGGTTCCTATGGTGCCTGCCATTTTGAAAGGATCAGTTATTTTAGCCGAGACGTTGAAAAGTTCAGATAAGGAGATACAGGATGCATTGAGGTCTCCTGGGTCACAGGCAGGAATCGTCCCAGGCCCCAACTGGAGGTTTCAGGGATCAAATATGGAACCTTTTGCTTGCAAAACAAAGACTCTACCACTGAACTACAGCCGTTTCCCCGAGGATCTGTGTGGATGGTACAGCTTAAAGCAGAGACGTCGGGACAAGCCTGCCATGCTAACTCTCACAACTTCCTTGAGGTTCCTTCTTCCTCCCCACTAGACCTGCTCAGGTGTAGCTGATTCCTGGGTGCAGCGGGTGGCACTGTGGTCTAAGCCACTGAGTCTCTTGGGCTTGCCGATCGGAAGGTTGGCTGTTCGAATCCCCGCAACGGGGTGAGCTCCCGTTGCTCCGTCCCAGCTCCTGCCAATCTAGCAGTTCAAAACCATACCAGGGCAAGTAGATAAAGAGGTACCACTGTGAAACGGCGTTTCTGTGCACTCTGGTTTCTGTCACAGTGTCCCGTTGCGCCAGAAGTGGTTTAGTCCTGTTGGCCGCATGACCTGGAAAGCTGTCTGTGAACAAACACCGGCTCCCTCGGCCTGAAAAGCGAGTTGAGCGCCACAACCCCATAGTCACCTTTGACTAGACTTAACTGTCCGGGGTCCTTTCCCTTTTTACCTTTGTTGTTGTTGTTTAGTTATTTAGTCGTGTCCGACTCTTCATGAGCCCATGGACCAGAGCACGCCAGGCACTCCTGTCTTCCACGGCCTCCCGCAGTTTGGTCAGACTCATGTTTGTAGCTTCGAGAACACTGTCCAACCATCTCGTCCTCTGTCGTCCCCTTCTCCTTGTGCCCTGCATCTTTCCCAACATCAGGGTCTTTTCCAGGGAGTCTTCTCTTCTCATGAGGTGGCCAAAGTATTGGAGCCTCAGCTTCAGGATCTGTCCTTCCAGTGAGCACTCAGGACTGATTTCCTTCAGAATGGATCGGTTTGATCTTCTTGCAGTCCATGGGACTCTCAAGAGTCTCCTCCAGCACCTTAATTCTTTTTTTTTTTTTAACCTTTACCTGCAGTTAACCTTTCCCATGTTGAAAGGGAACCATTTCCCCTTCCTATATTAGCTCATTTATCTCTTCCTCTGACCAGGCAGGAGATCTCCCCAAACATGTGGCCGAACCAACATTGGCATCTCAAATGTTGACCTTCGTGAAACCTGCCTACATGTTGATGTGGATGGCGTCTGGTCCAAAAACCAGTACTTCTAAGGACAGGGTGTGCTGACCATTGTTCACTAGCACAAACCATGCGATTCTCTTAACATTATCTCATGGTTTGTGGGGGGTATTCAGTTGACATTACACTCTGTCCTAAGCACTTAGTTTGGACCAGGCTGTAAACTGACTTGGAGGTTGCTTTGCAGGAGTGACCTGCTGTGTTCTTTAATCATTCATTTCCTCGCCTCCATTCATGAGCTAAGGACAGTGCAGCACACCCTGTTTAGGTCACCAGTCCCTGGCTGAAAGCAGTCAATACCAGACTCCACAGAGCTCTGTGTCGTATCCAGCGCCGCTGTTCTGCTGGGGCAGAAAACTTCCACTTGTGCAACTCTGGGTTGTTAAAACCACCCTGGGAATTGTGCTTTTTATTATTATGTTTATGTATTGATGCTTAATTCAAAGATGTACAGAAATACATACCCATTACAAAGCACCTTTTTTATAACATACTGAGATAAAACAGCTACTTAATCTTAAAAAAGGAAGGTAGAAAATACCAAAAAAGGAGAAATCTAAGGGACGAGAAAGCCAGAGAAAAGAAAGAAAAACCTAAAGAAACAGTAAAATAAAAGGACTCTCTGCAGCTACATAAGCTACTCCTTTAAGATCCAACTATTCTGTCTTCTATAAACCAATGTTTTTTTCAATCTTCAAATCCAGATATTACAAGCCCTTTTTTCCCTTTCATGCAAAAAGTCCGTAAGGAATTTCCAAACCTTAACACATGATTTCTATCTAATTGAACATGTCAGCTTAGCCATCTCAGCTAAGACCAGTAATTTTACCAGCCGTTCTTCCATAGGGGTAATGCTTTGTCTTTCAATCTTTGCGCATGTAGAAGTGAATCGTATATTGGAGTAGTCTTCCACAGTCCTGGGAACTGTAGTTCTGTGAGGGGGAATAGGGGGTCTTTTAACAACTCTCAGTACCCGTAACAAACCACAGCTCCCAGGGTTCTTTGGGGGAGAAACCCGGGGTGTTTTAAATTAGCATTGTCGTGCATTAGATGCATACAGTGGTACCTCAGGTTAAGTACTTAATTCGTTCCAGAAGTCCGTACTTAACCTGAAACTGTTCTTAACCTGAAGCACCACTTTAGCTAATGGGGCCTCCTGCTGCCGCCGCGCTGCTGGAGCACGATTTCTGTTCTCATCCTGAAGCAAAGTTCTTAACCTGAAGCACTATTTCTGGGTTAGCGGACTCTGTAACCTGAAGCGAATGTAACCTGAGGTACCACTGTAGTGCCGAATCCTGCTCCCTAAAACTATGCAGCCCCTACAGTGGCTGCTGCTTCCTTCTCAAGCATTCCCTTCTCCGCCCTACCAAGATCTCTTGGTCACAGACAGTTAAGTAAAGCACATTTGACACACATCTGGCTGCTCCAGCTAACACTCTGGCTCTGCAGGTTCCTTAGAAACCACCTGAGGGGGCAGGACTTTTCCACAGATGCCAGGCAGCTGAATGCAAATATTCCAGAAGGCCAAGTCTTTGGGCACAAACAGAATGGGACCATGTTCACAGTGGGAACAACTTGCATTCATAGGCTTGAAACGCTGCTCCCCCCCGCAGCACTGTGTAATTGCAGGAAGTGTGGGTGTAAATGGTGTAAAGGACTCAAATTTTCCACTCCCCACATCGTCGCAAACCCTGAGAGGCTCCTCCGCCCTGGCCGTAACTTTCCAGTGAAACGTTTGGGTGGTTCTTCAGCTAGAGGAGAACTTAGTCCTTTCTTAGCACCTAGTCCTTCCTTCCAAGTCAAGAGTTCAGGCAGGACAGCCGCCCTCCCAAGCGCTGCAGCCTGGTTCCTGTAGAACTACAACTCCCGTTTGGACTACAACTCCCATCAGCTCCATGGGTTTGCCCCCTTTATTGGGGCATTGAGCATGGTGTGCCCAGTGGGCCTGTCTCTCTGTACAGTCATACATCTTGTTACTTTTGCTTCATGATACATTTTTTTTTCAGGCTGCGACCCGGAAGTACCGGAAAGGGTTACTTCCGGGTTTCGCCACTTGCGCATGCGCAGATGCGCGAAATGTCGTTACGCGCATGCATAGGAGCGGCGAATCGCAGCTCGTGCGTGCACAGAAACGGGTTATGTTTTTTACGGGTTATATTTTACCATTGCACTGTAGAGTGTATTAACTTATGGTCTGTGTGTGTGGTTTGGGAGCTGCACGGCCAGGGAAAAAAACAATGCTGTCCAGGGTTGTAAAGACTGCAGAGAGAATAATTGGGTGCACTATTCCCACCTTGGATCAAATTTATGCTGTCAGATGCCATAAGAAAGCGGCAGAGATAGCGCAGGATACTACGCACCCCGGAAATGATCTCTTTCAGCTTTTGCCTTCTGGAAGAAGGTATAGGGTTATAAAGGCCAGGACTAGCCGCCTGAGAAACAGTTTCTACGCAAATGCAATTCTGGTTCTAAACGCAGCATAAGGAGTCTCTATAGTATATTGTATTTTAAAACTGGGTTTCAGAGTTTTTAGGGGTTTTTCAATGTTTTATGTAGTTTTTCAATCTCATTGTTCTGTATGGGACAGTGACAATAAAGATATCGTATCGTATCATATCGTATCATATGTTCCTTTCAGGTTGCGAACGGGGCTCCGGAACAGATCCCGTTCGCAACCAGAGGTACCACTGTACTGGCCCCCTTCCTTCTTGTCAAGGAGGTCATGCCCACCCATTATTTTCCTTCTCCCTCTGGACCCAATTTATACAACCATGCAGAAGGAAGGCACAGAGCAGGGGGCTGTACGCCTTTGATCTTGTCATGGCTTGCATGCCGACTGCAAAGCATGGGCCCAGTTCAAAGTGCTGGTTTTGAACTATAAAGCCTTAAATAGTTTAGGAACACAATACTTCCCACCTCTCCCTGTGGGAACCAACTATGCAATTGTCATCTGAGGTCCTTTTTCGTGTGCTTTTTCCATGTGAAGTCCAGAGGGCAGCAACACGAGAAAGGGCCTTTTCTGTGGTGGCTCCCTGTTTGTGGAATGCTCTCCCCAGGGAGGCCCTCCTGGCGCCTTCATCATACAATATTAGGTGTTTTCATTTTGCATTTCTCTATTGTGAACCGCCCTGTGATCTTCGTACGAAGGGCGGGTATACAGATTTAACAAATTAAACAATCAAATCAATACCCACCTATCCTAAATGGGGGACACGGGTGGCGCTGTGGGTTAAACCACAGAGCCTAGGACTTGTCAATCAGAAGGTCGGCAGTTCGAATCTCCGTGAAGGGGTGAGCTCCTATTGCTCGGTCCCTGCTCCTGCCAACCTAGCAGTTTCGAAAGGACATCAAAGAGCAAGTAGATAAATAGGTACCACTGTGGCGGGAACATAAATGGCGCTTCCGTGCGCTGCTCTGGTTCGCCAGAAGCGGCTTCGTCATGCTGGCCACATGACCCGGAAGCTGTCTGCAGACAAGCATCGGCTTCCTCGGCCAGTAAACGAGATGAGCGCCGCAACCCCAGAGTCGGTCACGACTGGACCTAATGGTCAGGGGTCCCTTTACCTTTATCCTAAATGGGCGGTTGAGGTAGTGACTGGTTTAAGGCAAGTCATAACACAGTGACTTGCAGCAGGGTTTACGAGTGGTGGCTGTTGTGGGTATTATCACAGTGGTACATTTAAGGCATAATAATTATTTCAGGGGCAAGCAGTCGCGCAGTTACAGAGGTTCCCCTTTTGCAATTCAGGAAGGTGTTTTAGAAACCAGCTAACTGGTGCTTCAGGTTTGGGGTCCGTTGTAATGGAGGTGGAAACCTGAGCTGTCTCAGAGGTGGCTGCGGAATTGGGAATCTCTCCAAAGGGCATCGCACTCTGGGACAAGGAGTCCTTGAGAGCCGTGCCAAGGAATTACTTTCGTGACAATAGCGGTTGTTCTTTCAAAGAAAAGCCCAGCCATATAAATTACCTGCTGCTTAACTGCAGTTTCCTTGGGAGACCTGAAGCTGATCCATGCTCTCGTTTTCCCCTCCTTTCTTCTGCTGACGCAGCCAGTTCTTTTCTCAGTCCCAGCTCAGAAGGGAAGCTCCTCCGGTTACCCCAGAGAAATAGCAATAATGGAAGCTTTTGGACCGAAATTAATGCAAGCCGGAGGTCACAGCCTTGCCGTCAGATGAGATTTATGGAAAAGCTGGCTGGCTGCTCTGTCCCTCTGTGGGTTTTCATGGGAGCACTGTTTCTTTTTTTTTTTACAAATAACCTGTAAATCATAGCTGAAATGCATTTTCTCAAGATTGCACATCTCTTGTCTTTAATGAACTTAACATGAAAACAAGTGTCAGCAAGCCTACCCAGATATATAATTTCGTTATCTTTCTTAGTTTCAAAAGGCTTTCTGATTTTTTCCGTGTTTCACTGATAATTATCTTACATAGCCTTGTTTCTTTAAAACAAGCTTTTTAACTGTGTCTTATAGATAATTTTATTAAAGGACACTGCTTAGAGAGTTTCACGACTTAGTGGGCTGTAAATCTTTCAAAATGAAATGAATAAATGGCATTTTGATTTCGGGGACGCTCCAACCAAATACTTCGTGAAAGTGCATTATTATTGTTATTGTTATTGTTATTATTATTGTTATTAGTTCCTTCCTTTCCTTACCTTACCTTACCTTTTCTTTCTTTCTTTCTTTCTTTCTTTCTTTCTTTCTTTCTTTCTTTCTTTCTTTCAAACTTTTACATCCTCCCGCCCCCCCTGCTCCAGTTTGGACCACATGGGTGACTAATGACAAGAATAAACAAAAGGGCCATGCAAGATTTAAGACAAAAGTCATAAAAAGTGCAATAAGAACCTACTAGCAATCAAACTGCACCCAGAAAATAATTTTTCCTTATGGTCCCAAAGCCTGGGCAAATGAAAAGGTCTTGGGCCTTCTCTTAAACATTGCTGTGGTGGGGAGAAGACCAGATTCTGCTGGAGCGGGGAGCTTCCATAGGTGAGCTGGTGCCATTGAGAACTCCCTTCCAAAGCAATTTTAAGTCCCTTGATTTTGGAGGGAGAATTGGGCAGGAGTATCGCTCCCTCCCCCAGCGGTGTTTGAAAGACCTCAGTATTTTGACTTGTAAAAGCAGCACCCAAGTGATGTGGAGTTCAGCTCTGTCGCCCTCCACAATTTGAGGCCCTGTCCATTTTCAAACCCTTAACCTTCCAGGGATATAATAGACAACATCTGAAAGTCTTGTGAGAATCTCCACATTAATTGTTTGCTGTTTTTTCCATTCTGTGCTGGAGTTCTGTAATGTCTGGAGTTGCCTCTTGGGCAGCCTTCATATTCTGATATGATGGGGTTTTTTCTACCTTCTTTGTACGTGTGCTGGGAGCTATTTGATGTTCTCACTGGTGTTTTGTGTTGTCTTCCCCTCCCCTTGCTCTCTACAGGATGTGGGCATTACTCCAACCCAGCGGGACGAAGTGGTTCAGTGGATGGTCAAACTCAAGTTCCAGTTCCACCTTTACCCAGAAACGTTGGCCCTGGCTGTCAGTCTCTTGGACAGGTTTTTAGCTGCAGTGAAGGTAAATATTTGACCATCGGGATCTTGGGAACAATCTGTTCGAAAAAGCCATTTTGTTTTTTCCTTCTTCCATCTCCCGGACTTGGCCCCTGTGAGATCTTTTCATGCAGCAGTTTTCCTTCTGCTCAAAGATCAAATCCTTGATCTCCGTGCCCTCAGCCCTGTCTCCTATTTTTTTTTTTTTAATGATATTTATTAAAATTTCAAAAAAAGTTACAAGAATAAAAAAAAAGAAAAAGAAGGAAAAAATACAAAACACAAAAAACAATTAAAAACAAATCAACCTTTCCATATCCTGACTTTCATTTGCTTGTTTCCCTGACCTCCTCGCACCTCCCTTTTTTGTATTCTAGTTCAATTAGTTATTTCAGCAAATCCTTTCCATTTTTGCTTTTATTTTAATAATTTATCTTAATATATTATAACTTTACATTCTCACCTATTAACAATCCATCTTTAAATACTCCTTTATAACATTACTGCTAAAACCACATAACTTCATTCCAACATCCTTCTAACATTCCTTAATTTTACAATATTTCTGTAAATAGTCTTAAAATTTCTTCCAATCTTCTTCTACCGACTCATCCCTGTCTCCTATGTGGGCAAGCTGAAGCAAAAAAATAAAAACAAAAACAACCAGTTTGTGTGTAAAGGAAGAAGTTTATTGGTTTTATTTAAAGTATTTATCAATCAGGCCTTTTTTATGTCTGCAACATAAAACCAATAAACATTATCAGCTATCACAGAGTTAGACCTGCGGTGGGCAACATCTGTCCTAACTAGGAACATAGAATTGTAGAGTTGGCCGGGACCCCAAGGATAATCTAATCCAACGCCTTGTAATGCAGGGATCTCAGCTGAAGCATCCATGACAGATGGCCACCCAACCTCTGCTTAAAAACTTCCAAGGAAGGAGAGTCCACCGTCTCCCAAGGGAGACCGTTCCACTGTCCATCAGCTCTTACAGTCAGAAAGTTCTTCCTGGTGTTTAGTTGGAATCTCTTTTCTTGTACAGTGGTGCCCCGCAAGACGAATGCCTCGCAAGATGAAAAACCCGCTATACGAAAGGGTTTTCCGTTTTTCGAGGCGCTTCACAAGACGAATTTCCCTATGGGCTTGCTTCGCAACACGAAAACGTCTTGCGAGTCTTGCGATTTTTTCCGCTCCCCCCCCCCCTTTGCTAAGCTGCTAATAGCGCTAAGCCGCTAATAGGGTTGCTTCGCAAGACGAAAAAACCGCAAGACGAAGAGACTCGCGGAATGGATTATTTTCGCCTTGCGAGGCACCACTGTAACTTGAAGCCATTGGTTCTCCAGAGCAGGAGAAAACAGGCTTACTCCATCTTCCATGTGGCAGCCCTTTAGATATTTGAAGATGGCTATCATATCTCCTTTTAGTCTCCTCTTTTCCAGGCTGAACATACTCAGCTCCCTCAACCATTCCTCATGAGGCTTGGTTCCCAGACCCTTGATTATCTTGGTTGCCCTCCTCTGCACATGTTCTATCTTGTCAATATCCTTCTTAGATTTTTAGCACCTATAATGACAAGGTCCCCTGGCCAGAACCCCTCTGACATGAATTTATATCTCCTCACAGACACAGATAAGTATGTGACCGGGCGTGTAGCACTCTTTGCAACTGCCACTAGGAAAATTAGAGCAAATTATATAGTCAAGGTAGCCACCAGCTATAAAGGAGATGAATTTATTTGACCCTATCTACATCAAGCTATATTCTATCTTTATCACCAAACTCCGAATATACATTGTATTAATTAACATTATTTTTTAATATATTAGTGGCCATGTGATGATTTTAGCTTATAAATTTTATTGTTTAACGTCTTAACCTGTATATTAAGGTACTTTTATAGCTCTGTTTAGAGTAGGTAATGTCTTGGTAATATAAATGTTTTAAGTTTTTTGTATTAATCCAGCGTATTTCCTTTTGTTGAATGATTCTGTGTACATTGCGGCAGCCTTTGGCTATGTGCAGTAAAACTGACTGACTGATTGCCTCCTCTGCACACGTTCTAGCTTGTCAGTATCCTTAGATTGTGGCACCTAGAACTGGACCTGCTCTCCGGAGCAGGAGAAAGCAAGCTTGCTCCGTCTTCCATCTCATATCCCTTGAGATATTTGAAGGTGGCTAACATATCTCCTCTGAGGGACGCAGGTGGCGCTGTGGTCTAAACCACAGAGCCTAGGACTTGCCGATCAGAAGGTCGGTGGTTTGAATCCCCACGATGGGGTGAGCTCCCGTTGTCGGTCCCTGCTCCTTCCAACCTAGCAGTTCGAAAGCACGACAAAGTGCAAGTAGATAAATAGGTACCACACCAGTGGGAAGGTAAATGGCGTTTCCGTGCGCTGCTCTGGTTCACCAGAAGCGGCATAGTCATGCTGGCCACATGACCCGGAAGCTGTACGCCGGCTCCCTCGGCCTATAGAGCGAGATGAGCGCCACAACCCCAGAGTCAGTCACGAGTGGACCTAATGGTCAGGGGTCCCTTTACCTTTACCTAACATATCTCCTCTGAATCTCCTCTAACATAGCTAGCCTCCTGGTCAGCAAGCTCCCTTATACCGAGTCAGGCCATTAGCTCAGTATTCTTGGCACAGAGTGGCAAGCTGTTCCTCAGTTCCAGGCAGGGATGCTGCTGGGCATTGAACCGGCCGCCTTCTGCTTGCCAGGCAGGCATCCTGCCATTGAACCACAGCCTCTCCCCCTGCTGCTCTTGCCAGCTGGCCCTCCGGAGACGCCGCTCCTTAGCTCTTCCTCTCCTCTCTCTCCTAGGCCCGTCCAAAGTACTTGAACTGTATTGCAATCAGCTGCTTCTTCCTCGCTGCCAAGACCATTGAGGAAGATGAGGTAAGTGCTTTCCTCGGGGGCAGGGGGGCCCAGAGCTACCACATTTGCATTGCGCCACCCGCTTTGGAAAGCTGTCGTGACACGCTTGCCGTCAGGGCTGCCTTGCCAAAGCAGTAGTGAGAACGGCACAACTTTGATTGTTGTGGGCACCCTGTGGGTATAAGGATGGGGTGGCAGCTGCCTCTCCTGCTTGCACCCCGTGGGGTTGTGTGGGGTTGGCACCCTGAGCCAACTGGCAGATAAAGGTTGAAGCACCCGTTATTTCTTGTGCTCCCCTTCCCCCTGAATTTGATAAAACACACACACACAATCACAGACACACACACAATCACAGACACGAGCGCGTCTTTGTTTCTTCCAACACCTAGTAACAATAGTCTTAGGGCAAAAATGATAGAATTGTAGAGTTAGAAGGGACCTTGAGAGGCATTAATAATAATAATACAGTGGTACCTCGGGTTACAGACGCTTCAGGTTACAGACTCCGCGAACCCAGAAATATTACCTCGGGTTAAGAACTTTGCTTCAGGATGAGAGCAGAAATCACGCAGCGGCAGCAGGAGGCCCCATTAGCTAAAGTGGTACCTCAGGTTAAGAACAGTTTCAGGTTAAGAATGGACCTCCAGAACGAATTAAGTTCTTAACCTGAACCTTAAGTTCTTAACTGTAATTATTATTATTATTATTATTATTATTATTATTATTATTATTAATTTATGGGCTGGCTCCCAACAGAAAATTAAAAGCACAATAAAACATCAGACATTAAAAACTTCCCTTCAGATGTCTTCTAAAAGTCTGATAGTTGTTTATTTCCTTGACATCTGATGGGAGGACGTTCCACAGAGCAGGCGCCACCACCGAGTAGGCCCTCTGCCTGGTTCCCTGTAACCTCACTTCTTGCAGTGAGGGAACCGCCAGAAGGCCCTCGGAGCTGGACCTCAGTGTCCGGGCAGAACGATGGGAGTGGAGACGCTCCTTCAGGTATATTGGACTGAGGCCGTTTAGGGCTTTAAAGCTCAGCACCAACACTTTGAATTGTGCTCGGAAACATCCAGCCCCCTGAAATGCAGGAATATTTCACTCAGTGTGGGACTTGAACCCTTGACCTTGAGATTAAAGAGTCTTGTGCTCTACCGACTACCAGGAAAACGGAATGCCTGCCAGCAAACGGTTTGAGGGGAACGGGCCTTTTCTGCGATTGCTCCCCGCTTGCGGAATGCTTCTCTCAGAGATGCTCACCTGGAGCCATCATTACATATCTTTAGGCAAAAACATTCCTCTTTACCCAGGCCTTTCTCTGTTAAATATGGCCTGTTAAAGCTGGGGCTTTACTTTTCCCCCCAAAATTTTTATTGGTTTTCCACATTTATGACAAAAAAAGACATTACAAAACACACAACAAAGAAAAACACTTTACAATACAGAAAACTAAACACAAAAAAGAATTATTTCTTCAGATATCTAATTCTCATAACATTAATAACTGACTTCCTCGCATCCCCTCTAACTGAATTTCATTATAACACCTGTTTGGCAGTTCTCCAAATTCGTATTTCTAATAATATTGACTCCTAACATTTACTAAGCTCTTCTCCTATATTAATATTCTAATCCTTAATATTTACTAATACATATTCTTAATCTACCCCTAAGCCTATTTATTACTTCCAAGAGTTTTCTAATTATCTCATATTGCAGTATTTAGCTAAATATTATTTAAATTTCTTCCAATCCTCTTGTGTCTCCTCTTCTTCCTGGTTGCGAATTCTTCCAGTCAGGTCGGCAGGCTCCAAAAAAACCCATCATGTCCATTAGTATGCTTTTTACTGCGTTTTTGTTTTTACGCTCTGCAAAATGTGTTCTTAATATTGTACACCGTCCTGGGATCTTTAAAAGGGTGGGAGATAAACCGAAATCGTCATCATCCAGCAATCCATGCAACTGTTGGGTGATGATTGCTCTTCCCAGATCACCCAGTGTACTTCTTGACTGAGCACAGGCTTGGACCTGCGGCTTGCAGCCTGCCTCATAGCAACTGTTTTCTTTCTGCTCTGACTTTTGCAGAGGGTTCCGGTACTGAAGGTCTTGGCCAGGGACAGCTTTTGTGGCTGTTCCCCAGCGGAGATTCGCAGGATGGAGAAGATCATTCTGGACAAGTTGAACTGGGATTTGCACATAGCCACACCCCTGGACTTCCTTCATATTGTAAGCACATCAAAGGCCTTTTGGGGTGCAGGGAGAGAGAAAAGAGTGGCAAGCTTTTGGTGGGGTTGGGTGGAAAAAGGGACAACTCTATCCAGCGTGCAGGAACTGGGGAGGTATATTCCTTTATGCCAGGCCACTCTTTCAAGTGTTGTTGTTCCCAAGAAAAGCCTTTAGGATGGAGCGAATCAGAATTAAAACTTGAATTGCATCAGTAGTCTGGGGCCATCGCTGTGTGTTTTCCACAACGCCACCATGCAAATGCAGCACAGAATTTGCTGTCGTTTTTAAAGGCTTTCTAATTCTGAAGGCTTTGAAGCCGGGTGAGAAAACGTGTAGGTTTGCCTGGGAGGATTTGCTGACATCCGACGCAGGTGGCGCTGTGGTCTAAACCACTGAGCCTCTTGGGCTTGCCGATCAGAAGGTCAGCGGTTCGAATCCCGTTGCTCTGCCCCAGCTCCTGCCATCTAGTAGTTTGAAAGCACACCAGTGCAAGTAGATAAATAGGTACCACTGTGGCGGGAAGGTAAATGGCGTTTTTGTGCACTCTGGTTTCCGTCCCGGTGTCCTGTTGTGCCAGAAGCGGTTTGGTCATGCTGGCCACATGATCAGACAAGCTGTCTGTGAACAAACACCGGCTCCCTTGGCCTGAAGCGAGATGAGCACCACAACCCCATAGCCGCCTTCAACTGGACTTAACCATCTGGGGTCCTTTACCTAGAGAGGTGGTGAGATCTCTGTCACTGAATGAACACCGAGGATGTTCTAACTCTGGATTTCCAGAATGATGCCCTTCAAATTGGTTTCAAAGCCGTTTAACCCCAGCCACCGCAATGCGAGTTACCGGTGTGTGTGGCTTTAAAACAGCATTAGACAAACTGGCGGAGGAGACGGCTATCTATGCTGTTGTGCTCAAATCCTGCTTGCAGGTTTTCCGTGGGCATCTGGTTAGCCATGGTGAGAACAGGATGTTTTTAGGCTTAATAATAATAATAATAATAATGATGATGATGATGATGATGATGATGATTTATTTAGACCCAGCCCATCTGGCTGGGTTTCCTGAGCCACTCTGGGCGGATTCCAACGGAACACTAAAATACAATAACCTATTAAACATTAGAAGCTTCCCTAAACGGGGCAGCCTTCAGATGTCTTCTAAAAGTCTGGTAGTTGTTGTTCTCTTTGACATCTGGTGGGAGGGCGTTCCACAGGGTGGGTGCCACTACCGAGAAGGCCCTCTGCCTGGTTCCCTGTAACTTGGCTTCTCGCAGCGAGGGAACCGCCAGAAGGCCTTCGGCGCTGGACCTCAGTGTCCAGGCAGAATGATGGGGGTGGAGACGCTCCTTCAGGTATGTTGGCACTTTTGTGTGTTGGCGCTAGTAATCTCTAGCAGGGAACTGGCAATGCCTTCCCCAAACTGCCTTTCCTCTGGTTTTAAGCTGAATAGGTGCCCTCAGGGCAGCCGTTCCTTAAGCCGTCTTAGTTATGCTGCCCTTTCTCTCCCAAGTTCCACGCGGTGGCCTTATCCACCCGGCCTCAGCTGCTGACCACCTTGCCCAAGATGAACCCGTCTCAGCATGTGGCTCTTCTCACCAAGCAGCTGCTCCACTGCCTGGCCTGCTACCAGCTGCTCCAGTTCAAGGGGTCCATGCTGGCCTTGGCCATCGTCAGCCTGGAAGTGGAGAAACTCATCCCTGACTGGCTAGCCCTCATCATCGAGCTGCTCCAGAAGGCACAGGTAGGCCTGGCGCGATGAGGGAGCAAGAGCCCTGTGGCCTTGTTGAGAAAGACAAGCCTTGCCTTTTCCTTCCTTCCTTCCTTCCTTCCTTCCTTCCTTCCTTCCTTCCTTCCTTCCTTCCTTTCTTTCTTTCTTTCTTTCTTTCTTTCTTTCTTTCTTTCTTTCTTTCTTGGGACCTCTAGGGTGTTACTATTTATGTACCTTGGCACACGGGTGGCACTGTGGATTAAACCACAGAGCCTAGGACTTGCTGATCAGAAGATTGGCGGTTCGAATCCCGGCAATGGGGGTGAGCTCCTGTTGCTCAGTCCCTGCTCCTGCCAACCTAGCAGTTCGAAAGCATACCAGTACCACTCCAGTGGGAAGGTAAACGGTGTTTCCGTGTGCCACTCTGGTTTGCCAGAAGCGGCTTAGTCATGCTGGCCACATGACCCAGAAGCTGTACGCCAGCTCCCTCGGCCAATAAAGCGAGATGAACGCCGCAACCCCAGAGTCGGTCACGACTGGACCTAATGGTCAGGGGTCCCTTTACCTTTATTTATGTACCTTAAGGTCCTCCACGGGGCATATCGGGAGAGGCGGTCCCGTAGTTACAAGGCTCCTAGGCCGTGAACTGTTGGGCACATAGGCTGTGCACATCACACATGAATAACTGCACAGGAATACAGCTTGGCTGTTTGCATGCGCAGGAGCAGAGCTTTTCGGAGCTTGTGATTGGTTGGAGATGAAACCTTTTGGTGCATTGGCCGGCGGACCCTGCAAAGCCAGCTCTCCAGTGGCTCGATTCCCTGATGCGAGCTGGCAAGTGGATAACTCTTCTCTTTGCTTCTTCCTCCCCTCTCTGAATCCAGATGGACAGCTCCCAGCTCATCCACTGCCGGGAGCTGGTCGCACAGCACCTTTCCAGCTTGCAGCCGTCTCCGCCACCCAACTCGGTCTACGTCTACAGCCCCCTCAAGCACAACCTGGTGACCTGCCATGCCGGACCGGGCTTCCGATTCCACCCAGGCTCCAAGGACAAGCCAGAAGTGCCAGTCAAGACCTCCGCTGCGCTCTCTCGGCGGCGGCGGCGGCCAGCCCCCGGCAGGTGCAAACAGGCGACGGCCAAGCGCAAAGTGGAGGAAATGGAGGTGGACGACTTCTACGACGGGATCAAGCGTCTGTACAATGAGGAGAATGCTCCAGAGGCCGTAGCAGCCCTAGAGGGCAAGGCCGCCTCCGCCTGCGGGGCCGACGCGTCGCGGCAAGCGGCGTCCGCGTCGCCCTGCCCTCCCTTGCAGCCTGTTTCTGTTATGTAGCTAGCTGCGCATCTGCACAGCGCAGGCTCTGGCGGAAAGGGGTTCCTTCCTGCGCCCGTGAAAAAGGGCCGCAATACGGCTACCGCGCTGACAGGAGCGAAGGCCGTACCTTTCAGGGCCGAAGCAGAAGGGAGCTTAAGTTATCCTTTAAAACAAGATTCCACCCTCCCCACCCTCTCCTCTCCTTGTGTGGCTAATTATAGTTCAACTATGATTTAAGTACTTAAAAAAAAAAACCAACCACAAAAAGTATAAAAAAAAACCTTTTAAAAATGACCCAAAAACCAAACAAAAAAAGTAGCAGAAAATTGTTTCTTTCTAGCGTCCTCCATTCCACTGTTTGATTAAATCTGCTGTTTTGTGTGTTGTAATTCCATCCACTGCACTGGAGGTTTCACACAGAGTGTGCAAAAAAAAAATCCTTTCCAAAGTTCTAGCTTTGCATCCTCTCGTTCTTAGTTAGTTTCATTCTGAGAGCGCCCTCTTCACCTTATCCTCTCTTTTTTTAGCTTTCTGGATGTCTTGTGTGTGACTTCCTGTATTTTTGCACTTTTACTCGGGCAGCCTTTCTTTTTATCCCCCCTCCGCAAACAAGACAGGAAACTCCTCCTCATCTGTCTCTCTTGTGTTTTGTGTTTTTTTTTTTTGTCATTTAGCACTTTGGTGTTTTAAATGTGATATCTAAAATTAGGTCTGCATTTAAAATCGGGGGGTGGAGAAAGGGGGAGGAAAGGGTGCTTGTGAACTGTCCTGCATTAAATAAAATTTAAACCCAGATCTTTGCAATGGGAGATTTGCGTTTGGACAGTTGTATTTTGCTTTGGATAGTTCAATTCGCAGGCAGATGAATGAGCATCTTAAATTTTACACAAGAGCGGAAGCACTCTTTCTGGCTGCCATTAGATTGACCAAAGCAAACACTTCAATGGGCTTTTACACAAGCGCACACACGTATACATGCACAAGTTGAATGAAATATGCATCAAATGCAAAATGTAATTTAATGGGGAGGGAAAAAAAAACCTTTGGTGATGTTTGGCACTGCAGTTTGCGCTGGGGCAGTTTAGTAATTGTGAGTTTTCACTTGTAATATGTACAATGATCAGCACAGAGTTCTCTCCCCCCCACTCTCCCACCTCCCCAACTTTTATGTTAATGTAACTTTTCAGCCTTGAAGGAGGAGCAAAGAAAACCTCTAAAGAGTGTACTTCAGCTTCTCGTAAGGATCTCGATTTTAAAGCTCCTTTTACAGCCCCCTTGGAAGGTATTGCGTTCAGCGGTCATACTGGGGAAAGTCTTCTGGTAGCAATAAAAAAACAAAACATGTTGTCCTTCAGTTTGCGAGTCTTGTGTTTGTTTTCAACACAGGTTGGGACGGAATGAATGAGTCCTCAACGCAGCCCCTGTCTGCTTCTCAAAATTCAAACTTCCGTCCTCGTTCTCTACCAAGGCCAGTGACGAGAAGAAATGGTCCTGCTACATAACATGTCCTCCTCTTAGCGCAAAGTTTCTCTGTGCTTTAAAAGGTAAAGGGACCCCTGACCATTATTCCAGTCGTGGCCGACTCTGGGGTTGCGGCGCTCATCTCACTTTATTGGCCGAGGGAGCCGGCGTATAGCTTCTGGGTCATGTGGCCAACATGACTAAGCCGCTTCTGGGGAACCAGAACAGCGCACGGAAACGCCGTTTACCTTCCCGCTGGAGCGGTACCTATTTATCTACTTGCACCTTGACGTGCTTTCGAAGTGCTAGGTTGGCAGGAGCAGGGACCGAGCAACGGGAGCTCACCCCGTCACGGGGATTTGAACCGCCAACCTTCTGATCGGCAGGCCCTAGGCTCTGTGGTTTAACCCACAGCGCCACCTGCGCCTGTGCTTTATTGTTCTTTAATTTCCTGCCTCTTAATGAGCAGTGGAAGGAGCTCCTTGGTGCACCAGATGATCCCATAGCTCACGATGATCACTGTTAGAGATATTCACCAATCTGCTAATCAGCAGCATTGTTTATGGCACAAAACAATGAGAAGCACTGAGATACTTTCACTGGAGGTGCCAGAGATTTGAACCCGGGTCTGCGTTGCATTGCAATAAAAGTCCTCCTCCCCCAGTTGTGAACCTGGATAGATGGAAGCAGTTTCCTCCCATTTCACGTACGCAGAAGTCCTGAGAGGTCTCTTCCTTCCCTACCAATGGAGCACTTAAGCTTGAGGGATTCCAGTTTTATTCATTTAAAGCTTTCCCCCCCTGCCCATGTGGGAGAGCCAGGTGCCTAGCCCTCTTGAACCTATGTGTGCTTTCTGAAAGTGAAAAGAGCCAGCGAGGTCTCTGCTCGCCCATCACCAATGGAACTGGTCAAATCCCAAGTCTGGTATTGAGATGCTGAATCTGGCTAGCTCCAGGTTCGCAGAGATGCTGCAGTGGAAAGGTCTCCCTCGGAAGGTGGTACACACTCCTTCCTTGATGACCATCTCCTATGGATGCTTTAACTGAGATTCCTGTATTGCAGGGGGGTTGGATTGGATGACCATTGGGGTGTCCCTTCCAACTCTGTGATCCTGCGATGAACCCAAAAGTTTTCAGATCCTGCATCCTTTTTTTGGGGGTGATGATGTAGATGAATTCAGTATGTTCTATACAATCTTTTTTAGGGCATGTAGAATCATAGAGTTGGAAGAGACCACAAGGGCCATCGAGTCCAACCCCCTGCCAAGCAGGAAACACCATCAGAGCACTCCTGACATATGGTTGTCAAGCCTCTGCTTAAAGACCTCCAAAGAAGGAGACTCCACCACACTCCTTGGCAGCAAATTCCACTGTTGAACAGCTCTTACTGTCAGGAAGTTCTTCCTAATGTTTAGGTGGAATCTTCTTTCTTGTAGTTTGGATCCATTGCTCCGTGTCCGCTTCCCTGGAGCAGCAGAAAACAACCTTTCTCCCTCCTCTATGTGACATCCTTTTGTATGTCTTTGATCTAAGTGGGGCTTACTCTCAAGTAAGTGGGCATAGGATTGCAGCCTAGGAACTTGAGTAGAGGATTGCCACCAGAGGCTGTCTCAGCACTAGCACCCTTGAGCTCAATGGGACAGGCTTTCGAATAGAAACATACAGGATTGTATGTGTCTCTTGTCTCTGCAAGTCCCCATTGTTCTGCGAGTAACACTTAAAATAAGGTTACCAGGTTTTTTTAATGAATCCGGGGACACTTTTCAACTTCAGTGGCTTTTGTATGAGGACTGATTGATAAATCAGTGTGGAGAGAGTCTCTTCCTTTAAATTCCTAGGAGTTTATCTCAGTGAAGACCTTACTTGAAAATCAATACAACCCAGGTGGTTAAGAAAGCCCAACAGAGACTCCATCTCCTCAGAGTATTGCGGAAGAACAATGTCAGTCAACATCTGATGATGAAGTGTCCTTTCATACTGCATCACGGTGTGGTACGCTGGTTTGACATCAACTGATAGGAAGTGCCTACAGAGGGTGGTGAATACAGCACAAGATATTATGGGCTGTCCCATGAATCCGCTGGATGAAATAGCGGAAGAACGTTGCTTCAGGAGTGAGGAAAATTCTCAGGGATGATTCACACCCTGGCGGGCACTTGCTTGATCTCCTGCCCTCAGGCAGAAGATATAGAAGCAGGATTAGTCGCACCAACAGGGTAAAGAACAACAGCTATCTGGGCTGCTAAGCTGTTGAATGAAAAGATAACAACAGGGCAACTTGACTTTCGGGTTTGGTGGGTGTGCGTCAGTAAAGGAGGGGAATTAAGACTAAGAGAACTGAGTGGGGGTGCTCGTGTAATCTCACTGTATTCAGGTTGTACAAGTGACAAGAAAGTACAGTGGTGCCCCACAAGACGAATGCCTCGCAAGACGAAAAACCCGCTAGACGAAAGGGTTTTCCGTCTTGCGAGTTTTTTCCCTCCCCCCCTTTCTAAGCCGCTAATAGCGCTAATCCGCTAAACCGCTAATAGGGATGCTTCGCAAGACGAAAAAACCACAAGACGAAGAGACTCGCGGAACGAATTATTTTCGTCTTGCGAGGCACCACTGTATTTCAAATTTCAAATCCGGGGACTGCCCCCAAGAAACTGGGACATCTGGTAACCTTAACTTACAACTGCCAACTATGCACTCCCAGGCCCTGGTGCTTTGAATGTAGTCTCTAGCTCCCTCCTGTGGCCTCAGTCACTCTTGTCCTAATTATTTCGGGCAGAGAAATAAATTCAGCTTCGTAAAAAGGAGGGTGGGGGAGAGAGAAAGGTAAAAACCATAATATGTCAATTCTGCTGGGTTAGCTCAGTTGGTAGAGCATGCGATCCTTCATCTTAGGGTTGTGGGTTCAAGCCCCATGTTGGGGGAAAGATTCCTGCATTGCAGGCAGTTGGACTAGTTAACATTCAAGGTCCTTTCCAACCTTACAGTTCTATGAGAAGCAGCAGTGCTATTTCAACTTTATTTTAAAGTTTTGGAGTGTCTCAATTCATTTACAAACTTCTCCTTACCTCATCGCTATCAGAAGATGGGAGTTATGGCCAGTAGTTTAGGATTCAGCATAGTTGCAGGTAATATATTTTTAAATCTGCTATCACAGAATCTTTTGGAGAAATGTATTTGTTCAAAGCCACCCTAGGCTGTTTTTCAGCTGTGAAAAGACTTTTGATTATCAATTTGTATACCTCTGGATACCAAAGGATGGGAAGAAGCAATTGCTTTCATAGTTGGCATACGATTCCCCAGAAGGCTTGTTTAGATGCTGGTAGATGTTGAAGTGCTGGTTCCTCCCATTTAACCTCACATTAAACATGCACGGAACTCTGTGTCTCAAAGCAGCTGCCAAGTGTTAAGAAATCCAGGATTGCCATTGGAAGGCTTAAAAAAGGTAAAAGTTCTTAACCACGCATCTTACCTCCACACACAAGAGGAAGCCAGAGCAAATGTGGCCGGAGGATATGTTGGTTGTGTGGGTTGCCTGCCTGTGCCTTCACTCATTTTTTAACAGAGTGGGAACCCTTGTCAGCCCATGGCATGCACTGCATCATGCAAATGTGAGAGGGCATATTGGGTAGGCAAACGTAAGGCCCAGGGGGCCAGATGCGGCCCAATTGCCTTCTCAATCTGGCCCATGGACAGTTCGGGAATCGGCATGTTTTTACATGAGTAGAATGTGTCCTTTTATTTAGAATGCATCTCTGGGTTATTTGTGGGGCATAGGAATTCGTTCTTTCCCCCCCTCCAAAATATAGTCCGGCCCCCCACAAGCTCTGAGGGACAGTGGACCGGCCCCCTGC
Organism: Podarcis gaigeae; assembly: GCF_964106915.1. NCBI lineage: Eukaryota > Metazoa > Chordata > Lepidosauria > Squamata > Lacertidae > Podarcis > Podarcis gaigeae. The sequence continues at coordinate 69,612,907 of NC_139685.1, forward strand.
TGAAAAAGTTTGCTGACCCCTGTACTAAGCTGTTACCTCTCTTGCTTCGAGTTTTCTGTCTTCCCAATCTCCTGGCACTGAACTTTCTTCCCCAGCTCGTGCCTCCCACTGTTCCTCTGCATCTAGCCCATCCATGACAGTTGTATACCATATTAAATTATCCCTGAACAACTGCCCCCCCCCTCTCTCTCTCAGCACCACCAACTCAAATTAGAACTGCAGCCTTGCTGTCTTGCAATTGCTAGCCTTTTCCCAAAAAAATTATCCTAGGCCTAATAGACGGGAGCACGGGAAGCTATTTGCACGTCAGCAAAATTAGCACATGCAAAAAATAGCTCGCTGTATCGTCTGGGGCCCTTTTGTGGGTGGTGGTGTGTGGATATCAGTAAGACAGCTGCATCTCCCTTCCAATTCACCTAAAGAAAGCTAATGCATGGAATATCTCGGCTGCAGGAGACCCGCCGTATATAGTATCTCGCATAACAACTACCCAGCGTGAGAAAATGCTTTTTTACAGTGAAAAAGGCAAGGAGGGGATGAGGGGAACCTCACAAAAGTTGGAAGCAATCATTTAATTTAGCATCAAGCATGCACTGAACTCTGCGTCTCAAAGCAGCGACCAAGTGTTTAGAAATCCAGGATTGCCATTGGAAGGCTTAAAAAGGGTAAAAGGTCTTAACCACGCATCAAGTCTTACCTCCGTGCACAAGAGGAAGCCAGATGTGGCCGGAGGATATGTTGGTTGTGGGGTTTGCCTGCCTGTGCCTTCACTCATTTTTTAACCAGGAGTGGGAACCCTTGTCGGCCCATGGGTTTGAGAGGGCATATTGGGTAGGCTTTGTGCTTGCTTGCCGCACCTGTTTTCACGCTCAGTTCCTCATCCGGCTTCCACATGAAGTAGTTTTGGTTTGTGCAAGACGGTCTGTGGTGGTTGTTGACGTCTCACCTGCAAGTCATCGCTTGACAGAGAGAGGAAAACTCATCTATAGGGGGCCGGGTGTATTCCCTGGTTTGTGAGCCCTTCCCAGGCTCCCCTCTCACCAATCCCGCTTCTCATCACCCTCAAAGGTTCATCATGCCCATCAGGAAAGTGTCCATTCACACTGACAACAGCTCCTGCTTGCCCGGGTGTGTGTGGATCTGTGTAGAAACTATCCTGTATACAGCTAAAATCTGCATTTCTTGTTGCACCCACTGTTGCCTCTGTGCTCTGCCTATCAGGGTCACTGGAGGGAACATGACCCCCAGTCTGAACAATGCCCCCCCCCCGACTCGGCAGCACAAACCTTGAGCATGGTAGGTGTGAGATCTTCCTCTTGCAGAGTATTACGAAGTCAGAACACAAGAAAGGATGTGAGGAGAGCAAACCCAACCATTCCCCTTCAATAAGCAAGCCTGCCTTTCGCTAAGCACGGCTTTCGTTATCAGGCATTCAAAATGCCCCTGTTGAATAGCACTCTCCTTTCGTGCAGTGGAAGCACACTAAGGGCCTTTCCATGGCTGGAAGAGGGGATGGCGTTTTGTCTCGCAGCAAGATCTTGGTTCGTTGCAGCAAGACTTCGTGCCGTCGCAGTTGTGTCCGTGCTTCTGTATAAGGGATGGCTGAACGCAGAGACAAACACGGAGACCGCTCCATCACAAGTTTGCAAGGCCAGTTTGTGTTTTATTTGCATACGACTTGCACACACAAAAAAACTTGCACAGACTCAATAGATCAGTTTAGGAATCCTTGAACGATGACGTGGGCACTGCCGAGCCCCTAAATTCTGTTTTTAGAGTAGGCTCAAAAGGTAACTGCGTTAACTCGTGCTCCAGAGAGAGAGAAGGGGGTTTGGGGCCGGTTCACACATTGCAGAGAGGACTCTGGGTTTAATAGCAGGTGTACACTGTGCAGGGAGCTGCAGTCAGTCATAGCTCCCCAACAAATTCACTTGTAGGATGGAATGATATTTGCATAAAAGGTAAAGGACCCCTGACAGTTGTTCCAGTCACGAACAACTGGGGTTGCGGTGCTCATCTTTCTTTACTGGCCGAGGGAGCCGACATTTGTCTGCAGACAGTTTTTCTGGGTCGTGTGGCCAGCATGACTCAGCTGCTTCTGGCGAAACCAGAGCAGTGCATGGAAACGCTGGTTACCTTCCTGCCAGAGTGGTACCTATTTATCTACTTGCACTTTTTTGGCGTGCTTTCAAACTGCTGGGTTGGCAGGAGCTGGAACCAAGCAACGGGAGCTCACCCCGTTGCAAGGATTTGAACCGCCGACCTTCTGATCAGCAAGCTCTAGGCTCAGTGGTTTAGACCACAGCGCCACCTGCGTCCCTGGTATTTGCATGTGTGCCCCTAAAAACATAATGTGTGAACTGGTCCACGGAGAGGGCACTGCAGTTGCAGGAACACGGCAGTGTGTTTTATATATTAAGTTAGGCAAAGATTTGAGACAAGTTGATCGCTATAGGGTGGGGGTGGTGTACATCTTCCCAGACGACGGAACTCCTCTAACACAAATAAGAAGCAGATCACACTTAACAGACCCACTAAAACCACACTAATACATCATTGTTCCATGCTTGCCTTGCTAGCAAGATTTTTGGCACGTTCCGGGCTTCATTCCAGTCACTTTTACAGTTAATTTGTTTTTGCATATGTTCCATACAGAGGCTATAGTAAGCTATTAAGCAAAAAATAAAGACATGGAAAGGATAGGAGGCTTTGTCCCCACAAACAAAGTAAAAAGGAGGGTAGGAGGTACTCTTCCAATGGCAATGCAAAATATCAGAGTTTGCAAGTAAAACCCAGCTTCCTACAGGACTACTTGGGAAACACAGGCAGATGTGGACATGTGGTTGTTGTTGTTTTTTTAAAAAAAAGACTTGTACCAAAGGTTTCTTTTTTTAAAAGGACCCTTACCCAAGATGTTTGTAAAATACGAACAGCGAACAGGAACAACTTGTGTCTACAGATATGTGCATCACAAACACTTAACTGTTTAGGATATCGGGATTGGCTGTGTTTTCAGCTTCCTTACGGATATTTACAGTGGCAAACTCCTTTGCCACAGCCTGACGTGTGAAAGGGGCATCTCAGAATGAGATCGTATTGAGCGGTGGAGGTTGGCAAGGGGTCCCGGTGAATGCAACATTTTGCTAAAGGTAAAGGACCCCTGACAGTTAAGTCCAGTTGCAGACCACTCTGGGGTTGCGGCGCTCATCTCATTTTACAGGCCGAGGGAGCAGGCATTTGTCCGCAGACAGTTTTCCCAGGTTGTATGGCCAGCATGACTAAGCTGCTTCTGGCACGACAGAACCCCGAACCAGAGCAGCGCATGAAAACCGTGTTTACCTTCCCACTGGAGTGGTACCTATTTATCTACTTGCACTGGCCTGCTTTCAAACTGCTAGGTTGGCAGGAGCTGGGCTGAGCAATGGAAGCTCACCCCGCCGCGAGGATTTGAACCGTTACCTTCCCAAAAACCCAGGACCTACCTTTTAATCCCCCCACACCGTTAAAATGCAGCATTTCAAAGCGTGAGATCAAAGGGGCCGTTCTTGCAACGGAGCAGGTGAGGGTGCTGTTTCGGTGGGGGGGGGGGGAGTTGAAGCCCACTGTGGAACTCGGGAAGGTGCCTTAAACTGATCATGAGTCCATGTAGCTCCATACTGTCTACACTGGCTGGCAGAAGCATTCCAGGGTTTCAGGCAGGGACTCTGCCAGCAAGATAGTCTATCACTGAGCTATCTACCCTTTGCCCCCATAAAGAGTTGCTCATGTGCTTCTCTGGATTATACCCTAGAAGTAGCTTGATAAATGTTTGTGCCGAGGGTATCTCTACATTGGGACTGGCATAAGGAACAGAAACACTGCTTTTTGTGCATATAGCCCAGTGTAGTCGACTCTTGACATGCAGTGGTTCTCTGGGGTCTGAAGGAAAAAAGGTTACATGCCCACCCCCTAAACACACCTGATTCCTGGTTATTTTAACTCAAGATTTGAACCTGGGGTGTTCTGAAGGCCCTGCCTTCGCTCTGCTGAGTTCCTCCCCTGACTTTACACTTCCCCAAGTCACAGCAGTGATATAATCTGCAAGGAATCCTTACAAACTTGGCAGGTTTTTTTTTCCCTGGGGTGGGGATTTTGGGCTGTGGTTAATCTTACATGTCTACACAGCTGCTTCACCAAAATAGCACCCAAGACAGTTTATAATGTTCAGATGTCTCTTGAAAGATGGAAGTTTCTCAGCGTGATGTTTCCACTGGACACTGTAATTAAAGGACTTAACTCCCTACGAAATCAACGAGATTAAAAGGTTCAACGGACTCTGGCTGTGCTCATACATAATGTAAAACAATGGTTTAGCACTACCTGCACGAGCATGGGAGAAGTGTTTACTTAAGTTGACCTGGAACTCAGCTTCCCATTGTGTCAACCGAGGGTTGTGTTTCATATAACTCAGTTTCAAAGCCAGCCAACTTCAAACCGTGGTTTATCAAGTTGGTTGGTTTAAACTAACCATAGTTAATGTAAACCACTGCCACTGGTTCCCATGCAAGAAGCAAAGTTTAAAGGAAAGGCATCAGTGCCAAACTCTTCCTTAGCATGTGGCCAGAAATCAGCATTTGCTTAAGGTGGTTCTTCTCATGCATGTCACACTAAACAATGGTTTGGCATAACGTTCAGACGTGGTTTTTTCTGCCCCGTTGTTTTTAATTATAGGGCTGTCACCTGATAATCTCAGCTCAGTAACCATGCAAGTTTTAGTTGATTATAAATGTTGCTGATCATACCCAACTCGCTTCCTCTGTAACATCTGAACTGGGAGTAGCCGTGCAATTCCCGGCTTGCAGTGGTGGGCTGGATGTTGGTCAAAGAACTGAGTCTGAATCCTGACAAGACAGAGGTGCTATACTTGAGTGGTTCCCATCCATTACCTGTTGTAGGCACTGTAGCTCTCCCTTTGAAGGTGCAGGTACATAGTCTCGGATCCATCTTCCGTCCATTGAGGTCCAGGTGTCCTTAGTGGCTACGGCTGCCTTTTACAAGATTCCACTGGCAAGACAGCTTCAGCTCTTCCTGGACAGGGCTAGCCCAACCACAGTTGCGTCTCCCTTATTAAATCTAGAGATCTGACTACTGCAATGCACTCTTTGTGGGACGGCCCTTAAGGTGGCCTGGAAGTAGAAGCTAGTGAAAAATGTGGCAGCTAGGTTGCTAACTGGAGCAGCCAGCCTTCTCAAGGTGACATGCTACCTGGTCAAGTTTAAGGTTTTGGTGTTGGTATATAAAGACTTCCTGGAGGGATAACCCCATCAGTGCCGCCTGTCAGTTGTACGAAGCAGAAGAACAGTCCCTTATATTGTTTCTGTATGTTGCTATCACCTTACATGTTTTGATTTTGTGGGACGTTTTGCTGCATGCCACTGAACGTTTTCAAACATGACTCGGACAAAGTGCCCAATCAACAAGGGGGCACGTTTTTAAATGCTACACCCCGCTGGAATTGATTTATCTACTGAACGTTGAAGCTCTAATTCAGGGTTTCCCAATCTTGGGTCTCCATCTGTTTTTGGACTACAATTCCCATCACCTCTGAGCACTGGTCCTGCTAGCTAGGGATGATGGGAGTTGTAGTCCCAAAACAGATGGAGACCCAAGACTGGGAAACCCTACTCTAATTTACATGTGACTTAAGCAGAGCTTTGTGTACTGTGGACTTCAATATGGGCTGCGCTGCAGAAATCAAAACTCCTGCGTTGGTGCAAGTTACCTTATTCCTTCTTTGCTAGTCACTTGGAACTGCAAACTCTCCTTAACACCCCTCTGTCTTTTGAGATTTTACATATGCTTTCAACCCTAACCTAGTTGCAGCTAGGAGGACAAGAAATCTTAATTTCTTCTCTTTCCAAAGTGCCCCAGGCTGCTGAATTTTGCACCTAAAACCGAAGCCAGAGTGCTCGTGTCCTTGGTCTCATGTAGCTTTGGTGATGATCTGAGGACAGTGCCCAGAATTTCGTCCCATCCCATTCCAGTTCAGCAACAGCCTTCACAGAGCAGACCATGAGACTCAATGGAAGTTCAGGGCTCCTCTGAACCGAAACCAGAGGTGTTGAGACCTACAAGTGTCTAGGCTGCTGGTCTCTTGAACGGGGACAATCGTCTTCATTTCTTAAATGTGGGCCAGTTTGAAAATCCAAGAAATCAGCCCTTACACCCCAGATGAGGGAAAGAAAGAATGGGAATATTTCTTCTCAGACCATTTTCACCCATCGCATTTTAAGTATATTCTTGAGAAATAATAATCAAGCATACACCTGAGAATACAATGCGTGAACGAGATAAATATGAGCACCACACACAAAAAGAGTCTGGATCGGTGACTGCTTCCTGCCAAGTGTACCTGCAGGGCCAATCCTGAGTTTCTGTGGGACGACCTACACAAATGAAACCTGATTTAAAGCAGGTTGCAATATGAAACATGGATGGCTCCTTCCTTAAGTTCAGATATGTCCAATCCGGTGTCGTCGTTACTTCCCCCACCCTCAGTTTAGAGAGTGTTATGAAGACAAATACTGGGAACCCTTGAGAATTCATATGGCTTTCAGAGTAACCATTTTTTGTGGTGTCTCTTGGAGAGCATTAAATTTAGTGCTAGAGCTGCGTAGGGTTTTAACGCTTGAGCAACCATCTCTGGCTTTTACACACACACACACACCTTTCCCTCTTTCACGCAAACACACATACACACTCTTTTGCCGTCCACAATTTCCTTGTTCTCATGTCGAGCGGCAGGTGCCCGTTGTATCAAAAGGGAAGGAAGAAGAAAATTCCCAGTGCAATGTCTTGGGTGCCACCCAAGTTTTCTCTGCCACCTTTTGTGTCTTGTCAGTCTGGGCAGTGTGAAAAGTCAAGATCGGTCGCCAGTGGCGAGTGGACTGACAACTCGGGAAAGACACGCACACATACGCACTTACACACACACACCGCAGTGAGTCACAGTTTTCGAAAAAGACAGAAAGGCAGAGGTGGTGGAAGAATGAGGTAACTTGTCTCCCAATGGGCGTGTCTGGCAATACGCCATGCTGGCTCCTCTAATGCGCTACTGTCCATTAGGAGAGAGGGAAGTGGACCTTGGCAAGGTGACTGACAGCTACATAAAGAAGAAGCTACGGAAAAGAGAGAGAGAGAGAGAAAGAAAAGGTTCAGAATCCAAAAAGGGGGAAGCAAAAAATAAAAGCGAAAAGGAAAACAAAAAACCCAACAACAGCTGTTTGTTAAAAAAAGGAAAGTGAGGGGAAAGTGAGGAGGAAGGTTAGGGTGGGATTCATATAGTCGGGGCTGGCAGGCATCTTCCCAAAAGAAGCACAATTTGGCAATCTGAATCAATCTAACGATGCTTATTCTGCCTGTTTTGAAAATATTTTGTTCTGTTCCACATGGCGGGGAGAGAGAGGGGCAAACCCCGACCCTCAAGGAGGGTTTCCAACATTAGGGCAAGGATTCTTTTGCCTCTCCCTGCTCCAAATTTGCTTCAGAGGGTTTGAGAAGTACTCCAAACAGATTTAAGAGGTGCACGGGGAGAGGAAAAGGAGGAGCTGTTCTGCTGCACAGTCAAAATCTGTGCAAATCTGCAAAATACCGTAGATTCTGGCATAGAAGACGACGTTTTAACCCCGAAAAATCCTCTAAAAAGTCAGGGGTCATCTTATACTCTGGGTATGGGTTCGCTGGGCAGTGGGCAGTGGGCTCCGTGCCGCGAGGAAGTCGCCCGGCGAAACTGCCCAGCGATGCTAAGCCAGCTTCGCTGGACGGCTTCCTCCTGGCGCGGAGCGGAGCCCGCCGCCCACTGCTGCTGCCCAGCGAAGCTGCCAATTTGGGGGGTCGGCTTATATGCCCAGGGACGTTGGTGGCGCTGTGGGTTAAACCACAGAGGCTAGGACTTGCCGATCAGAAGGTCGGCGGTTCAAATCCCCGCGACGGGGTGAGCTCCCGTTGCTCGGTCCCTGCTCCTGCCAACCTACCAGTTCGAAAGCACACCAGTGCAAGTAGATAAATTGGTACTGCTCCAGCGGAAAGGTAAACGGCGTTTCCGTGCGCTGCTCTGGTTCACCAGAAGCGGCTTAGTCATGCTGGCCACATGACCCAGAAGCTGTACGCCGGCTCCCTCGGCCAATAAAGCGAGATGAGCGCCGCCACCTCAGACTCGGCCACAACTGGACCTAATGGTTAGGGTCCTTATATGCCCAGTCGCCTAATACACCGGAATCTACGGCACTGCAGTGGATGCTGCCCTGCAGTCCCACCCCAGCCAGAGTAAAAACCTCAGCTGCCAAAATTTTGCAAGCCACCTGTCCTCCCCCCGAATGCCCTACAGCTGCTACACTTATCCCACTTATCCCTACAGCTGCTACACTTATCCCTTTCTAAACTGAAGCAAAGGATTCTGAGGGTTAAGTCCATGCCACATACTGGCAGCCCTCTTGCCCTTTGCAAATGAATGCAGGAATGCCAAAAACAGACCCGAGTATAAAGAGGCTGGAACATGCGAGAATGAAGTACAAAGATGTCTGGACCTTGCCAAGATGCTGTGAGGGGGAACAAGAGAGCACAGAATGGACAATTTAAAATGGCAGTGACTGTGCCCAATGATCTGTGACCAAAAAGGGGAGAGCAAAAGAAAAAGGGGATGGAGTGTGTGTGTACAAATGATGGAAGAGACCCCTAAAGGCTGCAAACCAGCTGGGCTCCAGTGGCTCCCGTTCCCAATTCTCCCCTCCCCATCACTCCCAGAAAGTTTAAGTGGCAAACCAAAATATTTTAAAAATGAAGGCCACACAAAAAAAGAATAATGCATGTTATGTTTTGCTTTTGCTTTTTTAAAATGTATTTTCTCCTTCCCACTTTTGTGTGTTCGGACTCTTCAGGAGTAAACATCCAAGAACATATACAAAACCAAAAGAAAACCCCAAACCCCGTGTCTGTCAAATGCACAAAGATGCCGATTGTTGGTGTGCTTGGAAAAACCCTTTTTTGACATTGAAAAGTGTTAACAAAAGTCTAATGGACGGATACATAACATATATATATAGCGCTATATTAACACTGTAAGTCGGTTACAAAGTCATTCTGGTAAAAACATAGGATACTTTCAAAATAGGAAATGAATAGAAGAAACTACACCTAAAAAGTTTTAAGGCAGTCAGCAAACTCCCCCCCCCCCTTAAAAAACAACAACACAAAATCCCACAAAACAGAAGTATACAAACGACATATTCCTACGGCTGTTCACAGTTCAATATCGATAAAATTGGGGGAAAGGAGGAGATAAAACAGAACCCTTCATATATGTTTCAAGGCTACACTGCCAGGCTCCAGCTACACAGATGTAAGGACTACTTTACCATAAATGCAATTGGTTTTTGACCCCCTTTTGGTGCAAAGATATGGCAAGGTTACAGGTTGGCGTTCATGAATGGCAAGTCAGAACCTCTTAAGGTATAATAAATGTTCACAACACGCGTCTCAGTTTGTCACATAGCAAAACAAGACATTTGTAAGCATCAACCCTAGTAAAACAAATAGGGTCGCTCTTGAAGCGAGGAGCCCCAAGTTCATGCTGCATAGAAAACCCATGATTTGGTGCAAATGGTATTAAATGGCTTCAATCTGCAAACTCTGGCTGTGTTTGTGAGTGTTGGCTGCCTATTAAACAGGGCTCGCTTGAAAACAAAAATCGTGTAAGCATCTACCTGGTAACAATGCAAGCACTCTAGGCAGCAGGAAGAGCGTGTTGGAGTTTTGATGGTGCAGTACGCAGATAGTGATGAGTCTATGTTAAGGTTAATGTGTAAACCAGTGTGGTTGCAGCTGTCTCAAATAACAATGCACTATCACCATTAACACTGGCATTCTTGCTTGACACTGTGGCTTCTGGTATAGCTTGTCCCAAGTGTTTATTTGCACGTTTTGATATCACAGAAGTGGCTGGATCTCACCCATCTTGGGTGTTTATGGGGTCCCATTCATATGTTAATGTCTAGGAGCTCCTAGCTCCTGTTACTGGCTCACCAGTTGCCACTAACATCACATTCAATGTCAACACTAAACGCACAATATATATTTTTTAGAATTTTGGTGCTCTGCCAAGACTTTGTTCTTTGTTCCCTTATGTTTGGAGTCTAGCCTTTCCACTTTTGTTATTATTTTTAAGAGCCCTACTTTCCCTCAATTGGACCCTCTATAGTTCCAATTGGGAAGATGGGAGACAGAGTGCATAATGGAAGTGACCTGGACACATATTCGCTAACCAAGAAGCAAATGCCTCTGAATGCAGCTGGTGTGTGGGCAAGTCACTTCTGCCACACTCAGAAAGGTGATGTGATTTTGCGGGATTGCCCTCATAGAATAGCTCCCTGTTTGGTGATTAGCGTTTGACATTTTAGCACTGGGGGGGGGGGGGGCTGAGATGGCACCTTAATGCCCTTTAAGACAGGGATTTTGGAGGAAGGCTGCAAGTTGACAGAGCTTCAAGCAAGCAAGGCCATCACTTGCTTATACTCATTCTTAATATGGGAATCACTGGGCAGTTTCGGATAGCAAGTCATCAACCACGTGTGGCAAACACCTATAATCTCACTGTCAAAAAGGAAACCAGTTGTCTGTTGTGACCAGGCCCGTCTTACCCATAGAGGCTAGTGGTGCGGGGCGCCAGGGCACCAAGTTCTGGATGGCGCCAGGAGAGAGTCCGGGGAACACCGAATGAGCGCGCTGAGTGAGCGAGGGCACATGCGCCATTCCCACCAAGCATCTGCTCGGTTGTTTTCCCTTTTAGCCTGCAGGTGCCGAATTCTGCAGGGTGCCTGCAAACTAAAAGGGGAAAAACCGAGCCGATGCTCAGTGGGAGTGGTGCATGTGCCCTCACTCAGCGTGCTGCCTGCCATGGCCACCGCAGCACGAAGCGGCTAGCTGAGCCGGGAGGCGCCACATCCAGCCTCTGCCTCTTCCCTGCCAGAGGAGCTGCCCTCCAGCCACTGCCCACCTCCTCCAGCCCTAAAAAAAGCTTGACAACTCTGGGAAAGGGAGGTGGTGCTGGAGGGATCTTTGCACCGGAAATGCTTAAGATGGCCCTGGTTGTGAATGGCAAGAGCAAAGCTCTAGCCTTATTGAATCTCAACTAACCCCCATCAACTGTCTGTGGGGGTGGGTGTGTTGGTGGTGGTGGTTAAAACCTGGTGCTTAGGATATGAAATTACACATGGGAAAGAAGCAAGCAAGTTCAACTTGCAATGGGTAGGGCGCATTGTTGCTATGCTATTCGTGATTCCATTGGGATTTCCCTGCCGGCTGCAACAGAAGTGGGCAGGCCAGCGCTGAGCAATTTCCAAAATACTACTCTGTATTAATATCCATCACAACTTCCAGGGATGCAGACCAAGACTGGTCTTCCTTTGAAGCAACGTGAAGCCATTGCACCAAACGTTTTTGTAAGAACCAAAACCAACCCTCTCCCACCCCAACACCAACCCTCCCAGGGCACAGCAAGGGGTATGGTTTTTATTCAAGTGCAAAAATATATACAGCTGCAGCTGTTATAGCCTTTGGCACTTGGAATAAGACACCGTGGACATTTCTTGTGTTCAACAAAAAAACCAACCAAATTAGATAAAAGTTTGGGTCTTGTTTTCCTGCTCCTTTTTATAGCAAGCACTTCTTCAAAAATAAAAATAAGCAAATGGTAAACTTCTTGATCACTTGACCTTCCTGACTAAACACTACCAGAGCTGGCCAAATACAATAGTGAGGATTTACTCAAGGGCCGGTCATCATTTCTCTACTTATTGGTTTGAGTGACAGAATACTAAGCTGGCTCCAGGAAGTTATTGGGGGGGGGGGGAGAGAGAAACTCGGCTGTCTCATGGCAGGTATTCATAGAACCACAGAATTGTAGAGTTGGATGGGACCCCAAGGATCATCTATCCCAACCCCCTGCAATGCAGGAATGGGCAGCTGTCCCATACATTAAAACACATATAAAATAGAAAATAAACACGTAAGCATGCATATTAAAAATGGAGCTTGTGTCTCTAAGCTGTGTTTTTCCTAGGACTACCAGTAAAACCTGGGTATTTAGGGCGGTTAAGCTGGGAGATCACACAAAATGGTGAAGTGGGCTTTTTTCCTAGCACAAAAAAATAAAAAATGGGAGCACCATGAAAGCGCTGTTGCTCGAAGCAAACAGGGCTGGAATTGCGGGAAGCTCCTGTCAGTGAAGGGCCAGGCAAAAAATAAAATAAAATAAATACAAATTGCATAGCCCTACCTCCAAATCGTGGGGGAGGAGTAACTCCTTCCTGGATTACCACCACTGCTGAAAGTGAACTAAACGTTCACCACTTGGATATTAAGCATTTTTTACTTGGCAGTATGTTCCAATGCTCTCTCAATGAAACTTTCTGGATATCAGATCAACAGAACAACCCTAAACGTCTTTACTTAGAAGACCGCCCTGCAATCAATATGTACAGCACAGCACCCTTACTTGGAAGTAACTTCAACTGAACTGAATATAATTTCTGGTTCAACATGCCCAGGTTCCAGCAGCAAAGCCCTCTGAACATTATTTGTGAACAAACTGCACCACTGATCAAAAGGAAAGCCAAGTTCTACCAACTGTTGCTGGACTGGAGTGGCTGTGCTTGGCCACCTGCTGCTTCGCCCCTTCTGTTCTGTACTACCGAGTTGCAATTTAGCCGAAGGAATATTGGAACATCTCTGCACCCCTGCAGATCATGAGCACACCCGTTTGCAAAAAAAACCCCAGCCCTTTGGGGTAGTTCCTAAAGGTGGGTAGAATGGTCTTGTGCAGCTATACTTACATGCAAAGGAGATAGCACATCCAAAAAGCTTTTGAGGAGAGACATTATTCCGTGCAGAGCCAAGGACTGCTGTGAAGAAAGGCATAGATACAGAAAGGAGAAGCAAGTGCAATATTTAGCAAGCTAAACATGGTCCGTGGAGTGGCTAAGGTAGGGCAAGACCCTGGCTCTCTGGCAGTTAATTAGCTCCCAGGGAACTCGTGGCCCTCCAAATATTGTACTGCCATCTTCTTTAAGCACCGGCAATAATGGTTGGGACTGTTGGGAGACCAGCAATATCCAAAAGGCCACAGGTGCTTCACCTTTCTGAGCTAAGGCGACCCATGCAGGTAAGCCAGCTTCCATGCATGCATCTCTCGTTGGATCAGGAGCAGACAAATCTGGTGTGTCTCCAAATATATGCTGGGATTTGCATCTGAGTGTGGCTGCTGCTTATCTGTACTGAACTGATGATTATTATATTATTAACTGAATTTATATGCCGCCCTAAACCCGGAGGTGCTTTTGACTGCACACGCATTAAAATTCTGGTGCACCTAGTTGTGAGCAACCAACTGACAAGAGGTGGACTGCAGGCCACTCTAAGGTGCCGTAGAGATGCCATGTTTCGAAACGTTTAAAAGGTGGGTTTCGAAAAGGGCATTGAAGAGTCAGATTGGAGCATACATCAACAAATAACTTTACGTTATGGGGGTTTCTGAAGGGGAGGGAGATCAGAGCAATCGGAAAGAAAACCCCCTCCACCAAGAATGAATTTCATTCTCTGGATTAGTGGGCTAGGAAGGAAGGAAAGAAACTCGCGGAGTTTAAAAAAGAAAGGAGGACAAAAGCCAGAATACATTTGGCAAAGGGGTTTGCAACGGGAGATCTGTAGAGGCATCTAGACCTAGGCTGCAAATAGCAGAATCTCCAGGATCTGGGTGCCTGCACTTATATAGTCCGGCCCCCCACAAGGTCTGAGGGACAGTGGACCGGCCCCCTGCTGAAAATGTTTGCTGACCCCTGACTGCTGGAAATTGACAAGACAAAATGCTTGCTTTAGCAAGGACGCATCTATCGGTCTTCTAACCTGGCATATTAGCCACTTGCCTACTCACCTGTGGTGACTAAGTCCTGCTTCCAGGTGATCAGATAAGGAGGCTTTTGAAAACTGAAAGGGGTTTGCAGGGGGAGGGAACAGGAGGTGGCTTAGGTGCCACAAGGGCTGGCACTCACATGCATAGGCAGGCTGGCTTATCTGCAAGACTGTCAAGAGCCTGGTAAGTCTGGTAAGCCTGGTAAGTCACCAAGCTGGGCAGAGAATTTTATTACCCTCCTGTTCTGATTTCTGGGAAGAAACTTCTGGTCAAGTTCTCTTTACTGCTTGGTAGGTTGCTATAGATGGAAAAAAAACACCTTATTTCTCAGAGGGATTCTCTTAAACTAAGCAGGCGGAACAAATAAAATACTTAAAACAAACTGAGCAGGCACAAAAGCCGATTAGGAATCAGGACACACACAGACATGGCTGGTGCAAACACGGCACACAAGCATTCAAGCTTTGGGAAACGTGAACATATAGTTGCACAAGGAAGCTGCTGCATTGCATGGTTAGGAAACTGGCTCCTTCTGTTCAAGGCCAAGAGAGAAGCGGTTGCTTGGAGCGCTACTTTTCATCCAGCTTGCTTAGCTGGCAAGTCCTTCTTTTGGCCGCAACGCTTGCATTGAAGCAGCCTTAGGCAACCTGGAACCCTACAGATGCTTCGGACTACAAGTTCTGAAGCATTTGGAGGGCACTAGGTTGACAAAGGCTGCATTACAGTATAGCACAAAACTGGTCCTCTATTTTGCTGATCTGCCTCCCTTTGGGCAGGTTTTCAGCCATCCTGCTAAGGGTGTTCACACATCATATTCCACAAAGGTACAACCTGTGCATGCAGATAGCCAAGATGGACACTTGAACAGTTGATGTAATGTTTCAACAAGTGCAGTCCGTTTGCACAACCTCTGGGCTCCACAAATGGACATGTTTACACCCCGCCACATGAAGACTTGTTCACCTGCAGAGGCAGCTTGAACCTGTGTTTAGTGTGATGTGTGAACCAGCCTTCTGGCTTTTGCTAAGAACTATGTTCTTAGCAATGTGGAAAAACTATGTGGAAAAAGAAAAAAAGACACCGTGGCGGTTTGGCAGAGAAGCAAGCAAAGTTGGAAAGCGAAGGGAGGGTGGTGACTTTGGTGATGAGCGTAATTTCAAAGAGTGCTTTTCAAAAAAAAGGTAAGAAACAGGAGACTACCTAGCTGGAATCAGAGGGACAATTAGCTGCACGTCAGCAGAAAATGTTGAGGGAAGCGGAAGGTAAACAGGACTCGCCATCTCTTGGAAAGTGTCAGAAAGGAAAATGTTCTGTCCAGCACAGAAAAATACAAACAGTTAAATACTTCAGAGTCAGCTTCACAACAGTTAAAGTGAGAGCGAGGAAGAGCAAAGGACGAAGAGGAGGTTGGGTACGGGGTGAGATTTCATTCCAATATTTGCCTTGGCTGGCACATACAATTTCAAAGTGGAAACCGTAAAAGTAATCTGGACAGGAGAGGCTTGTCTTCCCTCACAGCTCTACACTGACACTGTGAGTTCGAGCAAGTTTAGAAATTAGTTTGGTTGCCACACGGCTTCACGTTCTGCTCAAGAAACCTGGTAAATGCTGGTTTTAAACAAGGGTGCCGAGAACCAAAAGCTACGTCTTCCACAGTTCCCTGGGAAGTTGTGGTGGTTAGACCAGCTTCCTAAAGATAATGAGATAGAAATTGATCTGAAAGTCAGTGGAATTCAAAGGCTTTCCTTCTATCCCTGCTTGGCTCAACTTCGGATGGACAAGTACATTGGTTGCAGGCAAGGTGTCACTGAAACCTATTTTAAAAATACATGTGGAATATTCGCTCTGCAGAAAGTCAGGGTGCTGTAGCTGTTTCTGTCTCCTGTGGGCCTTTGACAAACATGTCTCCTTCCTCCTCCAAAATGTCTGGCTGGGCTCTTATGGAAGAAGTAGTCAAAAACATCTGAAGGTTGCTCTATGCTCTGTACATTCCAAAGCCCTCACATTCCCACAATACTCTTACTCTCTACTTACTTGCCAGTTTTTGTTGTGTAAATCCTGCTAACCATTAACAAAGACAGTCATGCACACAATCGACACCCATTTCTGGAACTCTGATGAGCATGCCTGTGCTCCCAAACACCTATTTTTCAACACCACAACTTAAAACTTTGGGTGCACGCTCAGAAATGAAGCAAATGGGATTTGGGTGCACATCTAAACTTGTGCGAATAAGCTCTTGAGCAGGTGCCTATGACTGTATTCTGGCAATGCCTTTATTGCTCAGCCTATCTTATCCTTGCAGGGACAATTCTGAAGTCCTGGCCCAAGCAGAGCTTTGACAACAACCAGCAGCTAACCATGGTTTAACAAATGGCGTGAAGCCTGAGGGATGGTTCTTACGTTGCAGGAAAAACATGGTTGTCTCTCTCCAGCGCTTTTTTTCCTGGGGGTACGCATAGCCCTAAACATTTTGTGAATCTTTGTACTTTTTGTCCATTTACTGTATTTATTTTCCCCGATTTGAACTATAAAATGGTGATTTTCTTGGGTCAAAATGAAAGTATCCCTAAACATTTTTTTAAAAAAGAAAAAAAGCACTGGCTGCATCCATACCACACTTCAACAATGTTAAAAACAGGAGAGATCACATGGGAGCACTGTGATGGTAAGACCCGCAGGCTATTTGGAACTGCTATTCACTTCTAAGAACTGAGAAATGAAAGATGAATCTTTTACATTGAGCTCATATACTTACACAAATTCAGATGACAAGAACAACACCCATCACCCATAAGACTGAGCCCTAAGGGGGTAGGTTTAATTTCTTCATTTCAGGATAAAACAGACCACTAATTCTTTCAGTAAATCCTTGATGCTGTAAAGATTATTAACATTCCGGGGATGTTTCTCCCTGTGCTATCTGATGCCCTTGTGGCTCCTTTGTGTCCAGGCATTTGTAGTAGGTTATCCTCCATCAATTAAAAATAATAATGAGCAGCTCTGGTTTGCACACGTGCTGCATTTGTTAGTTACCGTATTTTTTGCTCTATAAGACTCACTTTTTCCCTCCTAAAAAGTAAGGGGAAATGTGTGTGCGTCTTATGGAGCGAATGCAGGCTGCGCAGCTATCCCAGAAGCCAGAACAGCAAGAGGGATTGCTGCTTTCACTGTGCAGCGATCCCTCCTGCTGTTCTGGCTTCTGGGATTCAGAATATTTTTTTTCTTGTTTTCCTCCTCCAAAAACTAGGCACGTCTTGTGGTCTGGTGCGTCTTATAGAGCGAAAAATACGGTATATCATGTCTGCAGCGAGGTTTGGTTAAAAGCAAGATCAAAACTTACCAGGGGAGCCTGTTAAAACGGACACGCCAAAAGTGGAAAGCATCCAAGACGTTAGTTACAAAAGGCAGCATGCATGTGCGAAGTCATGCAATGTCAGTAAGAGACATGTCACAAATCCTGAGCCTGGGGCTTCTTCTGCAAACTTGCAAGCTATTTCCAAAGGAAGTCTTAGGCGGAGTGGGACCGGTGGGTTTAGAACACTTTTGTGTCCGGATGAAAGAGCCTTAGGACCCATCTGCACTCAACATTTAAAGCAGTATCATACCACTTTAAACAGCCATGCCCCCCCCCCAAATAATTCTGGGAATGGTTGTTTAAAACTGCTCAGAGTTGTTAGGAGGTCGCGATTCCCCTTGCAGACCTACAATTCCTAGAGTGATTTAATAATCAATTGTTCTTCCCAGGGAACTCTGGGAATTGTAGTTCTGTGAAGGGAACAGGGGCCTCTCCTAACAGCCTTGCCACCTTTAACAAACTCCACTTCCCAGGATTCATTGGGAGGAAGCCATGACTGTTCAAAGTGGAAGGTTTTAAATGCATAGGGCAAGCGGGGCCTTACTCTATATCAGCAGTTTGCTTCAGATGTAGCCCCACATGACTCCTCAGGCTACTGCTCTAAGACAGTGTTTCAGCTGTTTTTGGACTCCCGTCATCTTGTTCAGTCCTGGACTGGCTTTGCTAGTTGTAGAAATGGGTTGTATCTGGGGGGTTGGGGAGGGTTTGTGTGAAAAGCTAACCACAGTGAGCTAGTTCAGTATAAATGGAATGTGCTATACATAGCCCAAATTCCTGAGCATGGCTATAATCCTTCTTCACTCCGACAAGTGATGAAGTTTTTCAAAATATCATGGCCCTGGTGCAGACGACCACACAGCAATTTGCACGTGTAGTGGGACTTTAATTCTTTCTTCTTTTCAAACCCTAAATAGTATCCCCTTTGTACTAAATCTTCTTCTGAAGGAAAATCAAGGCACAGCCATGAGACCCACAAAAGCCCCATTGATTTCAATGTGAGGAAAATGTAAACATGTACTAAACCATAAAAGAAACCCATGGACTTTAAAGGGTTTTGTGGTGGCTGGATGGTGTTCTTGCTAAGAGGTGCATTGGTGCAGGAGGTGGGAGGGTAGGAGTTTGCCATTCAAAATGGGGAAAAAAGAAGAATAAGCCCGTTGTACAAAAGCAACCCAAGTTTCAGACACCTCAAGAGGATCTCAAGAGGACCATGGCCAAAAGGTGGACCCAAGTGCAATGAACAAGACCCAAGTTTAAAATTGTTACAATCTAGTTCCAGCTCCCATTCCAATCAATTTTACAGTTTCTGTTCTTCAGAGGAAGAAGGAATATCCCCAATAAAGCCCAAGGCCAGGTAGCCTTTGCTCCAACACCCACCCAACATAGTATTATTAATATAGTGAGGATTTGTGTTTAAAAGGGAAGAGAGAAAAAAACAAAAACAAAGATGGCTGAAACTCATTACTGCAAAAGCAGGTGAATGCAGGAACATCCTTTGACTTGGCAGGCTTTATGTGAAGCTTGAACTGCAAATCAAAAAACAAACACGAGAACAGAAATGTTAGAAATAATAGCAACTCAAAAAAGGGAAAAAAATTAAATTGGGAAAAAAAATCAGTGGGAAATGACAAGGAAGCTGGCGACAGCTTCTTGCTTCATGGCAGAGGGTTTTGCAAAAGGGATTATTATGGAATGGGAAGGAATGAAAACCAACCAACCCTTAACCTTTAAATCCATGCTAAGTTCTTATTGTGTGGAAGCCTAGTAGCAAAACACAGACCAAAAGCCACACAGCATTTTAAAATTTATGGCCATGTGTGACAAAAACAGGACGGTCTGGTCGGTTAATTTATCCATTTCCCCAGTTAATGCTCCGGTTCCAGTGACAGACACAAGCAGCTGCCTCTCAAAGTTATAGTGTTGGAAGGGACTCTGAGAGACATCTACTCCAACCCCCGGCAATGCAGGATTCTCAACACCTGGTCTCCCATCCAACTTGGAACCATACCGGACCCTGCTTATCTTTGCAAGTGTGCCGGCAGTTTTAATGCTGCACCACTAGGCGGCTTCACTGGTCCAGCTACCTGTCTGTTCCAGCCTTTGCAAATCTGGTACTCTCCACATGTTTTGGATGTCCGTTCCTGAGCACTGGCCATGCCAGCTGTGACTGATGGGAGCTTGGAGCCCAACAACACATGGGCAGTTCCAGCTTGGATAAGGTTAGTATCCTTTGAGTAGTTTGGGAAAGGGGCATAGCTCAGCCACAGGAAGTGTGCAAGAGGTTCCCAGGCTCAAAACTCTGTGTCTCCAGATTGGGTGGGGAAAGACTCTTGCCTGAAACCCTGGAGAGCTACTGTCAATCGATGTAGACAGGACTGAGCTAAATGGACCTATAATCCGTACAAGGCAGCTTTCTGTGTACCTCCAAGTGCTCAGGCAAAGGCCTTTCCCCAGCTTTGCTACTGTAGAGCCTTTCAACTGGGCATGCCAGGACTTGAACCTGGGGCCCTTCAGACATTCCCCCCAATGCCCTCCTTAGATGTGCATGGGATGCGCCATTGATTCAGTGCCTCGTGTGCAAAGAAAGGCATGTGCAGATGGGCTCCCTCCACTGGAATGAATGCAAAAGTTTCTGCAAGCAGCGGGAGCCTGTGCATGCCTTGGGACAGATTGGAACACAGCGATTTAATTGCAGATTTAGAAAGCATATACCAGTTAATTGGCAAATCACTATCCTTGAGTAGCATACTGTACTTTGCACTAAAAAACCCCCACAATCCTTAATTGAGCAAAGGAACAGACACCCACCGCAAAACACCGGGCAAACTAAGTGCCTTGGGAAAGTTCTTTAGTAATCTTGATGAAGCAAACAAAGCTGTACATCTCCCAGAATTAACAAGCTAGCATCTTCGAAAATTGTAGCTAAAGGAATGCATGCTGCAAAAGTGCATGTTATATGCAGGAGTCAGGGGGTACAGAATTTCCTGGACTGCACCATTCTTGTTTGAATGCTGGGGGAATGGAGGGACTCCCACTAGCAAATTCTCTCCACATAAAAAAAACAATGCAAGACAAGAGCCTAAGTCAGCACACAATGGCGCTGATAGCAGTTATGGCATCAGGCCGAGGAAGGCTGGCAATGGCTGTCTTAGGACAAGGGGTTTTTACCACTACTGCTTCCTGAAATCATTTAACTGGAGAAGTTGATCTGGAAGTTCTGCTCCAGATCAGCACATTGTCTCCCGGTAGTGTTATAAAAATGCTAGATAGTATATATATTTTGCCTTGCCACAAACATACGGTGTAAAACCTCAGCTGCCCAGTTCTTACTCTGGATTAAAAGGGAGCATTCCAATCTGCTGGGTTTCAGAGGGAAGTCATGCCGGCAGCAGTGAGCAGGTTGATCTGCCACGAGTCAATGGACATCACTGCAGTCATTCCACTGTGGGTTCTGTTACCAAGAAAAGTTCAAACCCTTTCCTAGGCAAAGTGGAGCCCTGAATTCAAGGGCAAGAGAAAACTTAAAAACCTTTTAAAAGCAGAAATCCAGGCTAGGTTGCAACATTTGTGGGTGTGCATGATAAATATATGTGCATATTTATTGCAATAATGATGACATACTCTCGCTTTTCCATTTAAAGCATTCAACAGCAAGTGAAAGCACTAAACTGCACATCTGAGCACACAACAGTTTCTAAAAGTGGAAAGAGCTACCTGCACAGAAAGTGATTCTCTGCAGGAGAGAATCCTAGAACTGTAGAGCTGGAAGGGACATCTAGGGGGTCATCTAGAGTAGACCAACTCTCTGCAACGCATGCAGTCCATTGTGAATTGTTAAATGTGGCCATCAGACACAGGCAGCATTTGCATGCAGTGCCAAGTCACGAAGTATCGTTTATTAAAGCATAGAGTGCATGCAGTTCAAGCCCTTAGGCAACATGCCTCCCTTCTGCATGCAGGTACACAAACTGTGAAAGTTTTATGACTAATTGATTGTGTTTACTTATATGCTGCTTTCCCACAATAAGCTGTGCCCAGTGTGCCTTACAGTAAACACTCAAGAAGACATCAGAATACAAATATACCCTATACAGAGCATGTCAGTAAAGCTAAGTGATGCTGGAGTTCATGGTTTGTTCCACCCAGGCAAATCACAATAGCTTAGGTAAAAAACAGGTAACTGTGGTTTGGGCAAAACAAAGGTTTGGATGCAAAGCTAACCAGCTCATCGTTTGTTTACCTGCTTGCAGAAGGAAGGAGAAAAGTAGGAGCAATTGGGCTGCATTAATAAACCACCCTCTGTAGCTTAGCACATATGCTTGCATCTTGACAAACCACAGTTTGCCAGAGGGCCCCATCTTGAAAGAAGCTACAGTTAGCCTTCTCTCGCCAGATGCAGCCACCAAGAATATGACCCCATCGGCTTTGAGGGGGGGAAAGTAGAAACCCCTCCCTCCCCAAGTCCAACTGCTGGCGGCTGCATGGAGTTAATGTGCATGTCCACATGTGGTTGCGGCGCATGAGAGTGTGTGTGCCTTCCAAGTATGCATTGTGCTCACACGGTGTGGCCCCTGGCTTAGCATTCTGTGTCAATGTGGCCGCGCTCTGTCAGGGGTTTATATCTGCGCTGAAACCTTGCCAGGTGTAACTGGGAGGCCTCTCAAACCACCAAGGACACCTAACCCTATAACGGCAGACAGCATGCAGCATCTGGGTTGGCCAGGTGTGTCCTAACTATCAGGAGGCTGGATCGTGTCCTGCCCACTGCATTTCAGGCTCCAGCACCCCAACTCCACTTCTGGCAAATGACAGAGAGAACCGGGGTTGGGAAATACCTATCACAGGGCAGGATTTAGATATGCAGCCCTATGCGTGTCCTGCATGCGTGTGTTGTTGCATGTATGAACAGCGCACGTGCGCAGGAAAGCTGAGCCAAACCACAGCTTCCTAGCACATGTATACATGCAGTGGAACACACATTACAACCGTGACCAGCCAGTCTAAGCCAGCCAGAATCTGGCCCCATGTTTGAAGCAGCAGCAGCAGCCCTTAACAGTATTATCTGAAAACCCAGCGACTGCTCCTCTGGCTTGACAACTGCAGTGACAGTCTGACGCCACGTGGGGGAACTCCAGACACGTAAAAAGAAATAACAACCAAATGTTTTATGGATCCGCTACAAAAATAACCTTGAGAATTCCATCTTTCCTCCTCTCTTTCTCTCTCTCCAAAAGTTAATACTTTAGGCCCTTATCGTTGCAGCAAAAAAAGGCGAAATGAAACAAAACCTGGAATGTGTCCACAGAGCCTGATAAAAAAATATTAAGTTCCTGTAACCCCCATTCAGCTGGCTCAGCCTTATCTCCTAGAAAGCTTTTTGGGATGCTTCTCAAAAAAGGGTTGGTTTCTGCAGGGATGCCAGAGTTGCCATTTTCAGGCTTCACCCTTCCGTTAGCTCTAAACATTACACCACTGAGAAAATGGCACATCCAGGCCTTGCCCCCTCCCTCCTAAATTTTCCTTAATGTAACATCTGCACTTCCCCTAACTGATCCCTCTTTATAGTGAGTGAGGGGAAAGGGGTCTGTTTGGGATTGCAAGTTTGAAACCCAGGTCAGATGTTTCATTCTCTCTTCTTTTTTTTACAAAATTCACTGTCGCATCTGAGACGCACGCTAAAGCAAGGAAGTAAAAATGTCAACCTAATTTATAGTCGAAGGTGGATGGCTTTAGTTTGGGGAAACAGAAAGTTGCTGCCTCATAAAATATTATTATAGAAGGGATTGTGCTTATATAGACAGCAAAGGTCTATGCAGAATCTACAGCTTTCTCTGAGCTAGGGATCAGTACCAGAAACTTCCTATCGCCAGGCTCAGCCCTGGAAGATGTGATATTATAGTTACATTAGGGAAATCCCTCTCGCACAGAGTGCTTTTCCTTCACCACTGAAGAACTGCAGCCAGCCCCACCTATCTGGTGTTGGAGAAGGGTGGAGAAAAATTATCTCCAAGTGAAGCTCATTTCCACCTCCTCCTGTTTTAGAAACTGTGGTTGGGACACTGAACGTGTGACTAAATGAACCAGGCATGGATTGGGAACCTGAAGCCCTGACCAGCATGGGCAGAGCTCAGGACAATGGGAGCTGTGAGCCAGCCATATCTAGAGGTCTACAAGCTTCCCAGTCCTGGTCTGAACCCGTCCTGAAGTTTGTCTGCAATCAATGGGAGAATACTCCTTCACAGCTCCCCAATCTGGGTTCTGCACAGCAGAATGTCTCCTTAACTGCTCTACAATAAAGGTGCATTGTGAACAAGGCCAAAGGAGCACAAGGTGAGGTGAGATAGCCAGCCCATGCTGAAAATGTACAATTTTCCAAAGTTGGAACGCCCTCCTGTAATTTGCAAATTCGACTGAGTCCAGAGACAGACCTCCTCGACTAGGTCAAGCAATCACCATTACAGATGCTTATAAGATATACAAAAAATAGAGTTTCTTCCATGTAAAGACAGCTTCAAAAATAATTACTCTTTCAAAGAATCCTTCATTTAAAAAAATATAACCTACAGATTGATTCCCCACCCCCCACAAGGGAAGCACAGTCAGAAGCTAGAACAGTCAAAACGGACCTCGCTCTGCTCATTTTTACAAATTGCAGAATAGGACTTCGGTTATAGCAGAGAGGTAGCCATGTTAGTCTGCCGTAGCAAAAGCAACTAAGAGCCTTGAAGCACCTTAAAGACCAGCACTCAATTTGTGGCATGAGCTGTCATGAACATGAGCCCAATTTATCAGATGCAGGAAGTGGCAGGGATATATACCGTACAAAATTTTAACGGACCTACCGAACTCCTTTGCAAGCCATGTCATTTGGCAACACCGTGTATAGAAATTATTTTGGCCCCTGCGTTACATGATACTTATGTCATGTGACTGTTGTTGACTGTCTAGCCAAAATTGCATCAATCCACGCACAAAAGAAGCGGGAGGAGATCATCAGCAAGATTGAGGGACAGACCCCAAATTTTGCACAAGTTAAAAATAAACCTTCCCTAAGGATCCTAAGGGAGGGAAATTTAAAAGCAGTTCAGTGAGGACAGAGTGTGGTCAACGGCCACAAAATGTTGGGTGGAAGGAAGGATGGAGTAACTAGAAGTTTTGAAGAGCTGCAAAGAGCAACGGTGTGTTGCGGATCTTGCTGGTAATGAGTGATCATGTCTTTAAGGTGTCTGTTGTTTTAGCTACTGCAGAAACTAAGCTTAGCCAGTATTTAGGACTAGAGAGAAAGACGGAATGGATACGAAGCTCTTTGGTGGGTCAACTTCTGCTGGCAGAAGTGCAACCAAAAGGAGTTTCCACACCAAAGTTTTGGTGGGTGACCGGCACTCTGAAGCAGAGCATTGGTCACTCCCAAACAGACGTGTGCAGGGAAGGGACCAGGTCCCTGTGCTGACTGCCCTGCGCCCAGATGGGACTTGCAGCATCAGCCTGGAAGACAGAACTGGCCATGGTGGCTCTAAACTTGCAAAGAAGGTCAGGAAAGACCTTTGGGGTTGCACATCCCTGGTTACATTCTTGTGGTGCGAGATTGCTCCTGTAACTCTCTCCAGTGGTCGCAACGCCTTTAAAAAAAGGTCAACATGAAAAAGGCAAATCTGTATACCTACATTGCAAGTACATAATCCTGAAGCCAGTAGATGGCTCCATCTTTTGCACTTTGCCCTTTTCAGTACCTTGAGACCTTGTACGTGACCTGCGGGAGCACTCCAGTGTTACAAAAATGCAACCAGGGAAGTTACGTAAGTGGCAAACGTCACTCAAATCTCCCATGGGTGCCATGCGTGCAGAGCCATATGCACAGGTGCAGAATCAAAAGGAAACCTGCTGTAGCCCGGGCACCCACCAGGATTAGCAGAGAAAGGTCTGGAGAACAACGACAGGGGAAAAGAGAAAGCTTAACGGTCCTGCTGTAGACCAGACACCTGTTAAGGTTCATGCCTAGTATTCTTCTCTCTTTCTCAAGAGACACTGCAACAATGCTTCGAAATTCCCCCTGAAAGGTATTTATTAAGAGGAAACATACTGCCTTTGCATGTGCTACTGTTCCTTCAAGAAACACCTGGGAGACCCATGAGCATAGCTCCAGAGCCCCATCCACGCATGGCACTCCCATTGCTGGTGCAGTTAAGTACCCTTACACGCCTGCAAAACTTTTCTTCACTTCCGCAGCCAAGCAGCGGCTAAAGGTCTGACTGCAAATATGCGGGTCTGACTTGCTCCAACGATGCCAGACTGCTGGTTTTATTTTATTTTTTACTTTTACAATAAGAAGCATTGTACTGCAATCATAGCATACCCAGCACTGTTAATTTGTTTGGCTAGCACAGGGGCAGAACTGGCACCAGATATATAAGTTTATACTGTAACTAGAGTTACTTGCACGCTCTAACAGCC
The DNA here is from genome assembly GCF_964106915.1 of Podarcis gaigeae. Taxonomy (NCBI): domain Eukaryota; kingdom Metazoa; phylum Chordata; class Lepidosauria; order Squamata; family Lacertidae; genus Podarcis; species Podarcis gaigeae. The sequence continues at coordinate 69,638,658 of NC_139685.1, forward strand.
GCTTTTGCAAACAGTCGCTTTTGGCACTAAGCGACTCCGAGCTGAATATACCTCTGGCTAGTTAGGAATGCAATATGAGCCGAGTCGTTGCGTACAGTTAAGGGGGTTGGGGCCACAGGATCACATCCTCCCTGCTGCCTGCAAAACCCGGAGGCGAGGCGAGGGAATCCGGTGGCATGATCCTGCAGCCCAACCCAATCACTTAACCACATGGCTAACACTCAGGAAAACTGTCAGCTCTGCACCGGTCCATTGTGGCAAGGCTTTTACACAGTGAATTAAGCACAGACCTTTTGAAGCATCACTGGGAAAGACAGTGAGAGACGGAGCGCTTATGTGTTTTGCTTCGACAACAGAAAATCCAAGACTTATTGCAAAGCCGATCGCTGGGTGGGCTGGCTTTCGGTCTCTGCTCTCCAACTGCTCTCTTGCTTCTTTGAACCAGCTAGTCAAGCTTTTACAAAATATTATTTAGGTACCCTCTGTATAAAAAAATAAAGCCGGTCATATTCCCTCCCTGCTGCTCTTTTAAGGAAAAAGCAAACAAACCTGTATATTCTTTTATATAAAAAATAATTCAGTCTGGGGTTTTTTGTTTTTTGTTTTAAAGTGGGGGCGGGGGGAGAGGGAGGGAAGCCCAGTTTCCAGTCTGATAATGGGAAGAAGCGAATACAGACATGCAACGGAAGACAGCACACTGGAACAGAAGCCCACAGAGCTCGACCTGAGACAATGGCTTACTTTTTCTTGTCCTTGTCTTTCTTGGTTTGCTGAGAGCCAGCCTGCTGCCCTTGTGACTGGAGCAGCTGGGCTGCTGCTTTCTTCTTCTGGAAGTTGCCCAGCTCCTCCTCGAGCTCCTTCTTTTTGTCGTCCACTTTCTTCTTCTCTTCCTGGTGAGTCCGCTTTAGGTGGTCAAACTTCTCGTGAAGCTGCCCAACCGGAAAGAAAGAGGGAGGTCATGGACACAGAGAGAGGCAGAGAGAGAGAGAAAAAAAAGAAGCGTTAAGTCCCACTTTCAATAGAGTTCATGCCTGCAACACTTTCAGGATCAACATACTGCTTTGCTTCCTTCAGAAGCTATGGGGCATGCAGGACAGAAGTCCTGTAATTTTTTAATACCACAAATGTCCTGGTTTTTCTTTTTATGTTCTGTGTTTTATTTGGGGCTTTATTTGTCCTGTTTTTGCTGCACTACGCAGCACGAGAATCCAGTAATGCTATAACTCTTGAGAAGCATTGTGGTACAACTAATATAGACAAAGTTTCAATTAATATATTTTTTAACTGTTGCCACATCTGTATTGTCCGTGTTATACCTAATTTCAAATTCAAATGTATCCCCATTGTGTTCTATGACTTCCTTGATACTGTATGTGGGCTGGAACTGGTCTGTGACCGAAATAATAAAATTCATTCATTCAACTAATATAATGGCAGGATGTCCAGCATAAACCCACCACAAATGCACTATTACTGCAACAATGACTTGTTGCTGAATGCACCCATACACACAAAAAAACACCAGTCTGGAGGGACCCTATACATGATCAAGCCCAAAATAACTCTGGTTTGTGTTTTCTGCTTCGCACAAGTGCTCCTATATGGACCCCCTGACGATTCCAAGCTGAATCATTCAGAGATTCAGGGGTGGGATCCTGTATTAAGAGTGAGGGGAGGAGTCCACTTACATCCTTTTCTGCTTCCTTCAACTCGGCTTCTTTTTCCTTTACCCGCATGACGAACATTTGCCTCATTTCCTCCTCCTTTTTCTGGAGCTCACCCAGGAATTCATTCCTCTTGGCTTCATAGGTCTCTTGCAGACTTGTTATGGAAGCACCCCGTTTAATAAAAGAGAGAGGACGTGGTGGTCGTGGGCAGATAGAAAGAAAGCCAAACCTCATTAGTATCAAGGATGAGTAACATCGAAGGAAGAACAAAATCAATCAATCAGTCAATCAGCAGCTCCTGGTTAAATCAGGTAAGGTTGCACATAAGCTTGTAACATACCTTGCTGGGTTATTGAGAGGATTAAAGGTGTATGAACATGGGAAGTTGCTTTTACACGCAACCCTCCCATGAGTCCATCCAATGCGTTATTGGAAGAAGCAACTCCCCAGGGCTGTGTGAATGAGTGTGTGTGTTTATGTCTTCCCAGGTCCATTAGCAGATATCTGGGAGATGCAATTGGTGACCGAACTTGGAACACACACAGAACCAGGCAGTGGGCCTTCTTGGCAGTGGCGCACTCCCATCAGATGTCCAATATAACCAACTACAGTGGTGCCCCGCAAGACGAATGCCTCGCAAGACGAAAAACTCGCTAGACGAAAGAGTTTTCCGTTTTCGAGGTGCTTCGCAAGACGAATTTCCCTATGGGCTTGCTTCGCAAGACAAAAACGTCTTGCGAGTTCTTGCGAGTTCCCCCCCTTTTTTCCTTTTTCTAAGCCGCTAATAGCGCTAATCCGCTAAGCCGATAATAGCCGTGCTTCGCAAGATGAAAAAACCACAAGACGAAGAGATTCGCAGAACAAATTATTATTATTATTAATTTCATCTTGCGAGGCACCACTGTATATGGTTTTTAGAAGATATCTGAAGGCAGCAATGTACAGTGGTACCTCTAGTTATGGATTTAATTTGTTTTGGGGTGCCATGCACACCCCAAAAAATCTGTAACTAGAGGCACCGCTTCTGCACACACGCATGGCATGATAAAGTGCTTCTGTGCACACATGAGAGGTGAAACCCAGAAGTATACACTTCCAGGTTTGCCGCGGCCATAACCTGAAGATTCCGTAACCTGGAGGTTACACAGCACGAGGTATCACTGTATAGGGAAGTTTTCAATGTTTAATTTTTATATATATATATATTTTGCCAAAAGCTGCCCAGAGTGGTTGGGGCAACCCAGTCAGATGAGTGGCATATAAATAATAAAATTATAATGTACCCCCCCACACACAAAACAACAAGCCTTGCCACCTTATACATAGTTCAGAGTTCTTTGAAGGAAGGACAGGACAAAAATGGGATACACTGAATAAATATCCCAACAATGTTTACTTTCGACCAGGATTTTTCTGGCGTGGAAACATTAAGTCCTCTTCTGTTGAAAAGTATTTTTGAAAAGAAGCACAAAACTGGATGAAAAGCAAAGAAGGCCTGAGTAACTTCTATATTACTACTACTACTACTACTATAGTCCTAAAAGCCTGAGTGAATTAAAAAATATCTTGGCCTAGTGCCTAAAAACCAACATTGATGGTGCCAGGAATGTTTCCCTGGGGAAAGCATTCCACAAACAGTGGGGGCCACTACTGAAAAGTCCGCTCTCTACACCTCCCTTGGATGAAGCGCCTGGAGAAGGCACCACCACCAATGCTTCTTCAGTGTGGTGCAAAACTTCTTTTGCTTCATCCTCAGCAGAGCAAAACGCGACACTCATGCTGTGCTGTGCACAGACCCTGTCTCAGATTCCCCCTTTCTTAGAACTCTTAGAACTACTCCAAAACATCACTTGCCAAGGAGCTTGATGAAGTTTGCCTGATAACGGGGAAGCATCTAGTTCCTCTCACCCCTTATGCGCTGGGTCCTTCGTGAGGTAAACGGTTTTTCACCACTTCTTTATCCAGCTTGGTTTCAAGAGTTCCTGGAATGCTTTCTGCCCCCTGTCAGGAAGCAAGGCTGGCTTGCTGAAGAGTCCAGGCTGGTTTGAAAAGATTAAAAGTGCCTGCACTTCACATCTATTCTCCAGCTTGTGCTATGAGACAAGAAGAAAGTACCCTTATCTGTGGTCCTCTGTCTCCTCTCTTTCTCCACTTCCTCTTTGCTATCTGAACTTGGAAATAAATAAACTGATACTTTTGGCTCTGTTCTACCCCTGCAATTTTCTCATTGCAACCGCCAAGTGGAAGCCATTTTGGATCCGTTTGGCCCGAGGTTTTCAACCTTTTTGAGCCCACGGCTCCCTTGACCAACTACATTCTTTCTGCAGCATCCCTGTGGGGCTCAGGAGCCCAGTTATGTCACCCCTTGCTTGCCTGCAGAGCTGGCAATCTCTCACCTTTTTAAAAACACCCTCTCTGGTGGAGGATTCCCTCAGCTTCTTCTCCCCTCTTTTTGGGAGTCTTCTGGGCAGCTGCTGCTGCTGCCACCCCAGTCTCTGATCTGCGTTCCCCCCCCCACCCAAAAGTGAGGTTTGCCCCACAGGGACCTGGGAAGAGGATGCCCCCAGCCTTAGTGGCCCAACAGACTGGCCAAAGATGAACATAAGTCTAGCACCACAGGGGCCTGGGACTTGTCTGTCCATTCCGAACTGCAAGGACTGGTGGACTGGCTGGCTGGCTAGGCTCTCTCACCTGCTTGCTTACTCACTCTGAGGCCACCTCAGATCCTGGCAACCAGACCCCCTGGCCAGCCCCAGAGGCATCATTTGCCTGCAGAGCTTATAGCCACGGCTGCTGCAACAAACAGCTGTGCAAGCCTTCGGGAGGCAGAGACCCAAGAGGGCATCAGAGGAGGGAGGGAAGGAAGGAAGGACAGAGGCCAGTGTTGCCCATGGCACCCTGACCATCATTCAAGGCACCCTGGTTGAAAACCACTGCATTTGGCCATTGCTGCCATTAACAAGACAGCATTCTACAGGTCTTGCCAACATTTTTAGGCCTGTGGGCACATTTGGATTTTGGGGGGAGTGGTGTAGGTGATAACTTCTCTGGTCTTTCTCTCCTCCTCCCCCCAGACCAGATCATCCCCCTGCCCCATAAAAAAATGAAAGAAATAAAGCGTGCTTCACTTTTCCAAGGGATCTGGGCAAGAGTCAGATCCAGCAGAAATAATCTGAGCCATGAAATGCAAATACAGTCATACCTCGGGTTACAGCCGCTTCAGGTTGCGTTTTTTCAGGTTACGGACCGCCGAAACCTGGAAGTACCGGAACGGGTTACTTCCGGGTTTTGGCGGTCGCGCATGCACAGAAGCACTAAATCACACTTTGCGCATGCGCAGAAGTGCCAAATCGCAACCCACACGTGCACAGACATGGATTGTGAACGTTGCAGGTTGCGAACGTGCATCTTGCATGGATCACGTTCGCAACCCGAGCGTCCACTGTAGAACAGAACGAGGAAGAGCTTCACTAACTTCTCCTTCATGTCTATGTATTTTCAAGGGATACAAAGGTAAACACACTTAAGGCTTGGGAGTTATCAATACATCCATGGGCACCATGTTGGAGACCGCTGAGCTATAGTGTTGGATTTTCTAACAGGAAGACCTGGATTAAAATCCCTTCTTAGCCGTGATGCTGACAGTGAGTCCTAAGAATCTACGAAGAGCTTGATAGATCAGATCAGTTGTTCATCTACTTCAGCATCCTGTTTTCACACACATACACAGTGGTACCTCGGTTTCCAAACGTAATCTGTTCCAGAAGACTGTTCCGAGACGTTTGAAAACCGAGGCGCAAAAGGCGGTCTGCAAATTTAATAGACAAAATTTAGAAAAATAACATATACACTCAGCAGAAGCTGTTCAACTTCCGAGGTGCGTTTGGAAACGGAAGCATTTACTTCCGGGTTTACGGCGTTCGAAAACCGAAATGTTCGTTGGAAACATTTGAAAACTGAGGTACCACTGTACACACAGTTATAGCTACACACCCATCTCTAGCTCTGTGTGCCAGCAAATGAATCCAATTACCATTCCCAGGAAACAGTGTGGATGCTCCTGTTTCCCCAATTAAATAACATAACCGTGTTCATATACTATTTCTGTATGAAACTGACTTAAGATGCAGACTGATGCAGTAGCAGATAAGCTGGAAGCAGAATCTGGATCCAGACCAGGCAAAAGCTTGGCAGGCTGTGAGGAGAACCTGCTTAGCCACATGGACGGGGAGGAAAACAGGAGAAGGTAGGTGGGGAACGAAAACCCGACATCATCAGCCAGTCGCTAGCGTACAACTCTGGCAGAGGGAGCCAAGCCTGCCTTTGGCAGATTAGACCAAGAAACCATCATGTTCGGGGGGGAACAGTGAACTGGGTGGGTAGATGAGACCCAACGCTTTGCTCCTATGCTTGCGTAACTGAACAGAACACTTGTTGTTGCTCAGAGATAAACCAGGGCTGCTTTATAAATCTGAACTATTTTATACATTGACAAAAGAGATACTGGCTCAAATAGGCACTCATCCTGTCGCCCAGCAAAGAGTAAGGGTTACCCAGAAAGGAAAGGGAAGTTTTTATCAATTATCTCTTTTAGGCCATGGATGGATTACCAAGGAACGTGTTTACAGGCAAACTAGCCACCTGGTAAATTCTGTAGACTTCTTCGCCATGCTGACATGCACACATATCACTAATAAAACATATCCAGGGCTTTATGCATTCCTTGCATCTATGGGGGATTGCCAAGCTAGCGTAGAATTTGACCTTTGGTACAGAGTCCACCATCTTGCACATCTCAACCGTCTTCCCCTTTACGGCCAAGGAGATAAAATTTGAAAGCATATGGGAGGATTATGGTGTGGCCTCATCTCAGAAGCGACAAGAGGCTGGGAACTGTTATCAGGAAGTTGTTAATCATTATTTAATAGCTATAAAGCTAGCCATAGGATAATGTCTTTGGTCTGCATAGCAGATCAGTGGAAGGGCTGGTTCTGTGGGTCGACATAGTTACTATTCAACCAGCCAATGAGTCCAGCCCCTTCTAATAGGGGCAAATGGGGCATTACCACCCCAACTTCAGCCTGTCCACAGTTAGCCTCCTTACCTACGACCAGTTTGGGTGGGGTGGGAGAATTGCTTGCCATTTACGCTGGTCTCCTTGCCTTCTGCCACAATGGCCATTAGCCGCCACTGTCCCCTTTCCTATGAAAGGAATAACCTGGAACATGAACTGTTATGACTAACTGCCAGGGAAAGACAGTCTCCCAACTAACTCTCTCTCTCTCTCTCTCTCTCTCTCTCTCTCTCTCTCTCTCTCACACACACACACACACACACACACACAAACACACACCTACAAATCCATAATTATATTGAACCTTGGTGTGGATTTAATTAAGAGCTGCTATGGGAGCCATTCTTGCCTGGAAAGCAGGTATGAACTCATCATCATCATCATTGAGATTTTAAGCATTCAAAGTGCTTTGTGTGTTTGTTGTAATCCTCGCAACAGCCCTGGAAGGTAGGTCAATACATTATCCTAAAATTGCAGGTGGTAACTGGCTTTCCTAAAGGGAAGCTTGGGAACATGGCAATGTTCAAAACGAGCTGTGCCACTATGCCCATCACGTCTGAAATTCTTACAGCAGAATGCCTTGGGCAACCGCTCCAGAAATATACTCCGCTTTGGGTGTTGCAGCTGCCTTACCTGAATGGTTTGCTGTCAGGGTCTGTGTCTTTGAACCCCATCTCTTCCAGCTTGCAACGGCGATAGAGCTCGTAATGTCGGCTGTGAGTCTGTTCCCTCAAGTCCTCCATGTTCACTCTTATGAGCATTTCACGCAGCTTCACAAAGTCACAGTGGTTTTCATTTTCAACTACAAAACAAAAGGGCTCCTTATCAAGGTTCTCCCATCTTCACCCTCCCCTCGCCCCAATTCCTTTTCTACACACCAAAGCCCTGATTTCGCCTGGTCATTAGACCAGTTCCATCACTCCAAAGGATTTTCCTATGATCTTAAGGCACTTCAAGTGCAATACTTCAGCAATAGCTACAACAACCTTGTAAAGTAGGCCAGCATTCTTTACAGATGGGAAGCTGAGTTGGAGACCTAATGGCTTGCTCCAGTCCGTTCATGGATGAGTTGAGTTTTCATGAATCAGGCCCTTAAATCATTATGCTACAGCTGCTCTGAAAGGCCCCAGCTTATATTTCTTTGCAAGAGGCACAAGAAACGGAGTGTATATGTTAAACAAGCCATAGCTTTCCAAACAGCAGTTGTTCCCAGCTGTCATTTCTGGTCTTCACTTTTATAGTACTGCAGTCTCCCATGTGTCCGCAACCCCCCCCCCCCGCAACCAGAAGGCAGTTTCTAAAGTCTCACTCTGAGCCCCCAGTGAATGATCCCTTTTGCCAGTTGACTGTTACAGCTTATAGAGAAAGGAGATTCGGCCTCCATGCTTCAGCAATGGGCGCCCTCTGGATTCCTATCTCATTGCGTTAAGGTTGCAAACATTTTAGCATCTGATAATGTGTAGTACAGTGGTACCTCGGGTTACAAACACTTTGGGTTACAGACTCCGCTAACCCGGAAGTAGTACCTCGAGTTAAGAACTTTGCTTCAGGATGAGAACAGAAATTGCGTGGAAGCAGGAGGCCCCATTAGCTAAAGTGGTACCTCAGGTTAAGAATGGTTTCAGGTTAAGAACGGACCCCCGGAACGAATTAAGTTCGCAACCATAGGTACCACTGTACAGTGCACTTGTAAAAAGCACAGTGCACAACTTAACCCAGGCAAATGCACAAGTATGGATTTGAACTTGGGCCTTCAAAGTCAGAAACTCTAGCCAGATACCCAGTGCAAGAACTCCAGCAGGTCCAGAAACTGCAATCTCCAGGCCAAGAACAAGGGCAGCCCCACAGAAAGTGCACTGCAGTAATCTAAATTCTGAAGTTACCGGTGTCTAAAATACTGTGGTTAAAACTCTCTTAGTCCAGGAACATATTAGGTGCAGCTGGCAAAAGATGCTTCTGGGGAAAGAGAAGATTTCTGCATCTGACACAGCTTTTGGGGTCCCCAGCTACCATCTTAATATGCTCTTCACATTTTCTTTCTCACTCTCTCTTTTTCTGTTGCTCAAAGAAATTAGGTTTTATGGTGCCACCCTGCATTTCACTAAACCAAAGCTGAGCAAGCAGATCTGCCCCCCGACCCCACCTCTGCAGCCGACATACCTTGCACGACTCCCCATGGGTATTGCCTGGCCTTGGCCATCTTATTGCCAATTTTCACTTCTTCGGTGCTGCCAACCACAGCAAACGGGAGGTGGACCTGCAAGGCAAGAGGCAGAGGAAGACCATGGGAGCCCTCAGTTGCTTTGCCAGACATATTTTCCTTAAATGAAAAAACAAAAAAAAGGGAAGTAAAAGCAGTCGGAAGAAAACACTTCAATAGACAACTGCGCTGGCTTTCACCAATTTAGAAGTTGTCCAAGTGTTTCTGGAACACAGCCAAACTTTTCGAAGAATGGGGTTGGTGGGAATCAGGGACAGCAAGCGGCAGATCAAAACAGTCTCCTAATATCTGAGTGGTATTATAGGCCGAGTGAGCTGGTTTCTTCTTCTTTGGTGGCCTGATTCTCTGGTTCCCTTTTATTTGTTTGTGTGTTTAGAATAAGGTTACCAGCTTTTTTCCCAATGAATCTGGGGACATTTTTCAACTTCAATGGATTTTTTATGGGGACTGATTTGTAAATCTGAAGACTGTCCCCAATTGCATATTGGTGGGAGATTTTCTGTTGTCTGCTTGTTTTGCTCTTAGGTTTGTTGAGACCAAATGTATAGGGGTATAGTCCTACCTCGGGTTACAGCCACTTTAGGTTGTGCTTCTTTGGGGGTTGCGGACCGCCAAAACTTGGAAGTACCGGAACGGGTTACTTCCGGGTTCTGGCGGTCGCGCATGCGCAGAAGCACTGAATTGCAACCCGCTCATGTGCAGACGTGGGTTGCGAATGCTGCGGGTTGCAAACATGCATCCCACACGGATCACGTTCGCAACCCGAGCATCCACTGTATATGCTCCCAAGTTTCTAGTGTTTCTTTGCTGGCTTTCATTTGATTATAGAAGATCTTAATAAACAGTCTTAACACATGCACACCCAAAGAAACAGCTTCCTTCCCTAGGAATTAAACACAACCTTAGCATTTTCATTGGGCAGTATGTAGATACAGTTAATAATAATGACGACGACAACAACAACAACAACAACGATGATAATGATAATAATAATAATAACAATATATTATTTGTATCCCGCCCATCTGGCTGGGTTTCCCCAGCCACCCTGGGTGGCTCCCAACAGAATATTAAAAACACGATAAACCCCAAACATTTAAAGCTTCCCTAAATAGGGTTGCCTTCAGATGTCTTCTAAAAGTCAGATAGTTGTATATTCCCTTGAAATCTGATGAGAGGGCATTTCATAGGAAGCCACTACTGAGAAGGCCCTCTGCCTGGTTCCCTGTAGCTTTGCTTCTCGCAATGAGGGAACCGCCAGAAGGCCCTCGGAGCTGGACCTCAGCGTCTGGGCAGAATGATGAGGGTGGAGACGCTCCTTCAGGTATACTGGGCCGAGTCCGTTTTGGGCTTTAAAGGTGTTTGAATTGTGCTCAGAAATGTATGATTCAGTACTCATCAGTATCTCACATGCTTGACGTGGAGAGCATTAAGCAACTAGGTATATTTGGACCTAATGGTCAAGGGTCCCTTTACCTTTACCTTTTTTATAGTACTGAAAGCATGTCCCTAATCACTGGGAACCTTTTTCAGCGTCTCCTCTCACTTTTGAGGTTCAGTTGGCTGTATGGGCAACACTTTCATGTATATCACTGCTTGCTTTTTAAAAATAGAAGCAGGGATTCTCAGGACGTTGAATCTTGAGACTACTTTCTTCTGTGGTCCTGCAGAATTCTAGCCACATACCTAGTCTTCCTAAAGAAGAGCACACCCCTTGGGTCCATCAAACTCAGTGCTGCCCACACTGACTGGCAGCAGCTCTCCAAGGTTTCAGAATGAGAGTCCTTCCCAGCCCCACTTGGAGAGGCCAGGGGATTGAACCTAGAACCTTCTGCATGCAGAACAGATGCCCCACCACTGAGTTACGAACCTCGCCTGAACTTCACATCAGCACATGCAGTTAGACCCATAAATCACTCCTTAAACCTGATGCACGTATGATAAATATTGCCAAAGAGCAGGCGGGTCTGACTTTGGATGAGAGTCACATGCAAGCAGTGTGAGTAAGGCAGAGGGGTCAATCATACCTGCCTTCCCCCGCCCCCAAAAGCAGCAGAAACAACATCAGAAAGGGGCCTGAATGCTTATACCTTCAAATTAGGATTGATGGAATGTTTTTATTGTCAGTATCAGCTGGCATTATTTCCCTCTTTCCCTCTTTCTTTCTTTCATTTTTAAAATTTTATTAGTATTTTCCACACAACAACATGAAAAATATCGAAAAATAACAATACACAAAACCCAACATACAAAAAAACCCAAATCCATATCTTACAAGTTAATAATATAAACACTAAAAAGAAAAACAAACAGTGACTTCCACCAATCCCACAACACCTCCTTTACCTCTCATTATGTCTTCCTGTTTCCTTTATCATCTCTGTCCTAGCATCTAGATATAAATCCCTCTTTCTTATCCTTTCACTTCACAAGGTTATTCCAGACTCAGCCAGATTTCTGTCCTCGAACCTTGACTTTTAAGGTATTCATTTAGACACTCCCATTCCTTTTTCACTTCACTTTTTGGTTTCTGTCTTATTATATCTGCCAACTTGGCGAATTCTAAATATTCTGAAAGCTTACATAACCATTCTCCCCTAGTGGGTAACTGATTCCCTTTCCAATACTTAGCCACCCTTTCTTTCTTTTCATCGTATTTGCAAATAATTTTATTTACTTTTTTTAAAAAAATATATGGATGGGGCCTGAGAATGCACATACCTCCCGAAACACGCAGTAGCTGGATGTGCTTTCCTTCTAGGGGGAGGGTGGGGGGGTTGCAAGACAAACAGATATGACAGCAATAAATGGGATGACGGAATCGTAAATTGACCTGGGAAAGGAGTAGTCAGGGGAGAGCATTGTGACTCAGGAACTCATTGTCTGCTTCCTCCTCGTTCTGTTTAGATGTGCTTGTGCAGTTTACATACTGATGGTCCATAGCACAAGCTGGTGCTGACACTTCCTAGGGAGTGGGGAGCAGGGTGAATGGAAGGAAGTCGAGATTCTCCCCACCCCATTTTATTAGCTTTCACTAAAGGAGGAAGGAAAAGGGGACTTTAAAAAGGAAGCCTGGCTCTAGTCCAAGACGCCTAAACTAGCCAGCCAGCCAAGGCAGCCTGTGGAAGGAGAATGCGTAGATGCTTGTTTCAAAAGGGCCAGCAATAGTTATTGGAGGCAATGCAGCAGCAAGTGAGGATACTATAAAGCAGCGAACATAGCAGCGATTAAAGAATGGTTCTCGACAGATATAATTACAGTAGAAGAAGAAGCTACGATAAAAAGAATTTTAAAAGCATGCTGTGATACAAAGATGTCCGGGAGAATATTTCAGGAAAATGTACCTTCTCTCTATGCACCATTAAAAGTTCGGCGTGGAATTAATAATCACCACTAATGGCACAGTTTTATAACAAATATTTGAAGCCTGGTTCAGGATGCAGCAAGATCACTCAGTGCAGGCACGTCCAAAGTCTGTTTTGGGGGCCTAATCTGACCCCACGGCCAGTTTTATCCAGCCCCTGTGGCAGAGGGCCTTCTGGCGGTTCCCTCACTGCGAGAAGCAAAGCTACAGGGAACCAGGCAGAGGGCCTTCTCGGTAGTGGCACCCACCCTGTGGAACGCCCTCCCACCAGATGTCAAGGAAATAAACAACTACCGGACATTTAGAAGACATCTGAAGGGAAGTTTTTAATGTGTGACATTTTAATATATTTTTAATCTTTGTTGGAAGCCACCCAGAGTGGCTGGGGAGACCCAGCCAGATGGGCGGGGTACAAATTATTAATTAATTAATTAATTAATTAATTAATTAATTAATTATTGCAGCAGCCAACCAGATGCCTATGGGAAGCCTATAAACAATACCTCCATGCAATAGCATTGTGTGGTTGGGCCCAAAGCATTCATATTGGTTTTCAAACTGCTCATAAGTGACATCGCCTTAACTGGGGGGTTTTGTACAGACGAAATTGTTTTACCGATGTTTTTATTGTTAACTCTCTTCTGAGATATTTCACAGGAAGCACTTCATGAATGAATCGATGTATTGACTGGACAAGCCACAGCTGAATTGTATCTCTGCCTTGAGAGGAAGGTGGGCCACAGAAAACAGGATTGTGTCCCCTCATGTGGTTGGAAGGGTCCAACCATCATCTGGCTTCTAAACTGTGGCTGGAGAAAACATGGTTTGGGGTGATGTCTGAACTGAAAGCATTCTTTCAGGTACGTAAAGCTGAAGTTTTCATGTCCTTTGCTCAGCAGTTTGTTTTGCTGGAGGACCCCTTTGGAGAAGAGAATGTGGGATGGAAGAACACAGCCTTTCCAATGAGCCACATAATAATAATAATAATAATAATAATAATAATAATAATAATAATAATAATAATATATTTATAGCCCGCTGCTTTGGGCGGCTTCCAACAAAATATTAAAATACCGTAATATATCAAACATTAAAAGCTTCCCTAAACAGGGCTGCCTTCAGATGTCTTCTAAAAGTCTGGTAGTTGTTGTTCTCTTTGACATCTGGTGGGAGGGCGTTTCACAGGTTGGGTGCCACCACCGAGAAGGCCCTCTGCTTGGTTCCCTGTAACTTGGCTTCTCGCAGTGAGGAAACCGCCAGAAGGCCCTCGGCGCTGGACCTCATTGTCCGGGCAGAACAATGGGGGTGGAGACGCTCCTTCAGATATACTCGACCAAGGCCGTTTGAACTGTGCTTGGAAACGTACTGTTTTACTGCTCATCCACCCACCCTACCCACTTCTGTCTCTGGAGTCAGAAGGGTAGAAAGCGCAATACATTTGGCCTATGGACCACTACTTCCTGAGCATTTCTGCATACGGTCAACTCTTCACTGAGCTTCTAACCATGCAATGCATTGAGACAGACAAGACACACGGCCCCCTGGACTGGCCAGAACAGCGCACTTCATTTCCTCCTGCATTTCCTAAGCTCCAAACCAAAAAACCTCAAAACCACACTGGAGCTCTTGGAATCCGCCAGTAAACAGCAGCTGAGCTTGTGCCGAAAAAAGATGCGCCTAGCCCAGCCCACTTGGCCATAAAAGATGCACTTGGGATTCTTCCCCGTCCAGGATATTGTGTGTTTAGAAACGAGAGCCAAAGCCAAGAGGAAGCTGGGTCTGTTTTCGGTCTCTCGGGACTCGTCCAGGTGGTGTTTTCATTACGCTGTGTGCAATTCTGAAGGGCTGGCTTGCATTTTGGGGGAAGGCCAGGGGCCATGCCCAGTCTGGGGCGGGAGAAGAGCCAAGAGCTGGGCAGATGGGTGGAGAAAGGCTCTTGCTTACATGCTGTGCAGGACAGCTGCCGCTTGGACATTTCTGTGGCTGGAATAACCGTCTCTCCTCCCTGCTCCCTGTCGCCTTGTCACAAGCACCCACACTGGGGCAGCTTCTACTCCACACTGCAGCTATGGCCAAGCAGCATCGCCATGGGGCAGCCTCCAGCCCCACCTACTTCTCCTCACACATTTGAGCTCTTCTGTCTCTCTCACCATCAGCAGAGCTGGAGAGCCAGGAAAAGAAGTCTTCCCCATTTACTTGCATTGCAGTGACAAAATGAGGAGTCTAACTCATGGAGGAGAAGGCTCTCCGTAGCTACTAGCCACAACTCCACCTCCATTGTCAGAGGCAGAGTGCCTCTGCGTACCAGTTGCCGGGAGCTGCCAATGTTACACTCAGGTCCTGCTTGTGGGCATCCCAGAAACATCTGGTGTGGGATATTTAAAATGTAGTCAAACCAACAATTCCTGTTTTGCTAGATAGGTCCAGTGCCAAGGGCCTTCTGGCAGTTCCCTCACTGTGAGAAGCCAAGTTACAGGGAACCAGGCAGAGGGCCTTCTCGGTGGTGGCACCCGCCCTGTGGAACGCCCTCCCACCAGATGTCAAAGAGAAGAACAACTACCAGACTTTTAGAAGACATCTGAAGGCAGCCCTGTCTAGGGAAGCTTTTAATGTTTAACAGACCACTGTATTTTAACACTTTGTTGGAAGCCGCCCAGAGTGGCTGGGGAAACCCAGCCAGATGGGCGGGGTATAAATAATAATAATAATAATAATAATAATAATAATAATAATAATAATAATTACTGTTCTACTTCGGTTCTTGAACGTCTCCGCTGACTAATGAATGCCGAAAACCCGGAAGTAAATGCTTTCATTTTCAAACACGCCTTGGAAATTGAACAGCTTCCGCTGCGTCTTGTTCAATTTTCTCAGTTGAATTTGCAGACAGCCCTTTGTGCCTCAGTTTTAGAACGTTTTGGAACTCGAACAGTCTTCCGGAATGGATTACATTCAAGAACTGTATTATTATTATTATTATTATCCTTTTGCTCCACTCTTTCCAGGTAGAGACCAGCGCTTTAATGCCTCATGCTAAAGCGGTTTTGGGTGTTTTTATTGGCTCTGAGCTTTCGCAGAGGAAACCACTCTTTAAAATTGAATTGGAACAAATGCCAACTGGGTGATGTTTGCACCTATTGAGCTTTAAGGAGCAGTTTTTGAGGAGAAAGCTCTGGAGCAAAAAAAACCAAAAACGGGTGGGTGGGTGGTGGGATGGGGCTCGGACACAGAGTTTTAAATTGTGGACCATTCCTGGAAAGAGTGGAGGAAAGGTTAAGTGTGGATAAGCTCTAGGCTGCATCCAAGGTGTAGTTGGCTTAGAAAGCCAAAGAGTGACACAACACGGCCTGGACATAGCCCAGAGGTTAGAGGATCTGTTTTGAATGCAGAAGATTTTAGGTTCAATCCCCAGCATCTCCAGGTCGGTCTGAGAGAGAGACCTTGATGTGAAACCCTGGAGAAATGTTGCCAGTCAGTGTACTGAGTTAGATGGGCCAGTGGCCTGACTCTGTATAAGGCAACTTCCTATATTCCCATGTCTTTCAAGAGCAGGGATGGAGGATAAAAGGAAAACAAGGCTTACACTCATTGTGGCATTAATCTCGGCCACTGTCTCTTCGTCCGTCGGGAACTGATAGATCTGGACTCCGTTGCTGACCAGCTCGCTCATGATTTTGCTCTTGAATTTATGCAGCTCGTTTTTCGCAATGGTGTCAGCTTTGGCGATTATGGGGATGATGTTCACCTGCAATGCAAACAGAGAGCAATCAGTCATACTGCGCCGGTGGCTGGTGATGCAGGGACTCTCCAATGGAAAGCAGGAGGAGGAGAATGGCAGCAAATCAAAAGGATGCCCAACCCTTTTGTATGAAACCAAACTCATACACAGTTTTCCTTTCCCTTTTTCTTTTGCCTGGACAATATTAACCCTTATTATGTGCTGGACCATAAAGAAGGCTGATCGCCGAAGAATTGATGCTTTTGAATTATGGTGCTGGAGCAGACTCTTGAGAGTCCCATGGACTGCAAGAAGATCAAACCTCTCCATTCTTAAGGAAATCAGCCCTGAGTGCTCACTGGAAGGACAGATCGTGAAGCTGAGGCTCCAATATTTTGGCCACCTCATGAGAAGAGAAGACTCCCTGGAAAAGACCCTGATGTTGGGAAAGATGGAGGGCACAAGGAGAAGGGGACGACAGAGGACGAGATGGTTGGATAGTGTTCTCGAAGCGACCAGCATGAGTTTGACCAAACTGCAGGAGGCAGTGGAAGACAGGAGTGCCTGGCGTGCTCTGGTCCATGGGGTCACGAAGAGTCGGACATGACTAAATGACTAAACAACAACAAAGTTTGTGAGGAATTCACCAGGGTGAGGAAGAGGCACAACTTGGCATATGTATATTTCCAGTTCTATCAACTTGCCTTGCAGCATTAGCTTATTTATTTTTCTTACAAAATTTACAGACACAACTAAACAACAACAACATGTGCTGGAATATCTCCCACTATAACTGACTGAATATGAAAGCAAGTCCAGCTCCGCTGAGTTAGAACAGAGAAGCTCCTGGGACAGATAGGCCCCTTGCACTTGAACCCTGAGCTCTGATTATTTGACAAGGAAGAGCTGCAGCTGCTTCCTGCCAATTATGGTAGGGGTGTGGAACTGGCAGGCCAATTTCTTAATTCCCCACACCCTGCAGACCAGGTTTGGCAGATACCTGTCGGTCCCCTGACGCAAGGCAGCAAGCCCTTTGGAAGCGCTGTTTGCAGGGGCTGTTAGGATTCCATCCTTGGAAATAAACGGAGCAGGGCTCACTGATAGCAAGCCCCCCCCCAGCTACACAAGGGAGTCCCCTATATGGGGAACTCCTCAGTACAAGTGTGATAGGAATTTTGAGGTCTTAGATATATGGTAATGTTCATAAGCGTACCAACCAAGCACCTACATAGATCAGCACAGGAAGACCGACCTGAAACCATTTTTGATTCCCAAACTGACCAAATGTTTTCTCTGCAAGGTCAAAGGAAAATGGAAAGGCCTCCCCACTGTCTCCTTCCTCACAAATCCTGTCTTAAGGGCACATTTAAGATATGAATAGGGTGTGAGCCTGTGACCTGGCCCAGGAACTAAGTATTTAACATTACAAAAGACTGTCCAGGCTCCCCAGGCAATCCAATCAAGCGACCATTAAACAGGTAACCTGTCAGAAGAGATAAACAACACACTCAGATTTCTGCTGTCGACCGCCTTTTCTGTGGTGTAGGTATGATGTATCTGGGGGGTGGTCTTAGGTTACACCCCTTCTGTGATGTATGGAGGGCAGGGAATTTAAAATGTCTATATAAGGGCAGGCACACCTTGGTTCTGGGTTCCTCCTCCCTCCTGCGTGTGGTGAGTGAGGACCCTGTTGCAACAGATCAATAAAGATCAGGCTTATTAGCTGCTTTGCTTCTCAATATTCTCTGGTTGGCCTTTGTTATTTTCTCCTACCAATAGGGAACCTACGTAAGGACTCTATACGGGCTCCTGGATACCCCATAAGGGAAAAAAGGGCAGATTTTTATTTACAACACAATCAATTCCAGGGGGGCTTGCTATCAGCACCAATCAGCTGATCGGCACCATCAGGGAGCTCTGCTTGCAAAGGAATTATCATCCCACAAGGCCAATTGCCACTGCCCTCGATGGTGGCTTTAGCATTTAAACCTGCCCCAAGCTATTCTCTTCACACAGCTATCACCCATAAAAATGCCAGGCTGGCAGATCTAACTACGCTTCTTCCATTTCACGTGTACCGTCTATTTTGTTCAATACAAAGCCAAGCCAAGCTTTCCAGGTGATGGAATTCAGGTTATGAAGTTGTGGTGAATGAAGACCTTATCAAATACCCTTGAATGTGAATTGCAAACCTTTGTGCAGCCTATCTTCTCATTTCCTTCTTTTTCTTTTCTTAATTAGCTACACCGGCAGTGAAACAGATAAGATCCACCAATTTGCATTTCAGAGCAAAGGAGTTGGCCATAAATAGAAGTCACACACAAGTAGCTGTTTCCTCTCTGCTTTCTACAGAGGTGGTGAACAGGAAATGCTGTGTCTCACCCAGACTATAGTAACGCATTTCAAACAAAAGGAGATAGCGCGACCATGAATTTGAATTCTAAGAGCCTTTGGGCTCCTTGGGTGCTGCTATCTGTGCACACACATGAATATTCTGAATGTGAGCTGGAAAGAAGAAAGTTCAGCTGCATATGGAAACCTGTTTGAAATCTGCCAGAGGCTCAGTGGTCTGGCTCTGAGAGAATTTAAGTGAATTAAGTGAAACCCGTGCACACCTCAAGTTCATGCGGTCCCCGACCACAGACACAACTGCAAGGAGATCAGAAGCTTGCATTTCACTGTTTTTTTCTTAGCTTTATCATTACATCGTAATGATTGTTACCATTGTCATTATCATAACAAAGGTTTGTTGAAACAATCCTACTTCGGTAAAGCAAAGTTTGAAGTTGGCACACTTTAGTAAGCCACAGTTAAGGCAAACCACAGTTTCTTCTGCATTCAGGCATGATGCTAAAATGAGAACAGCTAAAAATGGAAGAGCAAGGTGCTGGAAGAAGGGAGGGGAAAGTCCAAGGCTTGCACAGGCTCGTTTGCATCACAACAAACCACAGTTTACCATGGCAGTCAAGCAAGACCACTAAACAGTCTTAGGAAATATCACTTGTTTTTTCAGATTAGTTTCCTATGCATAAAGTGGGAACAATAGTCACAGGGTTGCTGGGAAACAGAGCAGATCAGGGCTGCAGCTGCAACACCTACTTACTTAGCAGAAAGCCCTACTAGGTCCTATGAGACTTTATATAAATACACAAGGTTGTGCAAAAGGTAAAGCATCTTGAGGACTTTCTTTAGTGCTATGCAAGTGATTCGCAATATGCTTCCAGGGCCACAAACTGGGTTTCTCTCTAGCTTTATGAGGTCGATCATTTGTAAGGGAAAAGAAGGAACCACACGTAAGCAGCAAGGTTAAGGACTGCTTCGGTGCAATTTCCTTCTATAAAACCAGAGGATTTGTTTTTTTACAAAAACAACAACCCTGGTAGAGATGATGTTAATATTGACCCAGAAATCAAGAGCTTTTTAACTACAGACAGTGCTAGACAATCCTCTTATATTATATAAACTCACTTCCTGCTAATCCTTATTTGGAAGAAAAGCAAAAAAAAAACACCCAAAACCCAACAAACTTGTGCCAAAATTAACGGCCTTATTTTCAGCAAATGTCTATTCTGGCAGGGGGCGGAATCCAGAACCATTTTTGAAATTACTTTTTAAAGGAGCATTTCAGTTGATTAACTGTAGGTTTTAAGTAAATCTGCCTGAATTTGAATAAGCAGTGGCGTAGCGTGGGTTGTCAGCACCCGGGGCAAGGCAAGTAATTTGCACCCCCTAAACCGTGGATTTGCGCCTCCTAACTCTACCCCCCCAGATGTTGCACCCGGTGCGGCCGGCCCCCCCTGCACCACCCACGCTACGCCACTGTGAATAAGCACAATTCTGGGCGTGGGGAGGAAGCACATTGGGGGCCAAACAGCTGTGGCATCCGCCACAGTTTCAGAATCCTGCCCCTCCATCAAAACGCCACCTCTCGCTCTCAAAGCTTCTTACCATTAAGTGAATTAGCATGGCATTTTTATTTCGCTCCACAATTCTCCGCAACAGAAATATGCTTCGCTGTTATAACTGTGCGACTAGCAAGGCAAGGTCTCATCAAGGTGAGAAGTGGAGTACCTTACTGTCGAGCTTCTTCATGGTGACCAAATCAAGAGATTTCAGCGAGTGGCCGGTAGGTGCGATGAAGTATAAGCAAGCGTGAATCCTGGTGTCGTGGTAGTTAAAGAGGGAGCGCTTGATCTTCAGTTCCTCCTGCAGGTAGGCTTCAAACTGGGCATCTATGTATTCCACAATGGGCTTGTAGCTGAAAACAGAAGAATCACATTTCAAACCCGGATGCAACTGCCATTATAGGGTTTTCGTCAAGGTGACTTCCAGTGCAGTTATAAGACCAGTCTTCCCCTCAAACACACTAAAACCAAAAGCCAAGGTATCAACAGGAGAGGAAGAGGATTAGGTTTCTTTCCAAGTCCTTCAATCACCCCCTGTCCACCATCTTGTGTAAATCATGGCAAGTACAGGTCAAGATGAGGGACGAGTGTGGCGCTGTGGGTTAAACCACAGAGCCTAGGACTTGCTGATCAGAAGGTCAGCAGTTCAAATTCCAGCAAGGGGATGAGCTCCCATTGCTCGGTCCCTGCTCCTGCCAACCTAGCAGTTCGAAAGCACATCAAAGTGCAAGTAGATAAATAGGTACCGCTCCGGCGGGAAGGTAAACGGCGTTTCCGTGCGCTGCTCTGGTTCACCAGAAGCGGCTTAGTCATGCTGGCCACATGACCCAGAAGCTGTACACCAGCTCCCTCGGCCAATAAAGTTTCACATAGTAGGCTGCAGGCTGGCACACTACACAGGGCAGGTAGGTATTGCCATGTTTGAAAAATGTGACCCAGCCTGTGCACTTGGACTGCACTCATGCTATATATAACTTTATAAAGCACATTTGAAGCACATTTTCCCCTTCAAAGAATTCTGGGCACTGTGGTTTGCTAAAGCTTGCTGGGAATCATAACTCTCTGATGGATAAACTGCAGCACCCAGGATTCTTTGAAGGAAATGATGTACTTCAAAGGTACACTGTGAATACAAGCCTTACCATTTTTGCCCTTTGCTTTCTAGGTCCATGCTTCAAAGGGCTTCCCTTTTGCCCCACTGCTTTCCCCAGGAAAACCCGGCTGAATCGGAACAAATGGCAATTCGGGTTTTCTGCAGACTGTCGTTGGGTCCGATTATTATTTTATTTGTTGGTTTGTTTTATTATTTATTGACTGTCTGGAGACAAGACAATAGCAGTGACCAGAGGAGGAATGACCGCTGGGAGGAGCAGAAAGGGAAGAAACGCCATGGTGCATCGACAGCAGCACAACCAGACACCTTAACCTGCCCCAGCTGCAACAAAACATGTCTCTCCCTGCATTGCAAGGGGTTGGACTAAATGACCCTCGGGGTCCCTTGTTCCCAAGAGTCCCATTCCCCATGATTTTCCCATATCAGTCTCTACAGCCTGCTGCAACCTGCCGACAGTTTGACTTCATCCCCCAAAGGTGCAGTCCTCCATTGATCTAGTAGTAGTAGTAGTAGTAGTAGTAGTAGTAGTAGTAGTAGTAGTAGAAGAAGAAGAAGACGACCATCCTTCATCCAAAGATCTCAGGGGGAGGTTCGCAGCATAAAAATACAAGATAATATGATTAAAAATACGATTCTGTGGTGTTTTGCAGGGAAAAAGGGTTCAGACACAGAGCTTTGAAATATGGATCTGTCCCTAGAAATTTGGCACAAAAAGAAGTCTGCATGAACCCTTATTCATCCACCCAAGGGGGTCTAAATTATGTGGCAACATTGTGTACCCCCCGACCTTTGAATAGCCTTTTATAGCAGATCAACTTTGGGCAAGGGAACCTGATTACGTGCTGACTGGGACCTGAACTTTGTGCTTTTACAGAGATGCTGCCCACAGCTGGCTGTTCAACTGAAGATGAACCTTCTTTGTCAAAACAGTTTGTAATGAGCTGAGAGCTGCTGTGATCGAGTGTCCGGCTATCAGGACATCCCGTTTGTACGCTGGGAGCTAAATTAAAAACCTGCTAATTCCCCCCACAGCTGTTCCCAAGGTCCTGTTCCTCGGTTTTAAAGGGGAGAAGAGGTTTTATACAAGGAGAACGACAGCCTACAGCAAATCTCAATCTTAAAAAGAGAGATTTAGTGATTAAAAATGCGAAACTTGTGCTGCTGGGATTGCCAAATTTTATTTTTATTTTTGGCTAGAGTGTAATGAGAGGCAGTTAAGACAACCAAATGCATTCTGGGGAGAAGACTCTGAGCTGCAGTTTTGTGCCTAAGGCATTAAGTGCACAAAACATTTGAGATCAAGTAGGATAACACTGTGGTTGACAACTCTCAAGACTGTATGAACGACCAACCTCAAGCCATTGGCCCCACGTAAGCCCAGGGTCAGAGGTCTGGGCTTGTTAATTGCTTGAGGAGGTAAACTTTGATGCTGGATTGTTTGAATCCCGGTTTCTTGGTATTTGATGTTTCGTTTTGATTTGTGTATCATATTGTTGGTTGACAATTCTTGTATTGTGTGTTATATTGTTGGTTTTGTGGTGTGCCTTTTAATATACTGCTAGGGAACACCGTGGGAACCTTTGTGTTGAAGGCAGAACACTAATTTAGTAAGTAAGAATTAATAATAGTTGTACATGAGCGAGTGCCCTCCACACCAAAGACACTTGTCAGGGGTTCAGAAGGAGAGACACAGGAGGGGGAGCAAATGGAGAGTGAGGAGGAAGAGGACGAAGGGGGAGCAGGAAGTGACAGCTGCCAGAGTCATTCCGCAAGCCTCTCTAGTGAATCGGAAGACTCGCAGAAGGGAGCACCGATGGCCAGAGCAAGGGAGATTCCAGGGGAGAAACCTCAAGAGGGAGGGGCCAGCGGGGAGTCCCTGAGCAGCAGTTGGAAATCGGGACCATCTTCCCCACCAGAGCGCAGTGGGGAGGGGGAGTCCCAGGAGTCGGAACCAGTGTTCTTGCCACCAGCGGGAGGAGAGGAGGCAGGGCTGGCCACGCCCACATCCGGAAGCGGGGAAACGGTCAGAAGGAAGGTTACCGGCTGGGCGCGCGCGCCAAGTTCAAATGTACAGGCGAGCGGCACAGCAGGGAGTCCTGACAGGGAGCCAGGTCCTAAAGCCCGCCGGAAGGAAGGGCGGGACTCAGGGGGGTCAGCTTCAGAGGAATCAAGGAAGGAGATAACCCCAGAGGGCAGAAGGACCCAGCGTAGGAAGGAGCAGCGTAGGAGGTGGAGCAAAGCGAGAATCTTAAACTGGTGTGGCTTTAGCAGCGAGTCAGAGGGGACTTAGCCGGTCTAGTGTTAAGACGTGGGTCTGTGCGCCCAGAGCTTGGAAATGGAAACTAAACTTCAATAAAGACTTTTGTATATAATATCCACTGGGCGTTGGTCCTCTGTGAGCTGGGACCTAGCGGCAGTCCTGACAACACTCATGTATGCTGACAGCCCATAATGTGTTAACAGGGCAGAGGGCTGTGAACATGTAAAAAGTAGGGGGATGTGAAGTTAATGGACGGGGTTCCCTTCAGATGTTAGCCCCAAGATATGCAGTTGTAGGAATTTGACCTTTCCTGCCACATAAAAGGAGATTCTCAGGAGCCCAAACTCTGCTCCAGATTCCATTCTTCATGCTGGGCAGTTGTGCAGAAGACCCACAGCCAAATTTCTGACAGGGCCTCATAGCATGAGGGCATGATGCAGAGGACTGCAATGCCTGTGTCTGTGGCCTTTTGCATCGCTGTGGAATGTGAATACTGAGCTAAGGAGAAGCATGGAAGGGGGAGTGGGAAACTGGGGAAAGAAGGGGGAAGAGCGAAGGAGCAGCTGGTGGCTGGAGGAAGCCGGAGGCAAGCAAAGGGGAGCGAAGCAAAAGGGCTATAAAAAGAGGTAGGCAGAGAAAAAGCAACACCCACAATGTGGCAGAGAAGGTTGAGGGCCCTCTGCACTTTTAATAACTAAAGATTTTGCGGCCAGGCAATTCAAAGCCTGAATCAAGAAGTGCTGATAATGCAAATG
The DNA here is from genome assembly GCF_964106915.1 of Podarcis gaigeae. NCBI lineage: Eukaryota > Metazoa > Chordata > Lepidosauria > Squamata > Lacertidae > Podarcis > Podarcis gaigeae. Next base: position 69,662,736 of record NC_139685.1, read on the forward strand.
AACCCAACTCATAATGTACCTGCATTTTTAAATATAATCTACGCTGGTTTTGTTGATCAAGCGGAGGGGTTAAGGAGCTTCGTGGAGGTATGGCATTCAGGTCCCAACCACCATCACTGGAGATGTTCCTCAGCCACACTGGCTCCTAAGGCATGCATTGCCAGTCTATGCACTTTCAAGCCTCTATCTACAGATGTTAGCGACTAGGAACTCGCTCAATTCAGTACATGAAAACAGATTCTCAAGAAAAACTGAATTGTGTGCACAATATAACCAGTGTTTGAAATTAGCCAGGTGCAAGGAGCGTTTTGCTACTGGCATAGGGCCAGTTGGGACTACATGGAGATTTCTGGGCACCAGGTTGGTGACTGCAGTTTAAAAGCCTCTGCCTTAGTCCATCACTAATACCATTCCCATTTCCGTTGTGTGTGTTTCTCCTTTCTGTACTGGGACAAGCGAACTGTTGTAAGAGCAAGCTACAGTCAAGCATTGTAGCTGAGATCATAGAATCATAAAACTGTAGCGTTAGAAGGGACCCAGAGGATTATTTAGTCCAACCCCCAGGTGAACAGACATTCTGTTACGGCAATCGCAACCTAGATTCAAGGTGTCATTTGGAGCCTAGCTTATATACCCGAGTTTCTATAATAATAATAATAATAATAATAATAATAATAATAATAATAATAATTTATTATTTATACCCCGCCCATCTGGCTGAGTTTCCCCAGCCACTCTGGGCGGCTCCCAATCAGTGTTAAAAACAGTACAGCATTACATATTAAAAACTTCCCTTAACAGGGCTGCCTTAAGATGTCTTCTGAATGTCAGGTAATTCTTTATCTCTTTGACATCTGATGGGAGGGCGTTCCACAGGGCGGGCGCCACTACCGAATATAACTGAATATAACATTCCGTGCCCCTTCTGCACTCCCACAGAGCTGAGGCATGGGCACAGACAGCTGTAGTTCAGGACACGCGAAAGAAAATACTTCTACAAAACATCAGGATTCCTGCTTCGGACAAAGGCTTGCTGCAAAAATTACAGCAGCCAAAGGAAGCCACTCTCCTACAGAAGACAGGTGGCCTGCAAATAACAGGTAAAAATATAAGGTGAGCCTGCTGGCCAATGTCCCATCTAGTTCTCACAGTGGCTGACCAGCAGTGTTCAAAACTCCTATTGTTCTAAGGCGCATTTTGCAACGGGGAATTTCTGAGCAGTTTCTGAGCTCTGGGCCTAATATTCCAGATTACTGCGCCTAATATTTCAGATTAAAACTGCAGAGTGGGAGGAAAGTACAGTGGATGCTTGGGTTGCAAATGTTATTTGTGCAGGATGCACACTCGCAACCTGCAGCATCCGTAACTCGCATCTGCGCACGTGCGGGTTGTGATTCGGTGCATCTGCGCATGCACAAAGTGCGATTTAGTGCTTCTGTGCATGTGCGACCGCCGAAACCCAGAAATAACCCATTCCGGTACTTCCAGGTTTCAGCAGTCTGCAACCCGAAAAAACGCATGCCTGAAGCATCTGTAACCCAAGGTACGACTTATCTCATTATCTTATCTCATTATACATGACAAAGCCATTTTTCACCTTCTCACCCCTTGCTTTTTCTTGTAAGACCTATTGCAGTCGTTAAGAGTCGTCAACAGGCTCATCACAGCTATCTGCCAATCACCCATTTCCACCACCCTTCTGAGTAATACCCCTCCCCACCTTCTCACTATATAGAAGGGTCTGGAAACTTCTGTTTCAGTGTATCTGAAGAAGTGTGCATGCACACGAAAGCTCATACCAAGAACTGACTTAGTTGGTCTTTAAGGTGCTACTGGAAGGAATTTTTTTTGTTTTGACTATGGCAGACCAACACGGCTACCTATCTGTAACCAAGGTACGACTGTGGGACCTTTTTCTGCCTCCCCACTTCCAGCTACTCTCTGAAGGCTGGAAAAAAGACCCTCTTAAAAATATTAGGGGGGTGGGCAAGGGAAGGACCAGAGCATATGAAACATGAACGTAATATTTTAGCTGCAGTCCATTCGTTTTCAGCTTTGCATTCTCGTTACAGAAAAAGCACGCCTAGACATTTTGTTGCTGCGCCCATAACCTGGGTTTCAGGTGCCCTTTAGCTCCTAGCCTTCATATCTCAGTTTCTGACACTGCCGGCCTGTGGGAAGCTTGCAAGCTGAACATGAGCGCAACAGCCCTCTGCCCACCTGTGAGTCGTAGCAACTGGTATGCTGAAGCCATGATGTCTCAGAAACCCTGTGGTTTGTTCCCCACTCTCCAGTTCTTTGTCCCTCGCTCCCTTTGCCCACATGTTCTAGAGATAACTGCATTGCTTTGTTTCTATGGCATAAAGGCGGTGCTTCAAAGTTCCTGTAGCCACGAGCACAATTGCTCTCCTTGTCTGTGCTCTTACCGCCAGCACCTCAGACATGAACATAGCCTAGGTTTGCCTGCTGCAAAACTCCTGGCTTTCTTCCCCAGCTCTGCAACCAGATATCCTTTCCAGAGGGAGCCAGCATGGTGCAGTCATTGCAGTAAGGGGTGGGGGGGAGCTTTTTCGGAACATTCCCTTCTGGGTGACTTTGCCCGTGGTTGGGCCAGAGGCATAAATGGGTGGAGCAATGAATATCTATCTATCTGAAGGAGCATCTCCAACCCCATCGTTCAGCCCGGACACTGAGGTCCAGCGCTGAGGGCCTTCTGGCAGTTCCCTCGCTGCGAGAAGCCAAGTTACAGGGAACCAGGCAGCCCTGTTTAGGGAAGCTTTTAATGTTTAACAGACCACTGTATTTTAATACTTTGTTGGAAACTGCCCAGAGTGGCTGGGGAAACCCAGGCCAGATGGGCGGGGTATAAATAATAAAAAAATTATCATCATCATCTATACTCTCGGGTTACAGACACTTCAGGTTACAGACGCTTCAAGTTACAGACTCCACTAACCCAGAAATAGTACCTTGGGTTAAGAACTTTGCTTCAGGATGAGAACAGAAATCTCGCGGTGGCAGCAGGAGGCCCCATTAGCTAAAGTGGTACCTCAGGTTAAGAACAGTTTCAGGTTAAGAACAGACCTGCAGGACAAATTAAATTCTTAACCTGAGGTACCACTGTATCTATATATATACATACATACACCCACCCACACCCCTTTATACAGTTGTCTAGTTTTATGCCAGGGGTCGGCAATCGAAGGCCCATGGGCCACAAGCGTCCCACAAGGGTCGTTTAACTTGCCCATGGACCCTTGCCACCCACTTGGTTGGCTCCCGTGCACCACACTAAACTGGCATGGAGCGGAGCGAGGGACTGCCTTCCGCAATGCTGGGTGGCTTCCCATTGGCTGCAGGAAGCTCCTACAGCCAACGGGAAGCTGCGCATACCTCCTCCGTGCCGGAAGGAGCATTTGTGCATGTGTGTGCGTTCCCACCACGGCGTCTGTGGGACCATGAATTGGCCCAAGCCGCAAAAACTTTGCCGACCCCTGTTTTATGCGCACACACTCTGTCCTGCATCCCAGGAAGAAAGGACCATCTTTGGGAGTTGAACGACGCAGTTAAACCAGGCAGAAAAACCCAGGGAGGGCACAGTGCAGGCCTGGGGAGGGTTTTGGACTGAGACGAGTCTTGAAGGCCAGATACAGAGTCCTGGAGGGTCATATTTGGGCCTGAGGTTCCTCATAGATTACGAGTGGGGTGAGGTGCGTGACCTCTGTGCCAGCCGCTGCGTTTTCAGCCTAACCAACCTCACAGGACGGTTGTGAGGATAAGGTCAATTCTGTGTCCAGGGCAGCTGTTTATCAGCTCCATCTGGTATGCAGGCTGACACCCTACCTGCCTGTGGACTGTCTCGCCAGAGTGGGTGGTGCATGCTCTTGTTACCTCCCACTTGGACTACTGCAATGCGCTCCACGTGGGGCTACCTACGTGGGGACCTGGAAACTACAACTAATCCAGAATGTGGCAGCTAGACTGGTGACTGGGAGCGGCCGCCGAGACCATATAACACCGGTCTTGAAAGACCTACACTGGCTCCCAGTATGTTTCCAAGCACAATTCAAAGTGTTGGTGCTGACCTTTAAAGCCCGAAATGGCCTCGGTCCTGTATACCTGAAGGAGCATCTCCACCTCCTTCGTTCTGCCTGGACACTGAGGTCCAGCGCTGAGAGCCTTCTGGCGGTTCCCTCGCTGCAAGAAGCCAAGTTACAGGGAACCAGGCAGAGGGCCTTCTCAGTAGTGGCACCTGCCCTGTGGAATGCCCTCCCACCAGATGTCAAAGAGAAAAATAATTACCAAACTTTTAGAAGACATCTGAAGGCAGCCCTGTTTAGGGAAGCTTTTAATGTTTAATAGGTTATTGTATTTTAGTGTTTTGTTGGAAGCCACCCAGAGTGGCTGGGGAAAGCCAGCCAGATGAGCGGGGTATAAATAATAAATTATTATTATTATTGGGTGAATAGAGGCCTCAATATGCAACCATGGCAATGGTGCCAGGGACTGCGCTACACCCTTCTCTCCTTCCATGTACTGCAGCAGCTGTGATATCTCACCCGCCTTTATGGAAGCCAAGATGCCTCACTTTCAGAATGGGTTAAAAAAACAGGCATCCTTGAAATTCTTCCCCACAAGCCGCACATTCCAAGAGTTCCTCGCTAAAGCTTATTTCCTATTTAGGAAAGTTTAGATGAAGTCATTAAAATAGCTTTGCTGCCAGATAAAGCGAAGTCAGCAAACTGAAGGCTTTTAAAGTTCAGCTACCACATGCGTTCCCAAAACTAGTTTAAAACGAACTTAAGCATTCTTGGGTTTCCTGTGTGGAAATAGCTAAACTGCCAGCTAAACTGGTTTTTAAAAGGAGATAATAAGAGACATAGCCATTCAAACAACATATTCCGGGTTTCAGGTAACATGCAAACACTGAAACGAATTGTTTCAAGAAATGTTTTGGCGAGGCTATGGGAGTGGCTCACCCATTTCACTTGTGACTAACATGCAACTGAAAATCCCCTTGCTCGTTTACTTGATTATGTTTTTAAAATATATATATTGATTTCGTAGAAGGTAAGGCTATGCATAATAAATAACAAACACCAGGAGAGAAATCCCCAGAATTGTAAAAATGAATAAAAGGCAAAACAAAAGTCAGTGTTTAGTCTGATTATTTTGCCTCTCTTCACAGGTTCCATATACTTGATCATGTATTGGTCACATATTAGGAGGCCAGTAGCGCTGCATTATGATCTATGCAAGTTAAGAAAGCTTGTTATGCATAGGTTCCCCTCAGCAGCTTACATTTCAAGCACTCTCCAACTGGGATACAAATCCTCTAAAACAGAGCTTTCCAAACTGTGTGTCACGACCCATTAAGCGTGTCGGCTGCAGCGTGTAGGTGTGTCAAACAAATGCTTCCCGCGTTCCTCCCGGGGGCTGGAAAGGAGTTAGTTTAAAATAATAATAAATAATTTATTTATTTATACCCCACCCATCGGGCTGGGTTTCCCCAGGCACTCTGGGCAGCTCCCAACAGAATAATAATAATTAATAATAATAATAATAAGCGATAAAAAAAAATCAAACACTTTCCCTTTTCCATGCCATTCAAATCTATTATCGTGGCCTTCTAAGTCCAATGCTTCTTCCTTTCCCAGTTTTAGCCAGTCGCTGATCCATACCAAACATGCAGCCTCAGATAGTTGTTTATTTCCTTGACATCTGAAGGGAGGGGCCCTCTGCTTGGCTCCCTGTAACCTCACTTTTTACAGGGAGGGAACTGCCAGAAGGCCCTCAGAGATGGACCTCAGTGTCCGGGCTGAACGATGGCGGTGTCAGCATTGCCCTTGAGCCAGTGCCATGAACTGGACTCATGCACTTCAGCCCCGACTGGGTTAGGCGAGCTGGGCAGCACTTCCAGAGACCACCTTCTGCACAGGAACAGGTCAAAGTGCTGTGGACTCACAGCTTACGAGTTGTGAGCACCGGATTCACTTCCACAAGAAGACAGTCGTCGCACAGCAGAGTACAGCAGAGTCTAGCAGAGCATAAACTACTCGGAGAGCAGCTCTGTAGAATATCTTCTTTTTATTCTATCTACAACTATCATACAACTATATACAGAGCTAAATGAGGTCTAAGCATAAATGAATGCTAAACTGCACTGAGTGTCTGCAGCTGCTCTTAGCAGCAACCTTATCTCTACACACGATCTCTAACACTCAGTCTCTCTCTCTCCAACACACTGACTGACTGACTCGGTGCTGGAGTAGAATTAGTAGAGAGCAGAACACGCCTCCTCCTCTCTGGAGAGTCAGCAGAGATCATCAGGAGATTCTTGGATATGGGAGGGGTGAAATCTCCTCAGGCGGGGGGTAGTATACTGGGTCGAGGCCGTTTAGGGCTTTAAAGGTCCAATTTGCTAGTAAAACTGAATTACTGTGTCACAAAACAATGCATGTCTAAAAAGCATGTCACCAGTTTGGAAAGCTCCGTTCTAAAATATTGCTAGCACTGACAACGCTGATGGGAATGTCTTGTGCTGCCTGAAAGAGAAACCCATCGATGGCTGACCTTGTGACAAACACGGGTACCGAACGCAGCCCTGGGTAATCAAGCTGCATGGCCACAGAAGACCCACCAGCATGCATAAAACTGGAAAAGACAAAGGAAAGTCTTGAAACGAGATTCATCTTGTGATCCCGATCTTTTCCCCCCAGACCTGCCTTCTTCAGAAACTGGAGACAACGCATATGCTCCACAAGTGGTCTCCGTCAACAGTGCGCATTGTAAGCAATCAGCGTTGACGTCTTAGAGCTCTTCCTGCTCTGGGCTTAGAGAGACAAACCCCCCTTGTAAATCACTAAAACGAGCTAGGCCAGGGCAGGAGACTAATTGCAGCCACGATGCTTAGCTTGCGATCGTTTGGGACAAGCGCCCGATTGTGACAAGGCGCAGAGGAGGTAACGGCTATCCCATTCATGTCGTGGGTCATAGCGTGAGCCCTGCTGTACACCCTTGAACAAAGGAGGTCTTGACAGATGAGGGGAGACAATGCTTCTGGCTCTTGCTGAATTAAATCAGATGCAAAGTGGTTCAGGAGACAAAGTGGCAATACATTTCCATATGGAACACCTGCTCCTGGAAGGGGGAGGCAGGCTTTTCATTTTAAAAGTCGTTTCCCCCTTGGTTTGTGCACATATGTGCCACTTCAAAAAATAAGAGCTGTTTCAGTGCGTCTGTACACACACACACACTACACACATCCAGGCTTGATGAAGGGAGAGGAGAGTTCAGCAAGGAGGGCTGAGATTCCCAGCAAGGTTTGAAACCTAAGGCCCCATCTGCACATTTAAAGCTGTATCATACCACTTTAAGCAGACATGGCTTCCTCCCAAAGAATCCTGGGAACTGTAGTTTTCTAAAAACACGAGAGTTGTTAGGGAACCCTTATTTTCTCTTAGAGAGTTACAATTCCCAGAGTTCCCTGGGAAGGAGGATTGATTTCTAAACTCAGGGCTTTCCCCCCCGAAGCTAGAACTTAGTTCCAGCACCTCTCAGGTAGACACCATTGCCGTTATAGGAGATCAAGGGAGGAATTCGTGGCGAGTTCCAGCCCCTCTTTTTCTAGAAAAATAGCACTGGTTAAACTGCTCTGGGAGTTGTAGTGGGCGAAGAGGGGTCTGCTAATAAGTCTCGGCACCCTTCATAAACTAGTAAAGGTAAAGGGACCCCTGACCATTAGGTCCAGTTGTGGCCAACTCTGGGGTTGCGGTGCTCATCTCGCTTTATTGGCCGAGGGAGCCGGCGTGCAGCTTCCAGGTCATGTGGCCAGCATGACTAAGCCGCTTCTGGCGAACCAGAGCAGCACACGGAAACGCCGTTTACCTTCCCGCCGGAGTGGTCTTAATAAATTACACATCCCATAATTCTCTGGGGAAAGTCATGCCTGTCTTTTAAATGTATAGTGTGAATGGGGCACTGATATTACTATATATTTACTGATAGCACACCATTTTCCCTGACAGGACTCTTTGGCTTACAGATAAGAACAGCTGGAAACATAGAAAAACCAATAGTCAAAAAACCCAAACTGGATAGAATCGAAATTATATACATATATAAGATCTGTTTTAAAACATACCAATAATTACAATAAAAACACGGCACCAACCCTTTTAAGTAAAAAGCAGTCAATGGCCAAAAGCCTGCTTGGACGACAAAGCCTTCACCTGCCAATCCAGTCTTCAAAGTCTAATGTGCAAAGGTAAAACACATCACATCCATTGTTCCACTTAACAAATGCCGCTGCCCCAAATGGATAAGTCAAAAGTTGTCTGTGTCATAGTATCTTTCTCACCTCAAAAGGCACTTGGGGAGAAATCACATGTTTGAAAAGCATACTACATTTCACCCTGCAGATCAAGGGGCAAATTGAACATGTAAACTTTCCACCAAAACCTTCCAGTATGAGGAAAGCTTACATGTGTGATTTCTCTCTACTCTGCAAAGCGCTTGGCCCTTCAAAGAATAGTCTGGAGCAGCCTTGATGCTAACCTGTCATCTTTGTTGATCTGGTCTCCAAATCCCACCGTGTCAACGATCGTCAGCTTCAGGCGGACGTTGCTCTCCTGAAGTTCGTAACTCCTTGCTTTCAACCGCACGCCAGGCTCGTTGTGAGTGGCTGGGTCACTTTCAAACTTTGTGTTGAACAGGGTGTCCATGAGCGTCGATTTGCCAATGCCCGTTTCCCCTGAAAAGGACCACATTCAGGTTAGGAGTCTGAGAAGCCCACAGCCACTACCTTTAGCCTACCAATGACTTTCTTCCTAGCGTCCAAATCAAGGATATTCTGCTTAAATGAGACATTAGAATTCCAAAGTTACAGGAAGCAAGCATTGCTTAGAAATGAGACTCCATGGTCCGCTAGATTAAGTAATTTATAGATCAAATCCTAACTTTGCAAAGAGGTCAAAACTGGGCAAACTTCAGGCTTGCAGAAGCTACTTCATTTTTTTTACCAGGACTCTTACGTTGACCAACGGGAGTAAAGAGCAAAAGTCGTAGGTTTGAGTCCTAATTGGAGCAGACCCAGTGAAATTAATGGACATGAAGCTATTCATGTTTTTGAACTTCACTGGGTCTACTCTGAGTAGGGCTAACACTGAAGGCAGCATGTACACTCACAGTTGGGATTCTGAGCTCAGGAGCTTGTTTCAAATACTAGACCTGGCATTTTGTTGCTGCTACTGTTAAAACAAGTGAGAGTCAGAATTCCTTGGGACTCAGGCTGCTTTAGTTTATAAACCAGCATATTCAAGTCACACAGTTAAAGTGCATTTGGCACTCCTGTGCAACAAAATGGACTTTCTGCGGTAAGGAAAGTGAGGGAGAAATATACTGGAGAGTGTGGGATAACAAAAACGTTTCATATGGTATTATTTCACGCCTTCTCACAGATGAGATAATAAATTATCAATATAAGCTGTATTATGTGTGTGTCGATTTTATAAAGGTTTAAAATATTTACTTAGCTATTTAAAGTAATTTATTACAGGCATGTACGCATTTGCTTGCCTCTCATCAGCTGATTTTATTTTTATTTTCGAAACTACCCTTAACCACCTTGCAACTCAAATCATAAGACATTCACTCATTTTTAAATTTGGCAGGAGAATCTTTCTGGACCTGCACCAGATATGCTGTATTTTTTTTCTTTTAATGTTAACTTGTGGGACTTTTGCCTGGCTAACAATAACTGGGAAGAGGTTTATTTTTGCCTGGACAGACACAATTGTTTCTTTTTTAAAGAGAGGTTGCTATTTGTGAGCTATACACAGGTTTGCATTCCTTCAGAAATCTGCAAGACCTATTTCATCAGTTCTCAATTAAAATTGCAGCCAAAAGTTACATCAGATCAGAAGTCTACAACTGCTAGAAGCTAGTCCTGGACCAGCACTGAGACACACACACACACAGAGAGAGAGAGAGAGAGAGAGAGAGTGTGTACTTTGGGAAATCTATTAAGAACAACATGCCAACATTGTTTTTGCAGCACTTACAAAACTCAGCACATTAAAAAGGATCTAGGGGTCTTAGTAGAACACATTCTTAACATGAATCAACAGTGTGCTGCAACAGCCAAAAAAAGAAAAGAAAAAAAAGCTAATGAAATTATTAGGCTGCAGCAAAAGAAGTATTGTGTCCAGATCAAGGGAAGCAATAGTACTGCTCTATTCTGCCTTCCTCAGACTGAACCTGGAGTCCTGTGTCCAGTTCTGGGCACCACAATTTAATAAAGCTATTGACAAGCAGGAACCTGTGCAGAGGAAGAGAACCAAGATGACGAAGGTCTGGAAACCAAGCCATATGAGGAGTTAGGTATGCTTAGCCTGGAGAAGAGAAGACCGAGAAGAGATAGGATAGTCATCTTCAGATACCTGAAGCACGGCCACATGGAGCAGGTTTGTTTTCTGCTGTTCCGGAGGCTAGGATCCAAACCAGTAGATTCAAATTACAAGAACATTAGGAAGAACTTTCTGACAGCATGAGCTGTTCAACAGTGGAATGGTCTCTCTCGGATGGTGGTAGATTCACCTTCCTTAGCGGTTTTTAAACAGGGGTTGGATGGTCATCTGCCAAGGATTCTTTCTTTCCATCCTCATTGCTGGTGCAGAAAGAGGCTGCTAGCTTCCAACTATATACCTTGATTTCACTTTCCTCCCAAATGTTTTCCTCCCATGCCTGCTTTTAGCTGACAACTCTCCCTTTGGCCAGAGCAAAGAAGCAAAGAGCAGTGTAAAATCCCAGTTTGTTGTTGTTGTTGCTGTTGCTGTTGTTGTTGTTCTCCTCCTCCTCCTCCTCCTCTTCTTCTTCTCCTTTCAGTCATGGGTGCAAACCGTCTCCATTAATAACAGAACTACGAAACCAGTAGGATGCATTGCTCAGGCCACGGTAACTGTTATTATATTGAGAACATAGCCTGCAATGCACCCTGGGAGTCCCACCACCAAGCCCTAAAGCAAGGAAGAAGAAACTATGGCCCTCCAGATGTTTTTGGACTCCATCAGCTGCAGCCAGCATGGGTGATTGGCAGGAGCGATGGGAACTGTAGTCCAATAACATCTGGAGGACTACAAGTCCCTCTCACTTGCCCTGCCCTGCAGCGCTCTTTGATAGGTCTAAGAATCATCCCTGGCCATTGTACTCTGCAGCCCAGGAAGTGCTCCAGAAATGTCTGATGCAGCTCACATTGTTGCATTTTGTTTTCCGTTAAGAGATACACGTTGTTGGACAAAGGAATCAATTAGCATGCTATTTCTTATTTTCATTTAGCAAGGAAAATATACATGTGCCAATTAGCACTGGGTTTCAACCTTAATTGGTTTAGCTGGAAATGGGTGAGAGGGCCCAGAATTTAATAGAGAAAGGCTAAATTTAAATCGGCGGGGCTGGGAGTTTATGGGCACTTTTACTCATATATTTTTTGAGGTCATTTTGGTTTGGGTATGTAACTGTAACAGGAAGCAAGGAGAAGCAACACAACTGGGGTTGGTCTTTCCTTTTTGTGGCAAGTGGGACCTTCCACTGGTTAAATTATAAACTGCCGCATATTTCCTGCAAAAAAGGCATCAGCACAGAGGTTTTGGCAAGGGCACAAAAAGCTCAACTGCGTAAGGCCATACATCTCATAGAGGAGAAAGCTGCCAGTGGCTACCAGCCATCATGGCCAAGCATATACTATCTCCAGGGCTTTCGCCAATTGCTGGGATTGAGGAAAGCTTCTCATAATGTCGAAATCAACTTTGTGACATGATATATTAAAAAGTAGCTTTTCAGTTGATCACCAAGTCCAGTACGTATGTACAAAATACAAATCCTATTTTGTCAGTGCCGTAGTACATTCTTTTCTAATTTCTTCATCTTCTCTTGTATTTTTCTGTCTGACATATTCCACTTGTGGAGGGCTGTTCCATTCAGGTGCTGCTTGAGATATTCCCATAAGGCATCTGGTTGTCCACTGTGAGAGAAGGATGCTGGCCTTAAACCAGCTGTGGATGCAAGTCACGTTCCTTTTCTTTTTTAAAAAAACAACAACAATGGTGCAAAAAACCCCAGTCAATATTTTCTCTTTTAAAAGGAACAGCGAAGCTGCCTGCTAAAGTTTCATTGTAAAAACAAAACCGGATTTCATATAAACAGGCAGCAACGGGAATAGCTGAGCCCTGCCAAGCGAAGTGCAGAGATCAATGGTTTCGTTTTGCGGACGCACATAAATGCCTTTCAGGGGATGCAAATAGGAAAGGTCTCGGGGAAACAACATCGCTTCAGCCTCTAGAAGCTCAAACCACTTTGTTCAACAGCTTGCTGTGGTTTTGACGACATCTCTTTCGCCGTTGTTTTAATTTGATGGATAGGAAAACACTAATCCTCATGGGAGAGCAAAGAAGAGGCAGCGGCCTTTTGCATTCCATGGATAAAATTTGACTCCGGATGACTTTGGCTGCAACCTTGGGGACAGTTCACCCTGTATGCAGCTTCAGAAGAGAGGCTATGTGTGGAGGCCACAATTCCCACTAGATCGCGGAGAAAGCAAAGCGATGCAATGTGAACGGATGCAAACTGCAGCTATCAGCCTGATGAGCTTCCTTTTTGTTAAAAGGAAAAGTAACTCGGGTTTCTAGTCCTTGTGATTACAAAGAGATGGGAGTGTGAGGGAATTCCCTGCTGAAATCTCAGGAGCCAGAGGGGCGGCTGAGCGAGGCTTCCAGTCTTTGGGGACATTTGCTTGAGAGTTTCTCTAGGGCTGCAATTTGGTGCTACGTAAGTTTGTAAGTTGGTGGCAGCAGTCACAAAATTAAAAGATGCCTGCTCCTTGGGAGAAAGGCAATGGCAAACCTAGACAGCATCTTAAAAAGCAGAGACATCACCTTGCCAACAAAGGTCCGTATAGTTAAAGCCATGGTCTTCCCAGTAGTGATGGAAGTGAGAGCTGGACCATAAAGAAGGCTGATCACCGAAGAATTGATGCTTTTGAATTATGGTGCTGGAGGAGACTCTTGAGAGTCCCATGGACTGCAAGAAGATCAAACCTATCCATTCTGAAGGAAATCAGCCCTGAGTGCTCACTGGAAGGACAGATCCTGAAGCTAAGGCTCCAATACTTTGGCCACCTCATGAGAAGAGAAGACTCCCTGGAAAAGACCCTGATGTTGGGAAAGATGGAGTGCACAAGGTGAAGGGGACGACAGAGGACGAGATGGTTGGACAGTGTTCTTGAAGCTACCAGCATGAGTTTGACCAAACTGCAGGAGGCAGTGGAAGACAGGAGTGCCTGGTGTGCTCTGGTCCATGGGGTCACGAAGAGTCGGACACGACTAAACGACTAAACAACAACAAAGTTTGTGAGGAATTCACCGGGGTGAGGAAGAGGCACAACTTGGCATATGTATATTTCCAGTTCTATCAACTTGACTTGCAGCATTGGCTTATTTATTTTTCTTACAAAATTTACAGACCACTTAATAATGAAAAAAATAAATAAATCTCTAAGCCATTTACCTAAGGTACTAGAAAATACTATTTATTTTTTAAAAAACTTCTGCACTTTCTTTGCCAATATATGGGCAATGGCATAATTCAGTGCGAGAACACGGAAAGATACAGTGTAGTTCCCTTATAAAGTCTGGGCGTTTGAAACGGTTGTGTCAATGCAGAGTATTTTGTACTTCCTACTCGTATTCCCCCGCTCAATGTTAGCTACATAATTCTCCATGCTTCAGAAGGTGCATTCGCATTCGTGTCAACAATCACTCGCTTTTTACAGGGCAGAGTGTGGAGCTCCACATTTACACACCTCGTGCGGATGGCATGGCCCCATTCCTTAGCTCTGAATGACCAGGGAAAGTGTAGGTCTGTCATGGAGAAATAGCTATGAGCCATGATGGCTATGCCTCTGTATACCAGTCACTTGGATTCAGTGGGGAGAGAGCTGTTGTACTCAGGTTCTGCTTGCAGAATTCCCAGAGGCACCAGGCAGCCCAACAATTAAGAACAGGACGCTGTTCTTCTTGTGTCCTGACACCAGGTGCTTAAGCAGACACCTAAATGCCAGTACTGGATGTTCTTCTGTACAGGATACAATGCTCAGTGGCAACTAGGCTAAAGCTCCCCAGTGTCTATGCATCCGTGTAATTTTCCCATTGACACCTGGTACATATGCAATTTTAACTGAGGGAGAACAAGCTTTTGCCCAGGTGTCCAAAAATCCAGGAAACACCAGCTAAGCATCCAACATCATTTCCCGGTTTAGTTTCAGTTTTAAACATGCGAGGTTCCAAATGCTTTGCTGGTTTTCAGACTTTTTTTGGTGGGGAGAAACCTGCACAAAAAGCTGAGCATTTCCATTTAAAAGATTCCCCGTGATGCTTCGTGTCTTAACACGCTAGGTACCACCAGGCAGGAGGGATTTTAGATTGTTCGCCCTGCATGTTGCATCCGGGAAGGACATGCAGATAATCTCTTTGTTCAGAAGCACATTATCATCACTTACCAACACAAAGGATGTTGAAGCAGAAACCCTGCGAGGTTGACTTGTTGACCAGCTGATCGGGGAGGCTGTCAAAACCGACATGGCCCGAGAGGGACAGGTTTCGGAGATCATCGTTCTGAAATTGCAAAGAAGAAACGTGTCAAGGTTTTTATAGAGTTGGCTTTATCATTCTTATCAATGAGAACCACCGCTCACCATCATGTCACATCACGTAAATGTATCCTCCATTGAAATAAACATATCTAGCTAGCACTGCCTTTCAAATACTACTACCTCGGGTTACATACGCTTCAGGTTACATACGCTTCAGGTTACACACTCTGCTAACCTAGAAATAGTGCTTCAGGTTAAGAACTTTGCTTCAGGATGAGAACAGAAATCGTGCTCCGGTGGCGCAGCAGCAGCAGGAGGCCCCATTAGCTAAAGTGGTGCCTCAGGTTAAGAACAGTTTCAGGTTAAATACGGACCTCCAGAACGAATTAAGTACTTAACCCGAGGTACCACTATACATACATTTAGATGCAGAAACTAGAGTTCTTTGGAGGAAAGATGAGATTTGTCTGCAATAAAAAAGCAAGAACAGGCAGCTTCTAGGTTCCGAAATACTGTTTCATGGAGGGCAATATAAAACTCTCTCAAACATAAATAAATCTTTTTTTAAAAATCGCCTTTTAAAAATACTGATTAGCACCCTGCTTCTCAGGAATAAAAAGATAAAGCTGTACGGGATGAGAAAGTTTCCTTACACAGAGTCAGCCTAGAGATGCACGGGCCTCTCTAGGGCCCCATCTCCTCTTTGCATTTAAATAACTATCATACTACTTTAAACAGCCATGGCTTACTCCAATGAATTCTGGGAAGTGTAGTTTGTTAAAGGTGCTGAGACTTGCTAGGAGACATCTATTCCCCTCACTGAGCTACAATTCCCAGAGTTCCCTGGGAAGAAGGATTGACTGTTAAACCACTCTGGGAATTGGATCTCTGCAAATGGGAGAGGGGTCTCCAAACATCTGGTTTGGCCAAAACTGGCACGTTTAATTTTATTTATTTAGAAAGATGTGCAAGCTGTGTAAATCTCCAAATTCTCCAAGCTGTGTGCATTTCTGAAATCATCAGTAAGATACAGGTAAAATTGAAAACACAAATACACATAAAGCACAGCTTAAAATTGATCAAACAGAGATAGAAAAATCAATAAAATGTATGCAGAACATGTCACATATGGGGCTTGTAAAAGCTTAAGTTCCAGCACTCTTCACATAATATTTTATGTTATACCAACTTCTTGTGACAAAAGACTGTTGAGGGTTGGGGAGGGATGGCTAGTAGCCATTTGGGCAAAACTAGTTGTAGTTGGGACGCAGGTGGCGCTGTGGGTTAAAGCCTCAGCGCCTAGGACTTGCCGATCGAAAGGTCGGCGGTTCGAATCCCTGCGGTGGGGTGCGCTCCCGCTGCTCGGTCCCAGCGCCTGCCAACCTAGCAGTTCGAAAGCACCTCCGGGTGCAAGTAGATAAATAGGGACCGCTTACCAGCGGGAAGGTAAACGGCGTTTCCGTGTGCGGTTCTGGCTCGCCAGAGCAGCGATGTCACGCTGGCCACGTGACCCGGAAGTGTCTCCGGACAGCGCTGGCCCCTGGCCTCTTAAGTGAGATGGGCGCACAACCCCAGAGTCTGTCAAGACTGGCCCGTACGGGCAGGGGTACCTTTACCTTTACCTTTACCTAGTTGTAATTAGCTGCACTGCACTGTTTAAACCAGACTTTGCCCTGCCCTGGAGCCTGAAGGGAGCTTTAATCCAAAAACATCTGGAGGGCACCAGGTTGAAGAAGGCTGATCTAAACTATCAGGGGTCTGTACGATCCATTCTGAAATTTGGGGCAGCCCCATTGATATTGAGGGCACACTACAGTCCAATGCGTGGATTCCTTTCCCATTCACAGAGTGTTTGTTCGGGGGGCAGACTTTGGTAATCTTTGATAATATGGTGCTCTGGGGGAGGTGAAAAACTGGCACCCCCAAATGGATCTTCTCTATCATGGATCTTCTCAATTTTGTGGTGCTTTGGCTCAAGCGCCCTGTACAGGGAAAACCTCCATGACACCCTAAATCTGGCACTGTGTTTTCTCCCTATCTATTATACACATATATCTACAGTCATACCTCATGTTACGTTTGCTTCAGGTTGTGCATTTTCAGGTTGCATCCTGGAAGTAACGGAATGGGTTACTTCTGGGTTTCACCACTTGTGCATATGCAGACACACAAAATGATGTCACATGCATACGCAGAAGCGACCTGTGCACGCGCGGGCTGCGTTATTTGCAGGTTGCGAACAGGCCTCCAGAACAGATCCCATTTGCAACCAGAGGTACCACTGTATTATTATTTTTATTATTATTATTATTATTATTATTATTATTATTATGAACTCTGATCGCCGAGGAATTGATGCTTTTGAATTATGGTGCTGGAGGAGACTTTTGAGAGTCCCATGGACTCAGTGGCGTGGGGAGTGCAGGGGGGGCCGGCCGCACCGGGCGCAACATCTGGGAATTAGGGTTAGGAGGCACAAATCCACGGGTTAGGGGGCGCAAATCCATGGGTTAGGGGGCGCAAATTACTTGCCTTGCCCCGGGTGCTGACAACCCACGCTATGCCACTGCATGGACTGCAAGAAGATCAAACCTCTCCATTCTGAAGGAAATCAGCCCTGAGTGCTCACTGGAAGGACAGATACTGAAGCTGAGGCTCCAATACTTTGGCCACCTCATGAGAAGAGAAGACTCCCTGGAAAAGACCCTGATGTTGGGAAAGATGGAGGGTGCAAGGAGAAGGGGACGACAGAGGACGAGATGGCTGGACAATGTTCTCGAAGCTACCAGCATGAGTTTGACCAAACTGCGGGAGGCAGTGGAAGACAGGAGTGCCTGGCGTGCTCTGGTCCATGGGGTCACGAAGAGTCGGACACGACTAAACAACTAAACAATAACAACAACCCTATACCCAGAGGTCTCAGTGCGGTTCACAGAAGAAAATAGAAAGAGGAATGAACAGGGTGTGGGGTAGAAATAGAACAGAAAGAACATCATTCCAGGAGAATAAAAGTGAGAGGCCCGGGGAATAAGCACTTCCCTCACAACCACCCAAAAAGAGCAGAAGGAAAGTTTGCCATGTGACGGGCAGCCACTTCTGGAATTGCCATCTCCACTGTGGGCTGCTATTTATAAACCAAGCGGGGCTCTGCTAACCGGAGCTAATAAAACTGAAGCACCGCAACCGTGCCCTAAGTCATCCGCTGTCCTTCAGCAGGCCTTGGAAGAGGAGAAGGAGGAGAGCGCAGAATTCTTCTGGCTCAAAGAGAAAAGAGGATTTTCCTCCTCCTCCCCCCCCTTCCCACACAGCCCCAAGGCCAAACCATGGCAGGGAAGCAACACAGAAGACTATTTCCAGTCTCAGGAAAAAGTAAAGGGGGAAAACCCATTAGCTTGACTCACACTTTTCTCTCTGGCAAGATGCATTTATTCGGAGCAACTGGTTCAAACTCTAGTCTTGTTAATGACCACCATAAATGCTAACGCTGTCCTTCATGTCTAACATTTAGAATTTAGAAAGAAATAATGAAATGAAATGAAATATTTTATGGATGTGTTTATTGCCCGGGGCTCCTTGGGTTGTACAGAAATCAAATCAAAGAAACAAATAAAATTCTGGCCTCAGCTCCACTTAAGTCAATCTTAAAGGTCACGATGGAGCCTTAGGAGGACATTATTGGTCTGCCTTCCAAATATGTCTACACAAGCTACCAACTCAGAAACCTTCCCCCCCTTCCTTTCTTTTTTACTATTTACACGTGAGTCATTTGTGGAGTAACCAAACAGTTTGAAACCAAAGACTCATGTGCCTTCCAGTTTACACAACCAGCCCCTGCCTACTCCTCTGGAGGAAATTCCAGCTCATCACAGATGACTAGGCAAGTGGCTATTTACAAGCAAGTTTATTGTATTAGTACAAGTACTTGCAGATGGGTGTTCCTATCAACTGCTCCTCCCTTGGAAAATACCGTTCTCCTGTGGACTAGTCAAAGCCAGAGCCTGCGTTATCTTCCAGAATCGAAATGAGATTTTATTTCTTATTCGAACGATTGCAGGAGACCTTTATATCACTGGCAGCACTTCAAACAGGATGAAATAATATATCAATCTTGGATGTGTTTGAGGATACTGGGTTCACAGCCAAGAAGCTCGAGGGATTTCCCAATCCCAGGCTTTCATCAAACACGAAACAGTACTGTAAGAGAATTTGCTTCTGCTCAAGGTGAGAAGCATTTCGGGCTGTAACAGAAGAACAAGCCTTGCTAAGGAAGGCTTAGCATGGCTTCTGTACAGGGAAGCCTTGCCTCCTCAGTAACAGCCTTCTTCAGGAATTCCTTGCTCCACTGAGGCTCAGCGAGACAGCTGCCTCAGGCAACTTTGTAATAGAACCTCTGCTTTATGGAGGATGCGGCTACTAATGGCTACTACCCACAATGGTTATGTTTTACTTCATCTGTCGGAGGCAGTGGACCCTTGAAGACAGGGGAGAGGGCAGCTGCAACATTCAAATCTTGCTTTCATGCTTCCCATTGGCATGGCCACTGCAAGAATAGGATGCTGAACTTGATGGGCCATTGGCCTGATCCTGCAAACTCCTCTTATGTTCTTATGGCAGATGTGCTGGTCAGTTTTCAAGGCTCTTTTTCCACCCCGAAAGACCTCCACGCTGGGCTTGTCCGCTTGTCAAGCAACACTGCTCTTCCTGGATCCCTCTCTGGCTTGTACTAATTTTAAAAGACGCCACATAGACAAAGTTTACCAAGCCAGCCAGGGAGCACAATAAGTAACAACCAAAACGGCAAGCTCATGATTTGATTTAAGTTCTCCTCTCCAAGGAACCCTTTCTCTCCCTCCAAAGCTTTCCCTCCTGCCAAACAAATCTTGAAAGCGGTAGGCTTATTCTTCTCCTTAAGACATGCAGCTTGAAGAAAACCTGCTAGAACAATTTACTCGCTCATGGCAAATGTCGTGAGCGAACTGCTGTTGGCGGGAAGCGAAGTGGGGATTGTACAGTGTATGGATGTCCTCCCATCTGTAACTGATAGAACCACTCCTGCATCTGAATTCAGAGAGGTGTGCTTGCTTTTGAAAAACATTTCAGCAAAGTGGCTGTGCTTTCACTAGGGAGGCTATTGTGGACTAGTAAATTCAGAATACAGTGGTACCTCGGGTTACATACGCTTCAGGTTACATACGCTTCAGGTTACATACGCCGCTAACCCAGAAACAGTGCTTCAGGTTAAGAACTTTGCTTCAGGATAAGAACAGAAATCAGGCTCTGGCGGTGCGGCGGCAGCAGGAGGCCCCATTAGCTAAAGTGGCGCTTCAGGTTAAGAACAGTTTCAGGTTAAGAACGGACCTCCAGAATGAATTAAGTACTTAACCCGAGGTACCACTGTAAGTGTTTATGAGTATTGTCATCAGACGACGCTGCTTCCCCAACAGAGGAGGCTTACGTTGTGAAAGCTGTTCATGAGGAACATCTTAGAAGAGATATGCAATTGTTTGTATAGATGAGTGTGCTTTTATATGGGGGGCATGATGCACAGGTAAGCTTGTTATTTGAACGAAATGTACCCCAGTGACTCACACCTGTGCCGTTGTCTGTGACCTTGAAAGGAAAACAAGAGGTGCCATACTGGTCGCATGCGATGCAGAAAAATTGTTGGGGTGGGGAAACCATATGTCTACTTACTTTTCCCAAATCAGTGCCTTGAACACATAACACCAGTTTGTGGGGAGGCAGAAAGGACTGTAACAGCAGGCAGGACTGATCCTGAAAATACGGCAAAAGGGAATCAGAGGGTTGTGCCTAATTAAGTCCAGCTCAGTGTGAAACCCATGTAAAACAAATGGACCTATGTTAGCCATGCCCATAAATTTCGATGGGTGTACTCTGAGTAGAGATAACATCGGCTACAATCCAGTGTTAACAACACCCCTCGTTCAAAAGATGCTTATTTAACTCGCTGGAATTGCATTCAGATAAGCAAGCATTTTGATTTCCAAATACAGAGGGAAAAGGAGGTATGTAGTCTATATATGTAGTCTGTATCCATTCTGAAGGAAATCAGCCCTGAGTGCTCACTGGAAGGACAGGTCGTGAAGCTGAGGCTTCAGTACTTTAGCCACCTCATGAGAAGAGAAGACTCCCTGGAAAAGACCCTGATGTTGGGAAAGATTGCAGGCACAAGGAGAAGGGGACGACAGAGGACGAGATGGTTGGGCAATGTTCTCAAAGCTACTAAAATGAGTTTGACCAAACTGCAGGAGGCAGTTACAGATAGGTAGCCGTGTTGGTCTGCCATAGTCAAAACAAAAAAAATTCCTTCCAGTAGCACCTTAAAGACCAACTAAGTCAGTTCTTGGTATGAACTTTCGTGTGCATGCACACTTCTTCAGATATACTGAAACACTTCTGTTTCAGTGTATCTGAAGAAGTGTGCATGCACACGAAAGCTCATACCAAGAACTGACTTAGTTGGTCTTTAAGATGCTACTGGAAGGAATTTTTTTTGCAGGAGGCAGTGGAAGACAGGAGTGCCTGGCGTGCTCTGGTCCATGGGGTCACGAAGAGTCGGACACGACTAAACAACTAAACAACAACGGTCTATCTGAAGAAGTGTGCATGCACACGAAAGCTCATACCAATAACAAACTTAGTTGGTCTCTAAGGTGCTACTGGAAGGAATCTTTTTATTTTATTTTGTAGTCTACCAGAACACCCTTGGTGAGCTTCAGAGAGAAAAGACGGGCGAGGCCACGTGTTTAAATTCCCTTCTCCCACTTAAGGATCCTACAGAGGAGATTCCACTTCAGCGTTTAGTGCCTGGAGCTTTGGGGATGTGTTCCCCGCCCCCTGCCCCCACATCTTCGTTTTTTCGAAAGAGCCCCGGCACAAACATGACAATCTGACCTCGCTCACTGCAGGGAGAGCAAACTCTGATCTCCGAGGCAGAACTGTTTGGCTAGAAAGGTCAGTTCAGACTCCAAGCAGTAACAGCACCACTTCTGCCAAGAAACGACATAAAAGGTCATTTCCCTTCCTTAGGGTTTTTCCTCCAAACCGCTAAGATTTCTATTTGGAGTAGAAGTGACTAATGCATCTACCAGTTCTCATGTCACAAATTACTAACCAGCAGAAAAAGCTGAAGGGTGTTTTTTTCTTCCTTCTTTCCCCTTTCCTGGTGGGGGGGGGGAGATAAAAACCATGTGTGCTCATTCCTGCAAGTCTTGTGAAGCGGGGAGGAAAGGGAAAGGGGGAAAGAAACACACACACACACACACACACAGAGAGAGAGAGAGCACCATGTGACAAACAAATATAAAGAATTTCCAACGACGAAGTCCAATCAAAAACAGATGCTCTTCCCTCCCACTTCTCCACATGCCTAGTCTTGAACTGCCAATCTGAACGGCTGCATTTCAGCCGATATCGGTCGTTTCCCAAGACTTTTAGGCAGAAACGCCACATTGTACTGCCATTGTACTACATTGTACTACAGCTAAGAAAGGAGAGCAAGATTGAGGGCCAATGCAATGGGCTGCTCAGTGCAGAACCACAGACATGCATGCCCATCAACTTCAATGGGTCTGCTCTTGAGTAGGGCTGGTACTGGAGACAACCCAATGTGGCTTTCCCAAAGGAAACCAGAGGAAGCCCAGAGCACAATCTCTTGAGTCGCAACTGGATGAGTGCCTCTTGGCCTGTGGGCCTGCTCACATCCTGCTTTCTTCACCCCCTTTGGAATAAGGAAATTAAAGCCAAGTTTTTTTCCAGGGCAAAGGATGCCTTGATTTGTATGTGTATTGGGACGGCTTGAATTGTAAAGCTACAGTGGTGCCTCGCAAGACGAAATTAATCCGTTCCGTGATTTTCTTCGTCTAGCGGTTTTTTCGTCTTGCGAAGCAAGCCAATTGACAGCTTAGCGGATTAGCGCTATTAGCGGTCTAGCGGCTTTTAGCGATCAGCTGAGAAGCGGCTTATCAGCGGAACAGCTGATAAGCGGCTTAGCACTTAGGGAAAGGGCGGAAAAAAGCAGAAAAAACCGCGGGAACTCGTAAGATTTTTTCGTCTTGCGAAGCAACCCCATAGAGAAATTCGTTTAGCGAAGCGCCTCCAAAAACGGAAAACCCTTTCGTCTAGCGGGTTTTTCGTCTTGCGAGGCGTTCGTCTTGCAGGGCACCACTGTATTTAGAAGCCCATTTTATTATTATTATTATTATTATTATTATTATTATTATTATTATTATTATTATTATATTTATACCCCGCCCTCCCTGGCCAGAGCCGGGCTAAGGGTGGCTAACACCAGTAAAATTACAGAAAAACATAATAGGGGAAAAAAGAAAAGAAAAAAAACCCAATTTAAAATACAGGTTAAAATGCAATTTAAAGTGCAGCCTAATTTTAAAAGCAGCCCATAGATCAAAACCATAAGCGGAAAGAAACGTAAGGCTCAGACTGAGTCCAAACCAAAGGCCAGGCGGAACAGCTCTGTCTTGCAGGCCCTGTGGAAGGATGTCAAGTCCCGCAGGGCCCTAGTCTCTTGTGACAGAGCGTTCCACCAAGTCAGGGCCAATACTGAAAAGGCCCTGGCCCTAGTTGAGACCAATCTAACCACCTTGCGACTTGGGACCTCCAAAATGTTGTCATTTGACTGCTACAACTTCCCCTTTAAAAAAACCCCAAAAAGAAACCTTCGAGAACTGCACCTACATTTAAAACCTACTCCATTTTATCACATTGACAGCCAGTGTGGCACAGTGGTTAGAGTGTCGGACTAGGACGTAGGAGACCAGGGTTTGAATCCTCACTCGGCCACAAAGCTCAGTGGGTGACCTTCGGCCACTCACCACCTCCTAGCCTAACCTACCTCACAGGGTTGTTGTGAGGGTTAAATGTGAAAGGGTGCGGAGCCATGTAC
Organism: Podarcis gaigeae; assembly: GCF_964106915.1. Classification (NCBI taxonomy): domain Eukaryota; kingdom Metazoa; phylum Chordata; class Lepidosauria; order Squamata; family Lacertidae; genus Podarcis; species Podarcis gaigeae. Next base: position 69,686,306 of record NC_139685.1, read on the forward strand.
CTTGAGCTTCTTCGGGAAAAGGGTGGGACGTGAATGCAACAAAGAAATAATAAATATCATGCGAAGGCTCCAAAGTGGCTTACAGGTTGAAGGAGACAATTAAAAAAAAAAAAGAAATCACATCCATGCAGCGATCCTAGTAAAACAAAACAAGATGGCAGCAGAAACCCACTCCTTCGCCTCCTCAGCCGCACAACTAAGCAGCAATTGCCCAGTTAAAAGCAAGGTCCCATAACCAGTCTCCTATGGGTTTGGTGGGTTTCCCCAGGGAATGAGTCTCGTAACAAGAGAGAAGCCACCAAGAAGTCCCTGTCCCTTGTCCCACTTGCCACCTTCTTGGAAGCTCTCAAAAGCATAAGCGGAAGAAGAGAGCTGGGGGTACTTGGAAATATTAAATATTCCCCAGGCTTTCAGTTAACCCTGTTAAGGGCCCTGGCTGAACAAGTTAGAAGCCGGTTTAAAAATCGAAGCACAGATAGCATGCCCACAGTCCATTGAGTTCAGATGTAGCTGAATGGGAAAAGGCAGTGAGAAACTCAGATATGTCACCAAATTGCTCCTTAAATCAAGGTTACACTTGTCAAAACCTGTTGCCGTTTTGGGGCTAGATGTCTCTCAAGTCCTATTTTTCAAATGATGGGCTGACTTGTGATTGATTCTCAGTGAAACACCTGGCTGGTTCAGATGACAACCTTGAGCTGGGATAAGAGCCTTGAGAACTTAGAAGAATTAAATTCACTTGATCCAGGGACGGTCCACATATATATTGGCCTATTCCGACCTCTTTTTCTTAAAGTTGGCTGCTCCTGCTCAGGAAAAGCATTTTGGTTCCAGAAATTTGTTCTGATTGTGCAGATAAAATATAACAGAAAGAATTCCATCTCCAGGTGGTGGAAATGTCAGGCACCATCCTGGCATCCACACTTGGTTGCAGGTGGTCAAAGGCCAGGTGCAAAATGCGCCTGGCGCCTGGCTAATTTCGAACACTGTCTGCCTTATACTGAAAGAGACCACTGGTCCATCTAGCTCCATATTGTCTGCACTGATGGACTGTCTCTCCCAGCCCTAACTGGAGATGCTGGGGACTGAAATTGGGACCTTCTGCATGCAGAACAGATGCGCTGTCACTGAGCTATGGACCTTCCCATAGCTACCATGCATGCGCCACCCACAGGGCGCAAGGCGATCTGCACGACCTGTGCTTTGACAGGAAGAGAGCTTTGAGCTTGAGGCTGCTGCAGAGTCCACGCCAGCTTCCTTCCCTCTGAGGAGGAAGGCAAAGAGAGAGAGAGAACGCCACTCGGCGAAGTGCAAAAATATGAGAGTTTGGCAAGCCTGCACTACATCAAGGCTGTGTATAGACAGGTGCAAGGGAAGTAAATCTCTTTTACCCACGTGTGGCAGGAACCATGTCCATGCCAGTGATTTTAGGCTGACGACATGAAAAAAGCATACCTGTCCATCTTTTAAGGTGCCATAACCAGCGGTTCTCAACCTGTGAGGCCCCAGATGTTGTTGGACTACAACTCCCATCATCCCTGAGCTCTGGTCTTGCTTGTAGTTCAACAACATCTGGGGACCCACAGGTTGAGAAAGGCTGCTGGAAAAGACTCTTGTGTTATTTCAGTGACTTGGGAGACACACACACACACACACAAAATAACTCCAGCCGTCTTCCAGCTTACAAAGAAAGCTTGATCGCTTGCAGGCATTTCATATTCATCCTGGGCGAGTGGCTATTTTAAAAACTCCTGCCATAATCACAGTGACATCTTATGTATGTATGTATGTATGTATGTATGTATGTATGTATATGCAAAATACTATTATGTGCTGGAGCAATCTGTTAGCCTTAGCTAAAATCTTTGATTGGGCACCAAATTGTGTTTAAGGTTTTGAAGCCAAAACGCTCAGCTTTTTCTTTCTTTTTGCAGACAGAGGGAGAAAAATATATTAGCTGTGCCTCAGAGAGCTCTCCCAGCTGTGATCTCATGTGTGATGCAGAGTCATAATAAATACTTAAGCAGTGGTGGTGAGGGGACGACTCCTCCCCTTTCCCCCTTGCTGCTGCATTAATGTAAGTCTACGTAGAAAAAACCCACACCAAATAACATAAAACCCAAACATTCTTTACATAGGCGAACAGAGAAAGGAATGTTCTCACAGTTCCTTTGCATTCTGTGCCCACAGGGGACTAGAACATGCATGCATGCATCTGATTATTCTACTCTTAAGTACCACATCAATATTTTAGGTCATAAACAACTTTCCAAAATCAGCTGTATAGAAGCTCATGAGACACCCCAGGGTGTTAAGAGGCTCATAAAGGAATTATAATGAGCCTGATAATTAAACATCTACAGCAGAGGCAATATTGAATCCTTTGGCCTTGTCAACACATGCCACAGAAACAAGGTGGTAGAATTAGCTGCACAGACAGCAAGGCAGGGTGGAGAGGATGGGAAAATCACAATTTAATGCTCCTCTACATTTTTTTTTTAAGAGATCCTGGATGGAGAAAATGAGCACAGCAGGGAAAGGGCTGTTCCTGAATCTTACTCCCTGACATGCTAGTTTTCTTCTTGCATGGAGTTTTTCTTTTAATAGGTGGGCACCCCCAAAATAGCATCTTTGTCCTTGGGTTTTACAGACTTCCTCCACTTCTCCCCAACATTGTCTTCACCCCCCACCTCTTCTCATTTCTACTTACAAGTGGCTTCAAATTTCACTGCTCCCAAGTAACAAGGTAATTTGTACATCTAAGCTACTTAGGCCTTTAAAAAACGTATACATGTATTAAAAAAAAAAAAACTACATTAACAATTTCTGCATTTGAAAAGCACTGGGACTTTTCATGCCAAAGTCAATAAACTCTTGCCTTGTAAAGATTTGACGTTTTCATCCCCCAAAAGTTTTCGATTTGAGTTTCTACTGAAATGAGGCTGCATTTTAATGTTGTATTTTAATCTTGTTTTTAAGTTGTATTTTAATCAATTGTTTTTACACCTGGTGTTAGCCACCCTCAGCCCGGTCTTGGCTGGAGAGGGTAGGGTATAAATAATAATAATAATAATAATAATAATAATAATAATAATAATAATAGACAAAAGGAGGGATCCAAAGATATTTCTACTCTTCACTATCAGACATTTGTGCATCCCAATTCTGACACACACACACACGAAAGCCAAACATAAGGAGCATTCCTATCTCCTTTTCCACGCAGTGGTAGTAAATTTATGGCTGATGCGGAGTTTAAACTCTGGTTTAAGTCCAGAATTCAATCATGCAGACCTCATGTGGGGAGGAGAGAGGTTGGGAGTATGGAAAACACAGGTGAGTAAAAGCGGGGGTTTGAAGGAATGGCACTGGTGGGGTGGGGTAGAAATTTGGTCTGTGTGCAGTTGGAAGAGAGCTGAGAGTGGAGGGGATTAGCTGGGTGGGAATGGTTTAGATGGGGATTACTAGTTCTAATCCTATTCATCTCAGACTTCAGTTTGCTGTGAATTTGTTTTCATTGCTCCTCAAATAAACAAACACTCTGCTCTCAAACCTGGGTAACTAGCTGTCTGTGAAATCCAGGCTTCGTGGATCTTGGAACACCTGTCCCACACCTACAACAGTGAGGTGGGGCAGAACATTTTCCTTGGGGGGGGGGGGAGAAGATCCCTGCACTTTGTGTATTCCATGGAAAATTGCCTGTTTCTAAATACTGTATTTTTTGCTCTATAAGACGCCCCAGACCACAAGATGCACCTAGTTTTTGGAGGAGGAAAACAAGAAAAAAAATATTCTGAATCTCAGAAGCCGGAACAGCAAGAGGGATCGCTGCACAGTGAAAGCAGCAACCCCTCTTGCTGTTCTGGCTTCTGGGATAGCTGCGCAGCCTGCATTCACTCCATAACACACACACACATTTCCCCTTACTTTTTAGGAGGGAAAAAGTGAGTCTTATAGAGCAAAATATACGGTATTTGTTGTTTGACCCAGATCATTGGGAGCAATGAACGAATGTCAATACAAGCTTGGCAGATTTCAAAGTTGTGATTACTTGGTCTTGCGTCCTTCAGTAACAATCAAAGAGTGGTTCACACAACGAATGAGTGAAATACAACGACGACCAAACGATTTAAAGCAGATCCATTAAAGCCCAACAATGCAATCTGTGATCAATATAGCAGTTAGTGGATATGCATTTGGTATACGCCACGGGCTGCTCACTCAAAAAGTTCATACAGGAGGTTCTGAACACCCAGGTGAACAGGTGCGTCTTAAGTAGGTGACAAAACCGAACTACAGATGAATCCTGACACATTGTAATAGACACTAGGAGCTGCCTCAAAAGGGTACCACCACAGACAAGGCTCTTTTATCTTGCGTTGCCAACTAATGAGCACGACCCACCTGGGCTGGTGCCTTTTGGGACTGTCAGGATGGGAAAAAGAGAGGTTGATGACAAGCGAAGCCCCAGAGCCAATGATCTGCAGAGTCAATGACAGGCAAGGTGAGCTAATTGCAATTTAGTCCTCACTTTCCTCCTGGAAACATTGCTGAAAGCACTAGGCCTGAGCTGTAGTTTGTTTCTTTGAATAAAAAATTAACTTCACTGGTCTCTAGTGATTTATTGCTTTTGCTGCTGGGCTATGCCTGATTCCAGCACTGATACCTGCACAGCAGCCTCTTGTTTTGATGACACCCCTCTTGCAATTCAAGAGAGTTGTTTTGAATCCATGGAGCTGTGATTACTATGGAGTGAAGGTAAAGGTAAAGGGACCCCTGACCATTAGGTCCAGTCGTGGCCGACTCTGGGGTTGTGGCGCTCATCTCGCTTTATTGGCCGAGGGAGCCGGCGTACAGCTTCCGGGTCATATGGCCAGCATGACTAAGCCGCTTCTGGCGAACCAGAGCAACGCACGGAAACGCCATTTACCTTCCCGCCGGAGTGGTACCTATTTATCTACTTGCACTTTGATGTGCTTTCGAACTGCTAGGTTGGCAGGAGCAGGGACCGAGCAACGGGAGCTCACCCCGTCATGGGGATATGAACCGCCTACCTTCTGATTGGCAAGTCCTAGGCTCTGTGGTTTAACCCACAGCGCCACCCTGAATTTAACGAGAGCAATCTGGAATGAATGGCTTTAAAGATAGTAGGCTTGAGACTTTAAAACATACACAGTAATCCCAAAACAACCACTCACCCTGGAACTGTTATCCTAAAAGGCGTTTGTTGATGCAAAGCACTATGCTTTAAATTGTTACACACCGAAGCACTGATGGAGGCTACCTTACAGATGCCCTCAAGTGACATGAATACAAGAGGCCTCGAAACAGCTGCTCACTGAACTGCCTTGCAAATGTCAGAAAGCTAGCAGAGGCTTTTGCCTGACAGCTATGCAATTAATGTGGCATTGTACAGGGCCCAAGCAGCAACAAAAAGCCCAAACTACTATTCTTTGCAATGTTTATTTTTTCAATATATTGCAGAGAAAGCCAAGTCCTATGTATTCTGCATCCTGCACATAATGTACTACCCTTGTGTTGTGAAAAGCCCCAGTAGCTAAGTATCAGCAAAAAATAGCAGGCTTGAGATATATTGGGGGGCGCGAGTAAAAGAAAACAAGGCAGAAAAAGCTGAGAGGCAGAGATGAAGATGCTGCCTGACACATCTAAGAGTTTTTTCACATCTAGCAAGGTGAGGGCATCTGCATCTGCATCACTGGGCAATCACCCATTGGGCCAAGGAATTGGGGCCCCATCATGCACAAGATAGCAGGATTTCTTCCCTCCTTGGAAAAATCTATCCATGCATTCAGACGGTTGATCCCAGGACTGCAGCCACACTTAACAAATTAGAGCCAGGTGTGCCCCTACAGATAAGACAACGTGATTGGGTTTTATTTTTAAATGCACACATGCACACAGCCTGCGTACAATGAAATGTAGCAAAACAGAATCATACCTCGGTTATAGCTTAACCTCAAAGTATGCAAAAATCCAATCTATGTGAAATCATGCGGTTAGGGGGGCTCATACCACAAGTTCATGGAATGAATATCCAAATGTAATCTGGAGAACGATGTCAAGCAGGTGGGTTGGAATCTTAGTGAAGGTATATCCCAGGATCCATTCAATTAGTCGAACTGATCAAGAGGAATTGCATTCAAATTGCAGATTTCTCATCCCACATGTTAAGTTCCTTGAGGGACAAGATGACCCTCATGGATTCCCAACTCTAAGGTTCTAAGATTCTGTGACTGAACCTCCAGCACCTCAGGGAAACAGAAAGAGAAGTGGGGCCTGTTGTTGTCAACATCCCAGTTTGTGCCCTGTACAACCCCAAGGAAGCAGCTCCAAGCCTTGGTGAAAGCACTGCTGTTAGGTTTGGCAGCCTTGTGGGGGAGAGGCCAGACTTTGTAATGCTGATTAACTAGCTAATAGACAGAAAGGCCGAGCTGATAGTGGGGGTTAATGGTTTTAGGGGATGTTTCTCCCCTTAACAGAGCAATCTACCTGCAGGGGGTTAGGGACTGAAGCCAGTGCTATACAAAGGGTGGGGGCTGGGAGGGCAGAAAAAGATGACCATTTGTGCTTTAAATTGGAAGAACTTTTAATTACAAGTTATGAGCAGGGCTATCCCAAGACTTTTTGCTGCCCAAAGCAAATAAGCACCCCTCCAAATTCACCTACAGAAATTAACCACACTGGAAGTTGCATCTCCCATCAGCAATAGCAGTGGGATAGTCTCCTCCACTGCACTCCAATAATAATAATTTATTATTTATACCCCACCCATCTGGCTGGGTTTCCCCAGCCACTCTGGGCGGCTTCCAACCGAATATTAAAAACAATACAGCGTCAGACATTAAAAACTTCCCTAAACAGGGCCACCTTCAGTTGTCTTTTAAAAGTAAGATAGTTTTTTACTGCCTTGATATCTGATGGGAGGGCGTTCCACAGGGCAAGCGCCACTACCGAGAAGGCCCTCTGCCTGGTTCTCTGTAACCTCACTTCTCGCAGAGAGGGAACTGCCAGAAGGCCCTCGGAGCTGGACCTCAGTGTCCAGGCTGGATGATGGAGGTGGAGACGCTCCTTCAGGTATACTGGACCAAGGCCGTTTAGGGTTTTAAAGGTCAGCACCAACACTTTGAATTGTGCTCGGAAATGTACTGGGAGCCAATGAAGATCTTTCAGGACCGGTGTTATATGGTCTCGGCGACCACTCCCACTCACTCCAGTTTAGAATGTGTGTCACACGTGGCCCTGATCTCCAGCAGAGGGGAATGCACAGAGGATTCCCAGTGTTGCCCCTCCACCCAGGATCTACCAGCCCCCCTCTGGCTACTGATAGGGCTGGTAGCTTTAGGCAACCCAATGAGATGCGTTAGCACAGGGGTGCCCAAACTTTTTCCAAAGAGGGCCAGATTTGATGAAGGATTCAGCCCCAAAGCTGTCGAGCTTTTTTCAGGATTGAAGTTGCTGAGCTTTTTTTTAGGATTTTACCCCAGGACATATACAGTCATACCTTGGGTTACAGGAGTGCTAGATCGTGCTTTGCGCATGCGCAGAAGTGCGAATCGCAACCCACGCATGCACAGATGCGGCGCTGCGGGTTGCGAACACTGCAGGTTGCGAATGTGCCTCCCACATGGATCATGTTCGCAACCCAAGCATCCAATGTACTGCCACAGGCCCCAAAAATGGACTTTGGACATGCCTGGGTTAGCAGCTGCGTATTTTTGCCGCCAGTGTGTTCTGCTTGTGTATGTGGAAACAACACAAATATGAGAGAAGCACTGGGGTCCACCCAGCAGAACCCACCCTGGAATGCCTCACTGCTTGGGACCATGGGGAATACTTCACAGAAGGTTTTGCTAGTCCTACTAATTTATTTGAGAAGTTAACAGTTTGCCGGATTGAAAAAATCATTTGCTGAGGGTTTACGGACCACGGGTATTCATGGCATTATCAAACAGCAACTTTCCAGAACCAAATCATTCCCGCCCACCCAAGTCTGCTGCAGCCTCCACCGCCAGCTGCCAACAGCCTGCTGCTACACAGCGCAGGTTAAATTATAGCCCTCATCCATGCAAGTGACTGCTATTCCCTGCTTTGATTTGGCCTGCCTATGTGGTATTTGAAAAGGAGAGTCAAAAGCAGGTTTGTAACACTAAAGGAGTTAACTTTAAAACACTCCTCACCTATGCCAAAAACACACTACACTGCACTATTATTGATAGCAAAATTTATGCCAAAAAAAGCACCTTGGATCTACTGGAGAGTAAATATGCCATCTTGGTTGGGGGGGAAAGTCCCAACTTTGTGTTGAAAGCAGTGGAATGGGCCTTAAGTCACAACCAACCTGTCCTTCTCATTTCACTAGGAAATACCCGTAAATTAGTAATTCTTGCTCAATTAGAAATGCTGTTAACTGTCTCTGTTGAGGTCAGATGCACATGACCTATTAAATTGGCCCTAGCCTAGTACAAAGAATAAGTAGAGCACAGTCCAGACTTACTGGGAAGCAAATCCCACCGTACTTAACCAGCTTACTTTTGAGTAAGAATGTTTGGGCTCAGACTGCAAGACAGCCAGCACTGCACCTGTTAAAGCTACACCTTCTATTGTGTTTAGTTTCAATTGCAGTCCTATGCAATTACCTTGGAGTAAACTCCATTCAGCCTACTTCTGAGGACTGCATTCTCAGTTCATAGACTATTTTTAAAAAATCATGCAACTTAGGTGCAGCATTCTACTTTGGTGCAAGGAAAGAGACCTTTCCCCCCTGCAACAAAGAACTATGCACAAGCCAGTGTTTAAAGTGGGAATTAAATTTAGTCCTCCTGGATTTACCCTTCAAGTTTCTGGCTGACTTGGTTTAGAAGAAAACATGTGGTTTTGCCAGTGCTCAAATAATTGTTATTTTAAATTAGATTAGGAATAAAGTTTCATAACACAAAACATAGGCAGGCATGTGCGTGTCATCCCAAAAACGCTCACAATTCATTTAACGGCAAACCACACAATTCGTTTGGCAGATTTGACTTCCTCCAAATAACGCTCCTGCGGTAATTTAAATGAGGCTTTAAGGAATTGTTCCTCCAGTTCAGTCTTCCCCAACCTCGTGCCCCCTATAGATGTTCTGTAGCCTGTGTAGAGCATGGTAACCCCACCTGTCAGACCACCGATATTTATCCTAAATCTTCCTTTCAGTGCTTTGAAACCTGTTGTTCCTACTTGCTTACAGCAGGTCAAGAACCAAGGCCAAATAAGAGTTTAATTCTAATTGGCTCAATATAGAACTAGTGTTCGCTTATTCCTTAAGCCAATAGTCATTCTTTGTACAATACAACAAAAGGATAAAGAATGTTGTCTAGTAATACACACACACACACACACACACACACACACACACACACAGAGAGAGAGAGAGAGAGAGAGAAATGTTCCCATAATGCATTTTCTCAGTAAGTATTACACAGAGTTACTTCAACTGAGATGAACATGAGGCTCTAAGGGGAAAACAATATCTGGATTGCTGGAGGTGGGCTGCAGGACCTTTTTTTGGCTGAGGTATGCATCAATAAACGCCACTCGCTCATCTCCAGCCTGTGTGTGCCATCAGCATGTGTCCTGGAAGGCATCTGATTATCTGAGGGGAAATGGTTTTATTTCATCCCTCGATCCATGCTTCCTGTTGAATTCAGAACAGCTGTGGTATTGAATCGCTACTGCACACTTGAAGCCAAAGATTCAAGCCTTTACTGGAACAGCCCCAAGGCTCAGCAGGGAAGCAAGCCCAGGAACCACAGTGGCCTTCATCCTTGGGATAGGATCAAACTAAAAAGGTTTGTTTGTGTTCTGTATGCAGGGCCCATTTGCAGAACAGGAATCTCTGATTGTGCCTAGATACCAAAACGGCTGCAAAGTTACCGTTAATGACGGCATCCATCTAAGGTAGGGCTGTATGCACATCACAACTGAACTGTGAAATTTGTATTGGCACAGAATAAAACAGTCAAAGAGCCTGAACTGTTTTTTCTCTTCAAAAGCAAACAGAAACAAGTTTCTAGACCTTATGACTGGGTTGACAAAAATGTGACAATACTTGGTAGGATACATGGTTGCAATCCTTATTGACAGCCACTTTCAGCTATTCTGAGGAAAGAAGGAATATAAATGTTTTGAAGGCTGAGCATGACTTTCACTCCCTAGCAGAACCAAAACCAATCATGCAATGTGTACACATTTGAACTGATGGCCAGAATATGGGTAGCTTTGGCACAGAATTTTCAAACCCAGCTCTCATCCAGGGAATAAATCCACTGGATTGCTTCTTATAGTCTTGGGTAAGAGTGTACACATGCACCAAAAAAACCTGGGGCAGCTATGTCTATGTGCAGGGAATATGTTATCTTCCCTAAATGGGGTTGGGGGTTCCAAAGCTAATTGTCATTACTTATCATATCAGTTGCTGGAAACCTACATTTTCCCTACAACCCAAATGGCTTTATTAGCTGATGCTGGAGAAAAGCAAGTTTTCCAGCAGCTAACATTTCCAACATCTAGTAGGAGTGAGAGAAACCAAGGGACCTGGGACTCAGTTTGCAACTGGAGTTTTGTCTGCTCTAGAGCAGTTGCTCTTAGAAGGTGCAGCTCACAAACAGCTCTGTTTTTCAAAGCCACCTCTGATCTGCCTCCACACCATCTGATCTGCCATCTTCTCCCCCCAATGAGAACAGATGGGAAGCGGTGGAAGAGGTTTGGGGAGGAATCAAGAGTAGCTTTTGAAACAGCAGTTAAAAAGGATATAGAAGGTTACTTAGCAGTTGAGAGGAACATGGCCCCCGAATCCTAGAACCATGCAAGCAGTTTGCAAAAACATACAAGCCACATTTGAAAGCAGCAATAATAATAATAATAATAATAATAATAATAATAATAATAATATTTATTTATACCCTGCCCTCCCCAGCCAAGGCCGGACTTAGGGCAGCTGACACCAGGTATAAAAACAATTGATTAAAATCAGTGGCGTAGCGTGGGTTATCAGCACCCAGGGCAAGGCAAGTAATTTGCGCCCCCTAACCCATGGATTTGCGCCCCCTAACCCGTGGATTTCCCTAACCCCCAGATGTTGCACCCCGTGCGGCCGGCCCCCCCTGCACCCCCACGCTACGCCACTGATTAAAATACAACTTAAAAACAAGATTTAAATACAACATTATAATGCAACCTCATTTCAGTAGAAACTCAAAAAAAAAAAAAAATTGGGGATGAAAACATCAAATCTTCACTAAGGCCAACTATCCAGACTGGTCCTACGTGGGTCAGAAAAAAGCCAGGGAAGTCCCCAAATAGGAGTTCCATCACAGAAGGAGAAAGGAAAGAGGGGAAGGGGATCAAGTTGATTCCAAGCCAAAGACCAGGCGTAAGAACTCTGTCTTACAGGCCCTGCAGAAAGAAATCAGATCCTGCATGTCCCTGGTCTCATGAGACAGTGCGGAGCCAATGTTGAAAAGGCCCTGGCCCTGGTTGAGGCTAATCTGACTTCTTTAGGGTCCAGGACCTCTAGGGTGCTGCTATTTATGGACCTTAAGGTCCTCCGCATACTTCGAGAATGACCCAGAATCAAAAGCAGAAGAATTCACCAAAGACCAAGTTCTAAAACACTGCTTGAAGGATGCAAAGTAGGATTCTTAATTTGTTTTTGTTTTTCTATCCACTTGAATGTGCCACTCTGCATGACCAAAGCGTTCTGCTTCAGACAGAGGTGGGAGAGAGGACTGCTGTTGTACAAAACTGAAGTCCGACGCTCCCTTGGAGTCAGTTGTGTAGCCCTTGGAATCAGGGGCAACAGGCTGAAAAAACATAAAGTACTTTTGCACATGGCGCACAGTTAAAATTATGGGATTTGCTCCCTCAAGATGTTTTGAGGACCACCAATCTGGATGGCTGTAAAAGAGGATAAGACAAATTCAAGAATACGCTATCAACCGCCATAAGTCATGGTCTACCTCGACTGCTGGAGGCAGGGGGTATAAAAGCAAAAAGAAAACTAAATCAGACATGTGTAACATTTCATTCACGTAACAAAATTGCACATCAATCCACATTCGTCTTGAGAGATCTGCTCCACCTGCTGATTTGCTGCTGAGCCAAATTTCAGGTATTACTATTAGTATATAAAGCCCTCAGCAGCATGAGACATACAGTGGTACCTCGGGTTACGAACTTAATTCATTCTGGAGGTCCGTTCTTAACCTGAGGTACGACTTTAGCTAATGGGGCCTCCCGCTGCTACCGCGCTGTCGGAGCACGATTTCTGTTCTCATCCTGAAGCAAAGTTCTTAACCCGAGGTACTATTTCTGGGTTAGCGGAGTCTGTAACCTCAAGCGTATGTAACCTGAAGTGTCTATAACCCGAGGTACCACTGTACAGGCCTTACCCTGTTTGTGCCAACTCATTCATTTTGATCTGCAGAACTAGTATTTCCACAAGAGCCGAGTTATGCACGTACAAGGAGTCGATCCTTCAGTATGGCAGTACAATGGTATCCTTGGGTTAAGAATTTAATTCGTTCTGGAGGTCTGTTCTTAACCTGAAACTGTTCTTAACCTGAAGCACCACTTTAGCTAATGGGGCCTCCTGCTGCCGCTGCACGATTTCTGTTCTCATCCTGAAGCAAAGTTCTAAACCCGAGGTACTATTTCTGGGTTAGCGGAATCTGTAACCTGAAGCGTATGTAACCCAAGCTACCACTGTATCTGCTCTTTGGAACTCCCTGCCCATTGATATTAAGCAGGAGCTGTGCTGTTTTCAGAGACTGCTAAAACATTTTTTGGAAGCCTATTCAGACACGCAATTGTATTGTGTATATTGATTTTAGAACTGCTGCATTTATTTATTTTTGTTTGATCTATTTTGTTTTTAACGTTTGATTTTAGCGGTTATTTTTAAATTGACCGTTTTATATTGCTTTGAGAAACCTGCTTGGAGGTTTCTGTTGGTTTAAGCGGTACATATAAATCATGCTAAATAAATAAATATACAGTTACCATAAATACCAAGGATACAGTTACTGAAAGTTTCTGCAATAAACCATTCCTGCCAGTCCTCAGGTCACCATACAATGAAACCAGTTAATTGTTAAATGTGCAATCGCTTGTTAAAGTTATGCAGATGTTTACCTGTGCACAACACCTGCTTGAAAAACCAATGGCAACCAATGCAGTGATTCCATGCACACTTAAAACATATTTAGGATCGTGTTGGTTTTCTACATCTTGAGAAACCAGACAATAAAATCTGCATGTATTGTTTGTCCTAATAACCCAGACTCCGATTAAAACAACAGCAACACACAGCTGAAGAAAGGTAAAAGAAAATCAGGTCACTTGCAAGAAAAAATGCCAATTATTTTTATACATGGTGCCTGCTTGCTCCAGAATGACGGGTAATTCTACACCCACAGTTGTCAAGATATTTGCAGAAAATTCCTGCTTTTCATCAACTGCCATATGAAAGTGACATGTATTCAATATTAATGAGGCTGAAGAAGAACAGCGGGGTTCGCCAGCATCTTATCATATACCGTATTTTTCCGTTTATAAGATGCCCCCACGTATAAGATGCCCCCTATTTGGGGGGCCTCCAAATTTAGAAAACACCCCCTCAGCACTACCCATGTATAAGACGAGCCCCAATTTAAAACCTAATTTTTTGGTTTTTAAAAAACCCTCGTCTTATACATGGAAAAATACAGAAAGTCACTCTGTGGCAAAAACGCGGCATCCTTTAACATGCACAACATGTTGGCAGCCTTCTCTTGGTTTCACGTTGCATACAATATTTTGGAAATTATCTTGAAAGTAAACGTAAGCAGAGGAAAGGCTGTGTGAAGAACGCTAAATTTCAAAGACACCATGGTATTTTGGATTGTTAAGGAGTGGGTGTAGGTAGGGAATTTATGGTTCTTAACTCAAGGCACTTTAAGAGCCATTTCCAATATTATGTGGCTGAATAGCTTATTTTTCAATTTTGCAAATGAGCATGCCCAAATCCACACTTAAGAAAGCTCTAGGTATGTCTACAGGGGTTTCCCCCCTTTTTTGCCCTGGCTTTTAAAACTTGCAATGTGTACTTTTAGGACCCACCTTATTTCTGTGATTCTGAGTTGTTTTAAACTGTTTTATTATTGTTTTAATTGTTGCAACCCACCCTGGGACCTCGGGATAGGATAATAATAACAGTAATAACAGTAAAACCACCACTGAGTTTGTTTTAAAGAAAAAAGTTGAGTAAGGAAGCCCATAATAAGTGACAACTAAGCTTCTCAACGGGACACGGGTGGCACTGTGGGTTAAACCACAGAGCCTTGGACTTGCCGATCAGAAGGTCAGCGGTTCGAATCCCTGCGATGGGGTAAGCTCCCGTTGCTCGGTCCCTGCTCCTGCCAACCTAGCAGTTCGAAAGCACGTCAAAGTGCAAGTAGATAAATAGGTACCACTCCGGCGGGAAGGTAAACGGCATTTCCGTGCACTGCTCTGGTTTGCCAGAAGCGGCTTAGTCATGCTGGCCACATGACCCGGAAGCTGTAAGCCGGCTCCCTCGGCCAATAAAGCGAGATGAGCGCTGCAACCCCAGAGTCGGTCACGACTGGACCTAATGGCCAGGGGTCCCTTTACCTTTACCTTTAAGCTTCTCATCATTGGGCTGGGAAGAAAAGAGATAGGTCAATTGGTTGAGCATGAAACCACCATTTCAGGATTAGGACTAATTTCAGTATCGTGGGTTCAAGCCCCACACTGGGCAGAAAATTCCTGCGTTGCAGGGGGTTGGACTAGATGGCCCTTGTGGTCCTTTTCCAACTCTACAATTCTGTAATTCATTTTGCCTGACATACAGATGAACCTCTATTTCAAAAAAGAAACAAAGGATGAGAAACACAAAGGCCCCGTTCGCACGTAATACCAAACCCTAGTTTGAAAATTAAACTATGGCTGAACGCAAACAGTGCTGATGTGCACTGTTCAACATTGCTCCGTTTTCCTCACTCTGACTTTGCTGCACCAGAGAGGGAACAAGCCAGAGTCTGGCTTTGCATTATGTGCAAAGCGGTTAGTTTCCACCAAAAGAAACCACAAGTGGTAAGCAGAGAACAAACCTTTGCTTCAAATATGAATGGTATTTGAAGAGAAGCAAAAGGGGTTGGTTTGCAAAGCCAGTCTCTGGTTTGTTTTCCTCCCTGGTGCAGCAAAGCCAGGAGTCGGAGACGAGTCAAAATTGGGACTTCTGAGCTGCATGTACTAGGATGCTGCTCATTTTAGTTAAACCATAGTTATTCTTTAACTATAGTTACCGTATTTTTCGCCCCATAGGACACACTTTTCCCCCTCCAAAAATGAAGGGGAAATGTGTGTGCGTCCTATGGGGTGAATGCAGGCTTTCACTGAAGCTTCAGGAAACTATCCTCCAGGCTTCAGGAAACTATCCGCAAGCCTTGCAAGCCCGGCGGGAGTTCCCGCGGGCTCACAAGGCTTGCGGGCAGCAGCCTGCAGCCCCGGCGAGTGTCCGCAAGCCTTGCACGCCTGGCAGGAGCTCCCGCTGAGCGCACAAGGCTTGGGGCAGCAGCCTGCCACCCGAAGCACGCGGAGCCCTCCGGAGGGTTCCCCTTGCTTCGGTCGAGTGCCTGCAAGCCTTGTGCACCCGGCAGGAGCTCCCGCTGGGCACGCGAGGCTTGGGGCGGCAGCCTGCAGCCCGAAGCACACAGAGCCCTCCGGAGGGTGCCCCGTGCTTCGGGCGAGTGTCTGCAAGTCTTGCGCGCCCGACAAGAGCTCCCGCCATGCGCACTTGGCTTGGGGCGGCAGGCTGCTGCCCGAAGCACGTGGAGCCCTCCGGAGGGTGCCCCGTGCTTCGGGCAGGCGTGTGCTAGGCTTGGGGCGGCAGCCGTGGCTGGGGGGGGGAAATATATATTTTTTATTCATTCCCCCCCAAAAAAACCCCCGATGTGCGTCCTATGGGCCGGTGCGCCCTATAGGACGAAAAATACAGTAAATGTTACAGGCTAGCCAGCCTAAAGTGTTTTGTGGCTCCAGACAAACAAGTTTTATGATAGCACAAGTCTTCATGGGCTAAAGCCCAGTTCATCAAATGTGTTAAATGTTACCCATGGATGGTTGGCAAGACTGGTTGGCAGGGTGAATGAGGACAGTGTGGTCAAAGAATGAAATGGTGGAGAAATGGATAGCCTGTGAGAGATCAATTAAATGCATTTGTTTTATTTATTTGCCGATTCTATAAACCACCTTTCACTACACTGTAATTCCAGAGTGGCTTCCAACATGTCACAAAAGTGAACTGCAATACATCAAAACACTAACAGTTTAAAGTAAGTTGATGTAATATAATATCAAACAGAAAACAATAGCAGATGGAACCTCCGGTCTAAAAACCTGACACTGGTTAAAACCAAGACAACTCAACTCATTCAAAGGCCTTGGGAAAGAAGCATTGCGAGCCATCAAAACCATAGTAATCGCCAATAACACAATTGGTATTAAGACTGTTAAAGTTAATTTACACCTGCATTGCTAAAGGAAAGCTATCACACTTCTCGGTAAATTCTAATTCAGCACTATCATGTGGGAGGCTCCCTTTTAAAAGACATGCATCACTCAATACATGAATATAGCATTCTTGACTAGTTGGCCAAGCTGCAGCCTGTATGCCAGGGATAGGAAACCTTGTTGTTCGACTCCATCTCCCATCATCCCAAGCCAATGGGAGATGTAGTTCAGCTACACATGAAGAGCCAACGATTCCTCTTCCCTGTTCCTATGCAAACTGGTCAGCAACTGCTGCATATATATTGGATCCATGTATCCTGGTCAAAAAGAGAGACTCAAAGGATCTCAGGACAGCATAAGTTGTTTTCCATTCATCATGCCCTCACAGCAATCCTGTGAAAGGGTTGGTTGAACTGCTGACTCAAGATTGCCCAATCAGTTCTAAGCCAGGGAGGACTTTTCATGCCAAGTTCCATTGGTCAAGTTCAAATAACAACACTGCTCTGAGTCGGGCTGTAGCTCAGTGGTAGAGCATCTGCATTCAGAAGGTCACAGGTTCAATCCCTGGAATCTCCAGGTAGATAGATAGGATTTCCCAAACTTGGGTCCCCAGCTGTTGTTGAACTACAACTCCCATCATCCCTAGCTAGAAGGACCAGTGACCAGGGGTGATGGGCGTTGTAGTCAACAAAAGAGGTTTAAAGACTGTCTCAAGGCACATCTTAAAAAATGTAGTATAAACACCAACAACTGGGAAACACTGGCCTGTGAGCGCTCCAGTTGAAGAACAGCCTTTACCAAAGGTGTCATGAGCTTTGAAGACACTCGAACTCAGGACGCAAGGGAGAAACATGCTAAGAGGAAGGCATGCTTGGCAAATCCACACCGTGATCAACTCCCGCCTGGAAACCAATGTCCCCACTGTGGAAGGACATGTGGATCCAGAATTGGCCTCCACAGTCACTTACGGACTCATTGTTAAAACCATGTTTATGGAAGACAATCTTACTTGGCTACGAGTGATTGCCAAAGAAGAAGTTCAACAACAGCTGGGGATCCGAGTTTGAGACATGGGACGTAGCCAATACTGAGCTCGATGTGTCATTGGACTGACTCAGTATGAGGAAGTTTCCTATGTGCCTAAAGCAGTCTTGTCTTTACTTTTGCTATCAGTGAGTTGCCCTTGGAGACACACCCCACTTTTTGTGTGTGTGTGTGTGTGTGTGTAAAGGAGGCAAAGCAAAGAAATCTCTAGGTTAGAGCAACTGACCACTGCAGATCTGCACAGGATGTGGTTTACTCATTGCTCAAGAATGAACAACGTCCGTCCACCCCCCGCTTCAAAACTCACACTATTGTTTCTGCTGCAATAACAACACTTTGCAGCAAGAGAGGGGATGCGGTGTGACCACAGTAGCCCATATTTATAGAGAGGGAGCAGGGAGGATGCTGGGAACCTCTAGGAGTTCAGTTCCTCAACAGCAGCAATGCCCAAATTGTGGGCCAGGGTGAAAGAACTGTTACTATGCCACAAGAAATAGAAGTATTTCAAAAGTCCCCAAGAGCTGGATATATAGAGGGGTGTGGCAAAAGGAAGCTATTTGCAGCATCTGTGCATGAGTTCCTGTTCTGGTCTTTCATTCAGCCTCTGCTGGGGTTAAGTAGGCATTTCTGCCTTGAAACTGTAGACACACAGAATTGTAGAGTTGGAATGACCCAGCAGGGTCTCCTAGTCCAACCCCCTGCAAAGCAATTGCCTTCTCAATCTGGCCTGCTGATGGTCTGGAATCAGCATGTTTTTACATGAGTAGAATGTGTCCATGTGTCTGGGTTATTTGTGGGGCTTAGAAATTTGTTCAATTTTTTCCCCAAAATATAGTCCGGCCTACCACATGGTCTGAGGGATGGTGGACCGGCTCATGGCTGAAAAAGGTTGCTCAAGAGTCTCCTCCAGCAGCATTCAATTCTTCAGTATAACAACCACAAAGCCCACTGGACCAGTGAGAGGGCAACATGGCATCTTAGAACCATAGAATCATAGAAGTGTAGAGTTGGAAGGGACCCAATGGTCATCTAGTCCAACCCCCTGCAATGCAGGAATCTCAGCTAAAGCATCTATGACAGAGTCCAACCTCTGCTTAAAAACCTCCAAGGAAGGAGAGTTCACCACCTTCCAAGGTAAACAGTTCCACTAGTTCAGATGTTCCTGAACTACAGCTCCCATCATCCCTGACCATTGACCATGCTGGCTAAGTCTAATGGGAGTTCTGATCCATAACCTCTGGAAGGCACTGCAATAAGTATCCTTGAAATACGGCCTCCTCTCACTAGAGTAAGCAATAATAATATTGGGAGCATGAGCAGTTCTCTAAACACTTTGAAACCAGGAGGCATCTGAGTCAGGTTCTTCAGTCCAGAACAACCCCCGTTCCTTCTGTCAGTGATCTGCCTAATAAAGCTTTCTTCCCAAACATGGTGTCCTCCCGATTTGTTTGGACTCCAGCTCCCATCAGTCCCAGGCAGCACAGCCAATGGTCCAAGGTGGTGGAACTTGTATCACAACAACATATGGATGATACCAAATGGGGAAACACTGCTCTTAAATCTTCACCCTCCAGCTCCTGAGAAAAGCTTTCTTTCTTTCTTTTTTAAAGCAAACTGAAATGAACTCTTCTATCAAATCAAACATTGCAATTGCCATATTGGACGGGAACAAATTTCTGTCTCCAGTCCAAGGCTTAACAGTGGCCAGCCAGAGGCCTCTAGGAAGGTTATGAGCAAGGCACGGTGGAGACAAGTCTCTGGCTTTCTCCCCAGCCTCTGCTACACCCAGTCTTTGAACACAGAGGTCCCACCCAGCCTAGCTGACAGCTCCTGAACAGAATTCCCCTCTAACCCACATTTTAAGACAACTGAGTTGCTGACTGTCACAAATTCCTGTGGCAAACAGTTCCATAAGTTTGATTAATAAAAGTTTGCATGCGGCTAGTCCCAGAATATGAAAACCTACAGAAAAGAAATCAAGACACCTGCCTAAATATTCTGCTAAATAATGCATTCCACTAAAGTGAATGTAATTTAAGATGGTGCAGCAGCAGTTCTGGGATTGTGGCCTGAATCTCTTGGGTTTATTTCATTTTTAAAAACAAGTTCACCAAATGCAGCAAATCTCAGGACCAACCAACTTCCGCCCAGTTGAAAGACTGCAGTAACTGCTTTAGTGAAAGGTCAATGGTTTGGATCCACTCCCAGCTGAACTCTCTGGTGCTTTTCCCTTCTCACCAGCCCTAAGCAAGCAAGGGACATGAGCACAGAAAGCAGGATGAGGAGTTAGTGGCTGGCACATACAGAACAATTATACTGGTAAGTTCAGTTGGGTGTTCTGGCACCATCACAGCAAACTCATACTCAGCATCTGGTCTGCATGCATAAAGTTCCAGATTCAATTCCTGGTATCTCCAGGCCTGCCTAAATTCCTGGAGAGGAGCTGCCAGTCAGTGCAGACAACACAGAGTTAGATGGCTCAATGTTCTGAATGAGGCAGCTTCCCAAGTTGCTGGTTCATATATAGCCAAAAGAGAATCATCCCATCATCCATTTGGATTTGCAGATAGTGTCTCCCTGTAATAACTCCAACTGCTGGGAACTCCATGGCAATAAACTGTGTGCTCCAAGTGGAACAGCAATAGCAATCACTGCCCCCCACTTTTTCCAGTAGCTGAATTTTGAACTTTGAATTTCGACCATGGCGTGCAGACCAGAAGTTGGCGGGAAGTGTCCAAGCAATCTGATCATGAGTCTATAAATCTCATCACTGGCCAATATCCATGTACCACTGGCGAGTGCCTCATGTCACATACCCAGGATTGGGGCCGGCCCTACCATTGGGCAGAGTGAGGTGACTGCCTCAGGTGGAATGCTGGGAGACAGTGGCAACAGCCCCCTGACTAATCCTCCTCAGCCCCAGGCCATTTGCCTTCTGCTGGCGGATATCGCTGTGTATGCCACACGAATTGTCCTGGAACCCACTAAACAAGGCTGCTGCCTCTGCCATGTGTGCTATCCTGTTGCTAGTATCAAAGTGAGAGTCTACTGCCAGTTTAGCTGGTGCCTTGTGCATGGAATAGGGGGTAGGGATGCATCTTGTTCATTGCCTCAGGCAGCAAAATGTCTTGGTCCAGCCTTGCCCAGGACAGAGGTCCAGAGAAGCCCTGTGAGTTGCACACCATATTACACACTCAGCTAGATGTCAGGCATTTAGTGCTGCTGGTCCCAAACTGCAGAACACTCTTCCAGCAGAGATTCAGCATGACATCCTCCTCGCTTCCAACTTCCAGGACCCGTTTTTGTGCTGGCAGACCGATGCAGCTGTTCAAAACTTTCTTGATTATCCAGTCATTTTAATGATGGTTTTGTACTGTGTTGTTTTTAATGGGGCCTTGTTTTAATAAATACACATTGGTGTACGCTTCACTGACAAGTTTAGGAGAGCGCTGTAAGGTGAATGTTTATAAACGAGGAAATAAATAGAAGATCCCTTCTCTTCTGAGCGTTCGTGCCCTGCACTGGACTCATGGGAAGGGAAGGAGAAGGCAAAGGAGACCACACAGCCACAGCACCCCAAGTCTGCAGAACTCGGGAGAGCGAAGTAGCCTGGCTTCTCGCCCTTCCTCTTGGGTGCTTGT
The DNA here is from genome assembly GCF_964106915.1 of Podarcis gaigeae. Classification (NCBI taxonomy): domain Eukaryota; kingdom Metazoa; phylum Chordata; class Lepidosauria; order Squamata; family Lacertidae; genus Podarcis; species Podarcis gaigeae. Next base: position 69,707,557 of record NC_139685.1, read on the forward strand.
TTGCAGGAGGTGAGAGAAGCCAAGACACCCACTGTGCTGCCTGCAAAAGCACTCTGCGAGGCCAGACAAAAAAATGTCCCTCCATCCCACCTAGCTCTGTGCACATGCCACAGGGCCCAAGAGGCGAGGTGTGGACCTGCAGCAATCACAAATAACTGGGTAGTTAGCAGCCAAGCCAATATGTGCAGACACTCCTGCTTCATTCATTTTCCCTTCTTCCCTGTCATCATTTAAACCCATAGTCCGCTAGGCAGCTCAAGCCACAATGGCCAGAATGATGTGAAAGGGGACCTGCCACAATCACAGAGCAGCAAATGAAGCCCCCAAAATGTCTGCTTTTGTTTTTTTTAAATAAAAGCATGTTAGGAAAGAGCAGAGGAAAAAGAAACCAGCTAGGAGAAATTCTAAGAGTTTAGTAAAATGTGTTGGGCAGAGCTTTCAGTGGGTTGAAGGATAAGGATCAACTCAATCTCTATATGTAAGCCTAAGGCAGTGGCCCTCAAACCTTTTTCTCTGGGCCACAGTTTCAGAATAAAAATCTGCTTGCACCGAACCAAATTTTTTATTGCAAGAAATACATTGGAAAACAAAAGGAAACAACTCTTAGCAGTGCCTGGTTCATAACATGGAACACAACTACTTTATAGTATGATCGTGGGGCACCCAGAAAGTATAAAACAACGCAGCTACATAAGAACATGACTCATTCCCAAAATATAACTATAAGCGAGCCTCTTACATATGTACCTTAAGTATGCCTACAAACTCAATGAGAGGTGTGAGCTTGCTTTTGCTGGGTAATCTCAATTATATTAGGTCTGATTTGAGACAAACAAATTCTCATTTCCTCATCAACACAAGACGTTCTCTTTTCTGATCTTTCTTATTTCTCAGAATTGAAAATCCTGGTTGACAACAATATGGGGTGCAGAACTGCAGCCAGTGTTCTTGAAGAGAGGCGAAGATACTGTTTTTCTGGATGTATATATTAAAATATATTTCGATACTATGCTATACTATACTATACTATACTGCACTGAAATGTTTAAACGTTTGATTATCCTTGAATCTTTCTGCCACATTTGTCATCTTCTCCTGCCACACCCTTTGAGAACCACTGGCCTCCGTAGCTCAGAGGCGCGAGAGCTCAATTATTGGAGCCCAGGGCCTGGCGCAACAGTAAAAGCTAACAGCAGCATTTCTAATAATAATAATAATCTAGTACTACCAAATTATTTGCAGATTCACAAGAGGCGGTGTAGGGTTCCAGGTTCCCTGTATGTTCTTTGCCCACCCACTTCCAAAAGAGACCCTCCTGAACCTGCAACTTCTAAAAAGGGAAGGAAAAGAAATTGCAGCGAATGAGGCAAAGAAAACAAAACAGGAAAACAAAACCCACCACATTCCTTCAGGTGCAGGCACTGAGCCAGGAAAATCTTGCTCTGGAGAAGAAAAGGTTTACAAACCAAGGAAGAGACTAAATTGCTGTTGAAATTAAAAGTGTGCTTGTTTGCGAAGAGCCAAGCAGCTCAGAAACTCTCAGCATTTAAAGGGTCTTAGTAATTCAGGCTCTCTGGCATTTCCCCCAGCTTGCGCTAAGGAAGATGTTCAAGAACTTCCCACGCTCCTTGACACTCACACAGCTTCTCTGGGGTTAGCAACTGAAAGAAATCAGCAAAGCCACAGGCTTGCTAGAAACCAGATACCAGCCATTTTATTCTAAAAGGGCAGCATACGTTGCAAGTCCGGTACATATTGGGAGAAAGCTGCTACAGAGCAAGAGTGTTTTTTCCCCCTTTCTTTTTTGCAAGTAAGAACAAAGCATATCATATTCCCAATCTGTGCTCTTTGGTAATAGCCACACAAAAAGATATCGTCTGAAAGAAGGAGAAGCAGCAACTTGTGTACTCAGGAACCAACTAAAATTCTCCATCTAAAAAAAACCAGGCTGCAAGGTTTGATGGAGAACTGAAAATAACTTTCGACCACTGCAACACACGTGTTCATCACCTAAAGACAACAACATGTAAGCTTCTTGCTTCAAAACCATTGTTTTCACCACTATGTGAATTTAAAAATCAATTTTTAAGTTAGTTTTCATCAACTAACATTACTTATGCACACCCGTTCTTAACCTGAGGTACCACTTTAGCTAATGGGGCCTCCCACTGCCGCTGCCGCGCAATTTGTTCTCATCCTGAAGCAAAGTTCTTAACCTGAGGTACTGTTTCTGGGTTAGCGGAGTCTGTAACCTGAAGCGTCTTTAACCTGAAGCATCTGTAACCCAAGGTATTACACCAATTTGCAGCCCTACTAAAAAGTGCTAGTGACGATGCACTATGAGGAATGAAGACCTGTGTAAGGTCAGAATAGAAGTCCCCAGTTTTGCTTAGCATCCAGATGATTTTGGGAAACAAATGAGGAGGGCATGAGGGCAGCTGTTCAACAGTTTTCAACTCTCCTCGCCTTTTGTTTCTTAAGGCAATACTCACTGTATGTGATTATAACACAGGGCATTCCTTACTTATGGCAATGCTCCCTGGTCTTTGGGGAAGAGGGGACAGAAGGCAGGCCCCTTCCCCTCATCCTGTACCAGATCCCCTAAGACCAGAATGAGCAGCTATTCTGGGAGCAAAATTAGACTGCAAAATCTGCAAAGCAGTAGTTTCAGAAACTGCACCCGCTAAAAGGTGGTGCAGTTTTGATTCCTACATTGACATTTCCTCTTACAAGCACTGAACTCAAGGCTCTCGGGAATACAGATGCTGTTATCTGGGTGCACCTATATTGCTGGTTCACACAGGCATGTCCATCCAGCAATGCTAGCATGTATGAACATGCCCTCAAAAGGAAAAACTTCAGGTCACATCGAAAGCTTTCCAAGTCAGTCACTTCACACCTTCAGCACCAAGCCGCCAAGTAATGCATGTCTGAACCAGCCCATGGAATTGCTCTGAGCAAGGGCAATGGAGACTACAGTGGACGCTCATGTTGCGAACGTGATCCGTGCAGGATGCACATTCACAACCCGCAGCATTCGCAGCCCACGTCTGCGCATCCGCAGGTTGCGATTTAGCTCTTCTGCGCATGCGCGACCCCTGAAACCCGGAAGTAACCTGTTCCGGTACTTCCAGGTTTCGGCAGTCCGTAACCCAAAAAAACACAACCTGAAGCAGCAGTAACCTGATGTATAACTGTACTAAAATCAGGACCTTCTCTGCATTGTTGTCACTGCTAATTTGCCACGAATAGGGCTGCCGACTCTTTCTGTGCCTTTTAACTACAAAAAGGCAGAGTATTATAATGGAGGACTCTTACCCAAGAGAAACCCAGGTTCAAATCCTTACTCAGCCAGAGTGGTCACTGAAGAACCTTAGGCTCTGTCTCAGCCTCACCTACCCCATAAGGTTGTTTTGATGCTGCCATGGGAGAGGGATGCTTGGGCAGAAACTATTTCTTCCCATAACCCCCATTGACATTCAGCATGGTAAAATCCAAAGCAGATCAAAGACCTCCAGTGGTTCATCCTCCATGCTCTCAGCCCCTTCCCTGGACTCTGATACCTCCTGGATCCCACCAGCTTCCCCCATCTCACTTGGGCCTTCCCAAGGGTTGCCAGCTCCAACTTGTTGAGAGTTCCTCCCATTACTACTCAGGATCAGACCATGTATGATGCCACCATGGGACTCGTGGCATCTATATGAAAAGACTAAAACATTTGTGGCTTTTTAGTGGATTTCTTTTTAAAGTGGCAGGGACTCAACAGAAGCCTACAGAGTTACTAATGTCCCCTAAGTTGCTTACAAGTACAAAATCAATATGTAACTCAAATACACAACAAAACAATTCCACAAATGGCACACATACAGAGAGGGAGAAGCGGTCAGACATTGTTCTCCCACTCATATAACACTGGAAACCAGCAGCATCCGAAGAAGGCTGTCGGTTCACAATGGGCAAAAGTGCCATTTTCAACAACCGTTGGGACTCTCTGCCACTGGATTAGAGGGGTCTTAGGAAACAGCCACCAGAGAAAATTGGCAATGATGTCTAAACAGAGCAAGCAGGGTCTCCCTCCTCAGCAGAGGGCTGGACTACGTGATATCTGAAGTGCCTCCCTATTCTAAGGTTTTTTTTGTATAATTCTGATGCATACAGCTCAGCAGCAGAGCACATGCCTTGCATGCTGAAAGGCTGGGAGGTGCTCCCTGCTTGAATCCCTGGAGGGCTGCTGCCAGTCAGTGCAGACAATACTAAATCAGATGGGCCAAAGGTCTGGTTCAGTATAAGGCAGCTTCCCGTGTGCATACGTAATGGGGGGGGGGAGGCACGGCCCTCATATCCTGCTTGTGTGTTTCCTAGAGGCATTTAAGTGCCAACAAGTGGCAATAAGATGTGGGATTCCTCTGACTACAAAATTGTAGAAATAGAGAGATATATAGCTGCACCAGCAGCATATCTCTTTTTTCTTGTATCCAAAAATGCAAGAAGGGCTTTTACACTTGCCAGAAGCTCAGCTCCGCCCTCGCCGGTCTTGGAAGGATCCTTTTAAAAAGTCCAATATGACCAGAGAATTTGCGCCTGTCTTTTGGGGGATATAGGAAGCCCTGAACACATGTTTTTTAGATGAGGCACGTAGGGAAACCATTGACCCCCTGCTGGTGAGGCTTGCTGATCTCCCGGTAAAGCAAAAATTCAATCTTCTCCTGTTAGGCAAAGACCACAAGACGACCCCGGTTGTCACCAGATTCTGCGCATAGATCTGTAGGCGCAGACCACCACCACCCCCCCCCCGATTCAATCTAGTTTGCTTAAGAAAATTCCCAAACCCGGATCCACGGGCAACTTTGGGTCATTTCTCTAAGATAGTCTATTTTAAAGTTTTTATGTGTTTATATGCCTATCACAGTTTCAAACTTATAATCCATTCTTGTATATTGTTTGAAATGTTTGTTTTGCTGTTGGGATTGTAGTTCCATTTGTGTTTCTCAAGCTGGTCTCTGACCGTAATAAATTTCATGTTTAAATTTCATGTGGGATTGGATGGAAGCCTCCCCTCTGATGCAGGAGAGCTTTTCTTATAGTCTTATACTAACAGCTTCTGCAAAGCACCTCACTGCTGAAGCAGCTGCTTTGCATAGCCTATTTTTACCTAATTAGCAGCTTGCATGGAACTGGCACACTTTTAAAGGAGGAACTATTGGCAACGGGCAAATCAGGTACTAACAACCGGAGTCTGAATAAACAGCAGTGGTAAGCAAGCTCCTGCTGCCAGTTCCAAATTATTCAAATTATGATGAATTGAACTATAATAAAAATGGGAAGCTCCTCACTTGCCTTCTGGGGACAGTAATCCTTTTGGACCTATTGCATCGCATTCCCAAGAAAATCAGCAGACACATGAGATCTAGAAACTTGTTTATAACATCAGTGGAAGTTGAAGCTCTCAAGATCAGTAATGTGAAGCCAAGGAATGCTTAGGAGGGGGAAAGGAGGGGGGGATAAAATTAGGAGAAGAGGAATGAAAGAAGCAGATACCAGGTGTGAGGGAGAAAGATAGACAATATGGCAAAAATATTAACTGGGTGCCCTGTTGCAGGCTAAGATTAAAGGCAGGTCTTGGGTCTGTAAAGGTAGAAGACTAAAGCTTTAATTAAAAATAGTGAAACTTTTGTCTTCATAGATAGATCCCTGCTGCAGGCTGGAGTCTGCCAGTAGCTGTTCTGTTACAAATGTGGATATACTTTATACTTTAGATAATGTTACTCATACAAGTAGCTAGAGCAAACCACCAAACAGAGTGGTTTGCACGATAACGTTCGCCCTTGTTACTTTATGTGCATTATTTTATAATCAGTGCAGTGTCATTTCCCCCGTACATCTCAGTGGGCAAATTCCGTGACTCACTAATGATATCTTGGTTCTGTTAAATCAAGCCAGACTGATCTTTCTTTCAGTTCCTCTCCCCACATCCTACACACAAGCCAAATGTCCCCCCACCCTCTCTCCATGCCCAACAGTTTTATTAATGATTAACCCAATTAACCTGCTCATCAGAGCAGTAGTACAATAGGCAGATTCCTGCAAAGATATGGAAAGGAAGTGTTAGGTAATAGGCAACTGGACCCCCAGAGTCTATGCAAGGCCACAGTTGCATAGTTGTCAACGTTTCCCTTTTTAAAAGGGAAATTCCCTTATTCCGAATAGGATTCCTCGCAAGAAAAGGGGAAAGTTGACAGCTATGCCGTTTGCTGTCATGCTAAAACAAGAGGGGGAGGGGGGGCCCTCTGTGCCTAAGACTCCATGCTCTCTAGAGACCATCCATTAAATATGTCACACTTCATGGGAAGAATAGAGGAGCTGCAAGAAAAGGATCTGGGATAGGTTGGCAAGGAGGCAAAGTACAACTTGGGTGTGTGTGACCGCTAAAAGGAGTTTTAAAAGTCTGACGTGCTTTTTGAATACAGTAGTTCCCATTTCCAGAGATGTGATGGTTTGCTGGGATGAGTTAATGACATTATACTCTGTACATGCTCAGGGATATCCACCCCCCCCCCTTTCTATTCCACATGCACGGAGAAAAAAAACTCAAGAGAGAAGGTAATCATCAGTGAAGTTTCAGACTCTGGCGTCTCCAGGTGGAGCCGGAAAAGGACCCTGTCTGAAACCCTGCAGAGAGCCACTGCCCATCAGTGTAGACCAGGGGTTGTCAACCTGGTCCTTACCGCCCACTAGTGGGCATTTCAGGATTCTAAGTGGGCGGTAAGGGGTTCTATGGCACCAGCTGAATCCTCCTTCCATGGAGCAATGGTGGGTGGTAAGGAAATTTTACCATCAAGAAAGATGCATTAGTGGGCGGTAGGTATAAAAAGGTTGACTACCCCTGGTGTAGACCATACTAGAGTAGATGGACCAATGGCCTGTCTTGGTATACTTCTAGTCAGTAGACATGACATGCAAGCCGGGCCATTATGAGGATGATAGTTGAGATACTTTAAGCCATTGTTTGATGTAGAAGCTGGAATTTCAGTGCTAAAACTCTCATTGCCGTCCACAACACCAGCTTCACAAACAAGTATACAGATGTTGCTAATGTGTCTGCCCACAAATACATGTCAGTCATATGTGGCACTCCTGTTACCTTGAAAGGAAAGGGAAAACACCATCATTCTCTTCCATCTTACAGAAGCTTGCCTGCTCAATTGCCTGGAGACTATTTCAACTCACCATAGGAGAGTGGCTTTTTCACAAAGCTACTCTCATCTCGTATATCTCACTGCCTCATGCTGTGGCCCCGTGAATCAACCACGCTACCTTTTATTTGGGCTCCCGTGTAGCAGGACCCATTTTGCCCTGGACCCTTTCAGAAAGCAACAAATCCAAACCCAAACTGAAACGTAATTGTTACCAGTCGCACTGAGGAAATGGTGGGAGGAGTGTAATTTTTGTTCATTTAAAATGATAAAAAAAACCATTTACATGAACAATGTGCTTTTAAAAAAAAAAGTGGGGTGGGGCGGGGCATGATGCAATTGCCAAAACACAATGCAGTCTGTTACCCTACTGGAGCCACAAATTGTATTATAAAACGGTAACAGAAACTAAGCAAGGGAGCCAGGTCACATCTTGAATGCAGACACCATTTTTCACATTCTGAAAGTAGCCACACTGAAGTCATTTGCTCACGCGCAACATCTGTTTTACTGGCATGCACTTAAAAAAAAACAACGAACAGGAAAAAGTCAATCAAGTCCCCTTCTCCCTCCCTGCCCCCACCTTCCTCCCCTCCCCACCTCCTCAAGATGTATAAGAGTCCTTTCATATGGTCAGCATTTACTTTCACCAACATCTCTCTAAGTTATAGACATAATAAAAAGGATCTCTGTGTCTCTCTTTCGGTAAGGATCTCTTTATGTGAAGCTGCCTGGCAAGTCTGTGAAACAAAGTTTCCCAGACTGGTTTATCAAAAAAGAAAGAAACCTTACCAAAAAAGTAGGGAGGAGAGACTCCTTCCGAGATCTAATTTCATCCCAACATCTCTCCAGGGTATCCTTCCTATTTTTAATGGCTAAGAAGATCCTCAAGCCTGAATCTTCAACCTTGAAAGGATATGTCCCTTAATATTTTTTTAGCCTCCATTTGTATAAATATTTCGTTCACAACCCCAACGCACACCTATAGGTGTATACAAACTGACACCTTCTCTTATCTGCTTCGGGCTTTTGCCACAGGATGTATGAGAAACCCTTAAGGTGCTATAGGCCTTGCAGAGGTTTCTTGTGGCAAACTACTGCGTCCGATCTAGTTGACATTTCTCAACTCCCCACCTTAACAAAAAACAGAATTGTACAGTGGAGGGGCAGCAGCTGGATGCTTCAGCGTGTGGGAAACTGCTTGAGAAGCCATTAAGAGTCAAACAAATAAACTGAGTCACCAGCATCATTTCTGTGTCCATTCTTTGGGGAACCAGAGAGACAGAGAGAGGACAGAGGGGGTGTTAAGTGAGTTAAAGTTTATACGAATACCAAACTTCTAGTTGCCTCTATTGCTTTTCCACACAGCTCTGCTTCTGATCCCAGAGAATACTGAAACTCTTCGCCCAAGTGATTTTTGGGGGGTGGGGGTGGGGGGAGTTGGGAAAGGAAGGAGAAGGCTAGGTTAAGGCATCTCCATCTAGTGCTCCCTTTACCATTGCTGCTGCCTGAACAGAGGATGTTTGAAAACCTCCCAAGAATGCAGTCCTGAAAGACAGACATCCTACTATATGCAGCCCGTTTGCCTTGCCCTGTTTGAAATGCGGTTAACAGGCCACCAGGATACAATATATACAACCCTATATACCTACAGCTTGTTTCCCTTTCCAGTGTCGACTAAAAGATGAAGTTCTCTAAAAAGCAGTAAATCGGAAACCACACACGGGTGTTGCAAGCCTGCATTCTTTATAGCACTTTAATTTTCTATTCTTGGGTCATGATCTGCAAGGAAAGTCATACCCCAATCTACTAATATAAATACTAGCAACGTACGCACTTGTGGCTTGACTTTTAAAGTGCTCAAGGTGTTCTGCACACTTACAACAACCCTGTAAGGTAGAGCACTACCACTGTCCCCTTGCAGAAGATTAGGAAGCTGCCTTAAACTGAATCAAACCACTGTTCCATCTAGCTCAGTGTTGTGTACACTGGTTGGCAGCAGTCTGCAGGGTTTCCAGCAGGGGTGTTCAGCAGCCCTACTTGGGAGCAGCCAGGGGTTGAACCCAGGATCTTCAGGATGCAGATGCACTGAGCTATGGCCCTGTGACCTTCTGCATGCCCCACAGATGCTCTCCCACGCGACACGCCAAAAGGTTTGCCATGGCAGAGGTGAGATTCCAACTCAGGACTTGCAACTTCATAGAATCACATCTCTCTCTCTCTTTTGTTCTGGGGTGTTGTTGTTGTCCCCAATGAAAGAGGGGGTGGGGGAGAAGATGCAAAAGAAGGTAAGACAAAAAGCCAGAAAGATAGAGAAGGAAAAAGGCAGGCTTTGGGGGGAAGGAAGGATGCCCCATATTTTTTTCTGGTCTATCGTATGAAAAGATTCAAAGTGACAGCTCTAACACCACGCCTTTCTGCATCATGGAAAAGCAAAGAGAGTCTTAGAATCATAGAACTGTAGAGTTGGAAGAGACCACAAGGGATATTTTACCCAAAGTGGGGCTCAAACTCAAGACCCTGAGATCAACAGCAGAGCTGCAACCTACACGGCCACGTCAGAGCAAGCCCCCTGAAAGATGATTCCCCCCCCCCAAGCAGACATGTATAGAATTGCAATCTTACAAATTTGCATATGCTAGTCTTCGCCTAGATGTGCTGACTTGGGCTGGCGGGAGTTGTTGTCCAGCACATCTGGGGGCGGGCACCATGTTGGCGAGGGCTGGTGCATGCCTGCATGTCCTAGATGAATGATGCGCTGGCCTGGAGAGATGTGGTGCTCCGAGAGGTTGTGGGGTTGCAACTGTATATCACCTGGCTGCTCAGCCAGCTAACAAAATCTCACAATGGTTTGGGGAGGCGGCCATCCCGTTATGCTCCCCATGCCTTCCCCACAACACAAACATGTCCCTCGACCCTAGAGGACAACTTTGCCGCCTTCCTTACCCGCAACCTCAGGCACGTTTTGTTTCCTTTATTTTTTTCATCTGAAGCCACACACCTTCCTTCCATTGACACTGATCGCGGGCACCTTTTCAGAATCGCCAGGGAGGGCGGCCTATTCGTGTTTCCGTCTCCACTACCCACTCCCTCCGATTTTCCTCTGGTGTGCCCTATTTTTAGATAAGACAACCAGCTCCATATTTTGCTACCACACACAAACAAACACACCCCTTTCCCAGCTTTCTTTTCTTTCATTCTCTCCCCCCCCCCCGCTCTTTTTTAGAAGCTTGGTACACGGGAAAAGAAACCGGGGTCCGGGCCCTCCTCTTGGCACGTAACGTCTGAACGCGTCCCGTCCCTCGCCAACCCTACCCACCCTCAGCCTCTCACCCCCCCCAGGCGCCCACCTTCGGCGATCCCCTTTGCAATGAATGGAGAAGGAGAGAGATGGAAGAAAGGCGGACGGGCGGGAAGGCGGGGGGAATGCCGCGGACCCCAGGCGGGGTCTCTCTGGCTCGCGTTCCCGGGAAGCAACAAGCGGCCGCCGCCGCCTCGCTCTCCCGCCTCAGCCGCCGGGAAGGGAGGCTTGGGCGCGCTCTTCCCCATCCCCGTTATCCGAGCCCGGGCGCTGCGCACATGGGCTGCACGCCCGCCCAACCGGGGAGCTTGCTTCACACCCCCCGCGGGAAGGGCTCCTCTCCCCATCTCACTCACCGAGGGTCTCCCCACCGCCACGGCCATGCTGCTGCTGAGGGGGGCGAGGGCGACGACGACGAGGCTCCGGTCGCTGGTGCCGCTACTGCTGCTGCTGCTCGCCTTCTTCCCCGGCGCCTGACGCGGCTGCTGCTGCTGCTGCCGCTGCCCCTCCTCCCGAGCGCCCTCCCCGCTCGCATGAAAAGCAGCCTCTGGCTTCGCCTGCGCTCGTGATTATAAGCGGCAAACATGGCCACCCGGTTGGAAGCGACCATTCGCTGGCGAGAGGGGTGGGTGGAGTGGGGACGTGCGCCTCTGTGCAATGGGGACGGGTGCGCGGGCGGCGGGGGTCGCGAGGCGGCCTCCCCCCCCCCGCCACACAGCTCCCCTCGCCCCGTTTGGGCCCGCAGCGCGCGCGCGCGCGCTCGGAGGCGCCTGCCCCAAAAGGTGCGCGCGAGAAACTGAGCGGGCCGGGAGGCGCCTCGGGGAGAAAGGCGCTTTCCCTCGACGGGGCTGGAGGAGCCATTGGCGCCAGGAAGCCCCTTCGGCGGGAGGCTCGTGCCCGAGTCCGTCCGGGCAGAGCGCGCGAGCGGGAACGGCTCTTTCCTCCGGGAGAGCCAGGCGCGGGGACGCGGCGGGTGTTGGGGGGCTGAATTTCCCCTCTCAGCCGCCGGGCATGGGAACGGCTAAGGTGGGCAGCGGAAAGGACCTCGCGCTCTTCCCTCGACTGCTGCTGACGGTGGGAGTTGGGCAAGGCGGGGCCGTGGCTCAGTGGCAGAGAGCGTCTGCTTTGCGCGGGTTCAATCCCAGGCAGGGTCGCTGCCAGCGTGGGAAGACTCCCCAAACCAATTTCTAAGGGTTTGGGCATCCGCTTAATGATTTCCTTCCGATGCTGTGTGCTACTTTATTGTGTTTCTATTCCATCCTCTAGTCCAGGGGTCAGCAAACTTTTTCAGCAGGGGGCTGGTCCATTGTCCCTCAGGCCTTGGTGGGGGGCCCAGATTATAATTTTTTTTGGGGGGGGGGAATTGAACGAATTCCTATGCCCCACAAATAATCCAGAGATGCATTTTAAATAAAAGCACACATTCAACTCATGTAAAAACATGCTGATTCCTGGACCATCCGCAGGCTGGATTTAGAAGGCGATTGGGCCGGATCCGCCCCCTGGGCCTTAGTTTGCCTACCCACGCTCTAGTCCAGTGGTTTCCAATCTTTTTTTGGCCATTCACCACCTAAGCATCTCTAAAATCCTGCCGCCCCCCACCCAGCGGAAGAGGAAGGGGGGTGCGGTCTGCCCTGGGTGGGGTGACATCGCCTCCCTGCCCCCCTGGGATGCTCACCATGGGCAGCAGCGCCTTCGTGCTCACAGACCCACCCCCCTGGGATGCTCGCCCCACCCCCGGGTGCACAACATGTGTGCCACTGGTGTTGGAGCAGCTAGCTCCTCCTCTGCCAGTGCCATTTAATTCTTATTATTTAAAAAGTGGTCTCCTATTCATGTGGAGGAAGCCTAAAAGGCCATTAACTGTTAATAACTTATTCTCGAATTGCCCCCCCCCTTTAAAATCAAATTGCCCCGCTGTGAGACGTGCACCCCATGTTGGGAATTGCAGCATATAGTCTATTGCAAATGTTGCACAAGAAAGCACAACGTGAGAAGCGAAAGAAGCAGGAAGGTGTCATTCAAAAGCAGGGGGCCTTATACTGAATGCCGGGATCCTGCGGACCCCTAGCATGAAGATCACGGACCACTGGCGCATCATGGACCACAGTCCAGTGGCGTAGCGTGGGGGGTGCAGGGGGGGCCGGCCGCACCGGGCGCAACATCTGGGGGTTAGGGTTAGGGGGCGCAAATCCACGGGTTAGGGGTGCGCAAATCCACGGGTTAGGGGGCACAAATCCATGGGTTAGGGGGTGCAAATTACTTGCCTTGCCCCGGGTGCTGACAACCCACGCTATGCCACTGCCACAGTCTGGAAACTCCTGGTGTCGGAGGACTTCCTTGCGCCTTTGGCAAAGAGCGGCTGGGGGAATGCACAAGTGGGCAGGCTCCTAGCTAATCTGAGCCCGAGTGGAGAGGTGCAATTTTTGTGCCATTTGGGCTTTCGCCCTTGGCTCCCAACTTCTAGGTACATCCCTGCTTGCTGTAGATAATACTGAACATGGTAGACCAACGGTCTGCCTAGGTGTAAGGCAGATTCATATATTGGGAGCTTCACAGCACGTTCCTAATTTTTTTTAAAAAAAAACACACAGCATTATTTCTCTTTCATAAAGAATTCCGTTCTAGATTGCACACAGGGTCCCTCTACGCCAGCATCCTAGGCAGGCTTTTTTTTAAAAAAAAGAAAAAAAAGGGTGCCCCATATTTTTCATGGTTCTTTGCTATGAAAAGATTCAAAGCTCTAACACCACCCCTTCTGCATCATAGAAAAGCAAAGAGAGTCTTGCAAAACAAACCTTCCCCCCCTGCAGCAGATGTCACTCAGAGATAGAGCTCCCCTGAACACTGAAGCTCAGTTGGACTTGTCATGTTCACAACAGACCTCCAAAGCAGATTCCAGGAATCCAGAGGAGATTGGCCTCAGCCAAGACACCCTGACTTTCCATGATGACTTGCGAGGTCACAGGGGGTGCCTAAGGCAGGCACACAGAGAAATGCCACAGTGGGGCACCATCCAACAGGTTTTATGCATGTGCCTACTTGGAATGCATGGGCAATGCTCAAGAGCACTACCGCACTCATACACAACAACTATTCATTTCAACTTTCCCAGACAACATCCTGGTGGAATATGCCCACTACATCCAGATTTTCCCAGACATATCTGGAATACTGCATTCGTCAGCAGTGTCTGGGCGGAAATCAGTCAAATGTCCGGGAAAATCGGACGTATGGCAACCCATGTCGTCAGCACTGATGTTGGCAACAACTTTTCTGTCTGGGTTTTCACTGTTTGAAATATGGCAACCCTAAATAATGTGATGGTCCAGTGGTCTGACCTGCCTCATAGCAGAGCCCCCTCTATGAGTGCAGCTCTAGTACTGAGCACAGGCCTTTCTGACTGCCCACTTCCACTGGCACGCCCAAAAATATTCTTGGTTGATGACTTCTTAACTTTTTGATAATGGCCAACCGCAAAGAATTCTCAAAATGTCTTATTACCAGTGCATGTTGCTTTGATGCAAAGCACCAAGGATGCAAAAATAAAATTAGTGTGGCTGTACCACTTTTTGCCGCCACTCTGCAGTACACTTGGGACGCGGGTGGCACTGTGCATTAAACCACAGAGCCTAGGACTTGCCGATCAGAAGGTCGGTGGTTCGAATCCCCGCAACAGGGTGAGCTCCTGTTGCTCGGTTCCTGCTCCTGCCAACCTAGCAGTTCGAAAACACATCAAAGTGCAAGTAGATAAATAGGTACCGCTCCAGCGGGAAGGTAAAGTGTGTTTCCGTGCGCTGCTCTGGTTCGCCAGAAGTGGCTTAGCCATGCTGGCCACATGACCCGGAAACTGCACGCCGGCTCCCTTGGTCAATAAAGCGAGATGAGCACCGCAACCCCAGAGTCAGCCACGACTGGACTTAATGGTCAGGGGTCCCTTTACCTTTACCTTACTGCAGTACGCTTGGTGCATGTTGGGACTGAACTCATCAATTTCTTCTGATTACAATGTCTTATGCTGTTTGACATTTTATTGTAGTTTCATATATCGGTCTGCATTGGTTTTATACTTCATGTGAGTGGGTGGAATAGAAATACTTCTACAGGAACATGAAAGGAAACTGCTGACAGGCCTGCAATCCCGATACTGCTCTCAACATCTGACTCACCAAGTGTCATAGGGTGATCTTTCTCTGTGTGTGTTTGCCTCAGTTTCCACATCTGTGAAATGCTAACTGTGGCAACATGTTGTAAACAAACAAAAACAAATCGTGTACAAAACAAGTTTTCATTGGTCACGGTCTAAAGTCCAAACTGGATGTTGTATGTAGTGTGTGTTAACTCCCCAACACTTGAAAAATCAAAAAGACCGCCAACCCTTTCCCCTCTCTTGACTTCCTGCCATGCATGTTTGTTGAGAGTCAAGTTATGAAGCAGAACCACTGTCCTACCCAAACCCCATTTGCGATGCAATCTGCCTTCTGTCTCTTAATCTGTATGGAACTTATGACGACTGCCATTTAGAGCTTGACAACATAACATGTTGTTTAGTTG
Organism: Podarcis gaigeae; assembly: GCF_964106915.1. Taxonomy (NCBI): domain Eukaryota; kingdom Metazoa; phylum Chordata; class Lepidosauria; order Squamata; family Lacertidae; genus Podarcis; species Podarcis gaigeae. Next base: position 69,722,605 of record NC_139685.1, read on the forward strand.
TTTAGTCGTGTCCGACTCTTTGTGACCCCATGGACCAGAGCACGCCAGGCACTTCTGTCTTCCACTGCCTCCCGCAGTTTGGTCAAACTCATGCTGGTAGCTTCAGGAACACTGTCCAATCATCTCATCCTCTGCCGTCCCCTTCTTCTTGTGCCCTCCATCTTTCCCAACATCAGGGTCTTTTCCAGGGAGTCTTCTCTTCTCATGAGGTGGCCAAAGTATTGGAGCCTCAGCTTCAGGATCTGTCCTTCCAGTGAGCACTCAGGGCTGATTTCCATCAGAATGGATAGGTTTGATCTTTTTGCAGTCCATGGGACTCTCAAGAGCCTCACTGCCTGGCCATGGTGAAGGGGCTTGAATAACTCAGAGAAGCTATGAGCTATTCCATGCAGGACCACCCAAGATGGACAGGTCATAGTGGAGAGTTTTGACCAAACGTGATCCACCTGGAGCAGGAACCGGCAAGCCACTCCAGTATCCCTGCCAAGAAAACTCCATGGACAAAGATGACATAACATAATTTTCTTATATATTTCATCTGCTGATAGTTGAAATATGATTTATTGATGGTTGGTATTTTGTTTTGAACACACTTCGTTTACTGAGAGTTTTGTTTCCGTTGTATTGTGTGCTTTATTTTGTTTTGTTTCTTTTATATAAGCAAAAATCAATAAAAGTTATTTGTTAGAAAACTGACTGCAGCTAAGCTTAGAAGACGCAACTTTCCCCACCCTAAGATGATGACTTCTCCTCAGTGGCCATAGTGCTTTTTTATTATTATTATTACAGGATGCCAGGTGACTTCCTGGACATTTGCGAGACAAACATCTAATCTGCCAGTCCTGATGATGATCACCGAGACGTCAAATGCACCAGCAGGATCTGCACAGAAGCAGGGCTGATAAAGCAATGTTCATTCTGCCTAGGATGCTAATTCAACTTGTCTTGATAGAACCTACCTCCTCTGTGAGGTTTACTTCCTATCTTCTTCTAGGTTTTTGCTGGGGAAGTTTCCAAGACAGGGGTAGCCATCTTAGTCTGTTGTAGCAAACACTACAAAGAGAGGTCCTTTGGCGCTTAAAATCAGACTATCCAATTTTTGTGGCATCTGAGTCACGGGAGACGTTGGTGCAGGGAAGCCCTCTGGTGGCCAAACCAAAGGGTGTTTTTCTCCAGTTCTATGCATCTCCTCAATTCCTTCGCTGCTGAAGCATCTTCCCAGTGCCTGTGCATTTGCCAGCATTAGACTATTCATGATTATTTCCCCTTTCTTCCTCTCCCCTTCCAAGCAGCTTTCTGCAACAGTATCTGAAGCTGCTTAAAAAGCACCAAGAAGAAAACAGGAAAGCTACACTGGGATTTCAACTTAGTCAAAATTGAGCATGGTGATTAACGCCTCAGAGATCTCCAATCAGAAGTGGTACAGCCCAGGACACAGATAGTGTGAAATAGTTTAAGGCAGCTTTCTATGCTCCTAAAATATTACACAGGCGGTTTTGCTCCTTTTGCACAATTTAAAACCAATTTCAATTTTTCTCAGTGCAGAATTTGGGCTCTCCTGGTGCAGAGCTCCGATTTTCTTTTTATGTGCAGAAGATATCGGTCTCGTCTCTCGTTCTCTCTCTTCACTCCTTTTTCCTTGGAGTACAGATGCACCTAATGCATTTTATTTGTATAATTTATAAATGAAAGGAAGCCCATTAAATCAACTGCTGAAGTAACACACACACAGTCGTTTCCTTGATAAGCTTGCAGAGGTGGAGAGGAGGAATTCCTGTGCTCGGGCTCTGTGATGAGGTCTGGTGGAGGAGATTACATAATGTGGGAGAGGGTTTATGTAGGTTTCACTGTGATTAATGTTGCATAATAAGGCAGCGAGGAGGGAACAGTATTGCTGGGCTGGGCTTCCAAAGTGCATTTCATCTGAAGGCACAGAAAAGAGAGAAATGGAAATAGAAACATTTTCCACCCTGCACTTTCCCCTGCACTGTTTTGCATAAAAATACAGACCTTCCTCATCCAGGAGAAAGAGAGAGAGAGAGATCGGAGCACTGATATTCATGGTATGATAGTGCGTCTTTGCCAAGAGGCACGGAGACACAGGCAGCCTGGATCCTGTTGCTCCTGTTGTTGCTATTTATAGAAACTATTGATCCCAGAAGAAGACAGAAGGATGCAAGCATACCATGAGAAAACCAGGCCGCATTTGGATCAGCCCTGTGACTCAACGTGGCCTGCTCTTGCCTGTTGGACAGAAGTTCCATTTGCAGGTGACTTTGGCTGAATACTGTTGCAAGCCAATCCATCCCAATCTCCAAGCAGTGATATATTCCATGGGTTCCAGGCGCTAAGTCCAGGTTCGTGTTTCCTTTTGGAAATGAGGCACAAAGGAGACTGTCAGTGGCGTAGCGTGGGGGGTGCAGGGGGGCCCGGCCGCACTGGGCGCAGCATCTGGGGGTTAGGGTTAGGGGGTGCAAATCCACGGGTTAGGGGCACAAATCCACAGGTTAGGGGGTGCAAATCCATGGGTTAGGGGGTGCAAATTACTTGCCTTGCCCCGGGTGCTGACAACCCACGCTACTCCACTGGAGACTGTAGTCTATATGGTCTATTTATACATACATACAGGTATATGGAACATCTGCTTTGAATGCTGATCTCACTTTGAATCCCCAGTGTCTCTAGGTATGGCTGGGAGCACCATTACCAGTCAAGGTAGGCAATACTGAGCTAACTTGGAATAATAATAATAATAATAATAATAATAATAATAATAATAATAATAAATGTTGCCCATCTAACTGGGTTGCCCCAGCCACTCTGGGTGGCTTCCAAATTATAAAACCATACTAAAACATCAAACATTAAAAACTTTCCTATACTTAGAAGATGTCTTCTAAGATAGTTGTATATTTCCTTGACATCCTTGAGGGGAGGGCATGACTACTGAGAAGGCCCTCTGCCTGATTCCCTGTAACCTCACTTCTCTCAGTGAGGGAACTGCCAGAAAGCCCTCAGAGCTGGACCTCAGTGCCCGGGCTGGACGATGGGGGTGGAGACGCTCCTCCAGGTACAAAGGGCAGTTTCCTAGGTTCTTAAAACCTGCACATCAAAGTTCTGGTTTCTGCGCTTTCATCAGACTGAGGCAGAGCCTCAGGGCCCAGGCACAGTGAGTGGCAAGCCTGCTGACCGATTCTTGCTAAGCTCAGCGCACTCCCCATTTCCCATCACTATGCCTTGAAGACACCACTCTCCGTCTGAGCCAATTAAGATCACCTGGTAGGAGCTCAAACAACCTACAGCAAAGGATATAGCCTTTTACAGCTATATCCACCCACATCCACAGCTGCCTGCCATTAGGAACACAGGAAGCGGACCTCTACCAAACCAGATCACTGGTGCATCTAGCACCCTAGTGCAACTGTTTCCAAACCCTTTTGGGCCACCATCTGCTTGGTTCCATAAACCCACCCACTCCCAGTGTGCCCATTACCCCATAAAAAAGCATAATTCCAAATAGCTCTGACACATATGATGTGTCTTGTGCGCAACACATCATATGGAGAAGAAAAATGGCGGGCGCTACAGCCGCGAGCAGCTCCTGAAGCCAGCCAGAGCCAACTACACTACCAGTCTGCTGACTGCCACTGCCGCCACCACTGCCAAAGGGGAACCAGGGACGTCCAACGGTACAGATCTCCTGTCCCCTTCTCCCTTTGTTTTGACTGATCAAGGGAGGCGTGGCCATTGCCCAGTTTTTTAAAAAACTTCTGCATATTTATGTTTCACAGGGTGCGAAAGAAGGGCTTTGCACCATGCCTGGCAGAGAAACCGCGCACCTTGTGCCCTCCCGGGCAACGGCCGCCCACCCACAACTCCTGAGCCTCCCTCAATCTGTCAAAACAAAGGGGGAAGGGGGCAGATCATCGGGAAAGGCTCAGAAGTCACAGGCACGCGGCACGCCGTTGCCCAGTTTTTTTAAAAAAACCCTCTGTGCATTTATGTTTCACAGGGTGCGAAAGAAGGGCTTTGCAGCACCTTTATACATTATGCATGTGTGTTTGGGCCCAGGGTCTTTTGCCTCACCATCCCCACTACTATCTCCCTGTGGCTACTCAGCTTCAAAAAAGAAAAAGAAAAAAGTGTCCCCAGATTCATTCAAAAAAATATGGTAACCATACTCTGCCTGGTTCCCTGTAACCTCACTTCTTGCAGTGAGGGAACTGCCAGAAGGCCCTCGGTGCTGGACCTCAGTGTCCGGACTGAACGATGGGGGTGAAGACACTCCTTCAGGTATACTGGACCGAGGCCGTTTAGGGCTTTAAAGGTCAGCACCAACACTTTGAACTGTGCTCGGAAACCTACTAGGAGCCAGTGTAGGTCTTTCAAGACCAGTGTTATATGGTCTTGGAGGCATAACCATACATTAAAATATATTGAGGTTGGGGGAGACAGGGGTTACCCTGTTTGTGCATCCACAAAAATGGCTTAAAGTTCATCTTACCTGCACTGAGTGTCCTCTGGGATATTTTATGGCCAAACAGGTTAATCAACTATTTCTGGTTGGAATTCAGAAATGGTCTCAGGACAGTAAATCACGTTTTAAAATTGCATGTTTGGGGAACGAATGCTAATTGCAGCCCTGCCAGAAAGCATTTATTATTTTAGGACTTAAGCTGCAAAATTGTTATGCTTGTGTCAGTGGTTTATACATGCTCATTGCTTCTAGATCACAGCAGGGCTAACTCTGTCTGGACAGTTACCAAAAACATTATGGGATTAACCACATTATTCATTTCAAGCACTTTTCACCAGTGTAAACAATCGTGGTTCCCCCCCCAAAGAATGCTGGGAATTGTGGTTTGTTAGGGGTGTTGAGAATTCAATCACCCTCACAGAACTACAATTCCCAGAGTAACCTAGGAAGAAGAATTGTTGCTAATGCACTCTAAACCTGACCCCTATTTTGCTTAACCATTCTCACTCAGTTCCCTCACATTTGCTAGCAAGGATAGCAGTCACCTCCAGAATATATCAGAACAAATACTCCATAAAGACTGGGAATAGGACACCTCTGAGGTGTAGATTTTAATCACTCACCTTCTTTTAGTGATTGCAAGTTGTTTTAAACAGTTTTTAATGTCGTGTTTAAAAGGGACACGGGTGGCGCTGTGGGTTAAACCACAGAGCCTAGGCCTTGCCGATCAGAAGGTCGGCGGTTCGAATCCCCACGATGGGTGAGCTCCCGTTGCTCGGTCTCTGCTCCTGCCAACCTAGCAGTTCGAAAGCACAAAGTGCAAGTAGATAAATAGGTACAGTTCCAGCAGGAAGGTAAAGTCATGCTGGCCACATGGTCTGGAAGTTGTATGCCGGCTCCCTCAGCCAATAAAACAGGATGAGTGCTGCAACCCCAGAGTCGTCCTCGACTGGACCTAATGGTCAGGTGTCCCTTACCTTTAATGTTGTGTTTTAGTGTTGTAACCTGTTCTTGAACCTTATGGTAGAGGCAAGTAACAGCAGCAGCAGCAATAGTCTTGCTCTACCTTAAAAAGTCCATTGGAAAGGACATTCCAAAAGGCACAATTAAAATTATAATTGTGATAAAAAGGTAATGAACAAGAAACAAAGTTGTGCATAGCATAAACGGACATATAAATAAGTGAATCTCCTTTATTCATTACTTTTTTAAAATTGCTTATTGACACCCATAGATCCTGCTCAGCCTTAAACCTATTAAACTGACAGCTGAAATAAAGTGTCCACTTATATGCGCCTAACATATTTAGCCTAAATATTGTATTTATCCTCATATTTTGTCATCTCTTTGATCCTCCAATTAAGTCATTACATGTTCTCTTGGCTTCGTCTCAGCAATATCCATGGCAACATATAGATGTCATAAATACAGGATTATGATGTCAAAGCAGGAGTCATCTGATGATTAATAGCTATTATTGGAGCTACGCAATGCAGCAGAGTAACGGGCATTGGGACTTTTCAAGATCATGAACTTGTCCTCCCTTGCTGTCAGAGTCATGTTGCCCACAAAGCGATTTCTAGCTGGCCTGCAAATTAATCCAGATAAAATTGGAACAGCGGTATCTATTGGTCACTTTCCCCACCAATGCAAGTTTGACCCAAAACAACGTACGAACATTAAAAATATTACAAAATAGCGCCAACATTAAAGATCAAGGCTCAATCTAGACACAGTAACAAAAGCTTGTGTGGGGCATCTACGCACTTGATCTGGAAGTTGCAATTAGAACAGAGTGCTGCAGCACAATTGCTGACCGGAGTGAGGCCTTGGCAGCATCTAACACAGGCACAGGCAAACTCGGCCCTCCAGATGTTTTGGGACTACAACTCCCATCATCCCTTGCTAACGGGACCAGTGGTCAGGGATGATAATAATAATAATAATAATAATAATAATAATAATAATAATAATAATAATATATTTATATCCCGCCCTCTCCAGCCGAAGCCGGGCTCAGGGCGGCTAACAAGAATAAAACAATACAACATTCTAAAATCATTTCATTATAAAAATAATTCAAATCAAATTGATGGCAACCATTGGGCTAGAGTTCTGTGAAGATTGCCAAAGGAGGGAGTCAGGCTGTGCCCTGGCCAAAGGCTTGGTGGAACAGCTCTGTCTTGCAGGCCCTGCGGAAAGATGTCAAGTCCCGCAGGGCCCTAGTCTCTTGTGGCAGAGCATTCCACCATATCAGAGCCACAGCCGAAAAAGCCCTGGCTCTGGTTGAGGCCAGTCTAACCTCTCTGTGGCCCAGGACCTCTAAGATGTTTTTGTTTGAAGACCATAAGGTCCTCCATGGGATATACCAGGAGAGGCGGTTCCGTAGGTACGGGGGTCCTAGTCCATTTAGGGCTTTAAAGGTTAAAACCAGCACCTTAAACCTGATCCTGTACTCCACCGGGAGCCAGTGCAGCTGGTATAGCACCGGGTGAATGTGATCTCGCAGCGAGGACCCCGTAAGGAGTCTCGCTGCAGCATTCTGCACCTGCTGGAGTTTCTGGGTCAGTCTCAAGGGCAGCCCCACGTGGAGCGAGTTACAATAATCCAGTCTGGAGGTGACCGTCGCTTGGATCACAGTGGCTAGGTCAGGGCGAGAGTGGTAAGTAGCCAACTGCTTAGCTTGGCGGAGATGAAAAAATGCTGCCTTTGTTATAGCTGCAATCTGCGCCTCCATGGAAAGGGAGGTGTCGAAGATTACACCCAAACTCTTAACGGACAGTGCTGGCACTAATTGCGCTCCTGCAAGAGATGGCAGTTGCCCCCCAATCCCATATCGTTCCAACCCAGCCAAAGGACCTCTGTCTTCGAAGGATTTAGCTTCAACCGGGAGTTGTAGTCCCAAAACATCTGGAGGACTGACTTTGCCTATGCCTGATCTAACTAACACCTGGTCTCAGAGATCTGTCCTGGTTGCCAATTTGCTATTGGGTGTCAGGCGGCAGTGGATCCAACCAACACAGCAGGTTGCTAGGAACGGACAAGTCAAGGAAAAGTTCTTACCAGCTGCTTTTTTTTCAATATTCACAGAGAGAGGCTTGGAAATGCAGCCTCTTGGAGTAATGGCATTGTCCCAAGTGAGTCTCCACCCCCTTCCTCTCTCCGTCATCATTATGTGAAGTGCCCTCTGCCTCTGAGCTCTCTGCTCTCCTGCTTTCAATGCTCGCTGGGTTCTGGAAGGGGGGGTGGTCTGGCATGATTTCTAACGACTGTCTCCTTCTTCTCTGGAAGGGTCAGGCTGGGCAGATGGGCTCCACCATTCCTCCTCTGCCCAGTCCCTGATTGCACTATGTTCAAGGTCAGGGCCGGATTTAGGTTTGACGAGGCCCCAAGCTAGTGAAGGTAATGTCCACCTGTCCTTTGTCAACAACAAATTGTTGCTGTTTTTTGTGTTGAATATATGCTATATGGTAATTGATTAATAGGTATCTAAAGCCATTTGCAACCAGTCCATGCAGAATGTAGGCACCCTGTATATAGAAATGAGCAAACCAGTGATATTTTAGGGAGCAGGCTAGCAGACGGGGCCCATGACTTACATCATGGGTAGGCAAACTAAGGCCCGGGGGCCAGATCCGGCCCAATCGCCTTCTAAATCCGGCCCGCAGATGGTCCGGGAATCAGCGTGTTTTTACATGAGTAGAATGTGTCCTTTTATTTAAAATGCATCTCTGGGTTATTTGTGGGGCATAGGAATTCGTTCTCTTTTTTTCTCTCCAAAATATAGTCCGGCCCCCCACAAGTTCTGAGGGACTGTGGACCGGCCCCTTGCTGAAAAAGTTTGCTGACCCCTGATTTACATCATAGGAGCCTACACAACGCAAAACACTGTTGCTGTATTAGGTTTGATATTATTTGTTTTTTTATCTTTTATTTTGGAAATGTGCATCCAGTTATTTTTCCCTTTAATTTTTTGGGGGAACAGAGTGGGGCCCAAAGCTATAGCTTGTTTAGCTAATAATAATAATAATAATAATACTAATAATAATAATAATGTATTATTTATACCCCCGCCCATCTGGCTGACTTTCCCCAGCCACTCTGGGCGGCTCCCAATCAAGTGTTAAAAACAGTACAGCGTTAAATATTAAAAACTTCCCTGAACAGGGCTGCCTTCAGATGTCTTTTAAAGATAGGATAGCTGCTTATTTCCTTCACATCTGGTGGGAGGGCGTTCCACAGGGCGGGCGCCACTACTGAGAAGGCCCTCTGTCTGGTTCCCTGTAACCTCACTTCTCGCAATGAAGGAACTGCCAGAAGACCCTCGGCGCTGGATCTCAGTGTCCGGGCAAAATTATGGGGGTGGAGACACTCCTTCAGGCATACAGGACTGAGGCTTTATACGTAATTCATACGTAAATCTGGCACTGTTCAAGGTGTTACTATTAGCATATAAAACCCTTCACAGCTTGGGACAGGTTTACCTGCATCGCCTTACGTCAAACATTCCTGCTTAACCACTTCACTTAGCAGAATTTGGCACTATTACTGGTGCCACATAATACCCATTCTGCATTTGTAAGAGCTTAGTCTTTTAGTGTGGCAGCATCTAGACTTTGGAACTCCCTGTCTATGGACATTAGGCAGGTGCCATCACTGTACAGTGGTAGCTCGGGTTAAGTACTTAATTCGTTCCGGAGGTCCGTTCTTAACCTGAAACTCTTCTTAACCTGAAGCATCACTTTAGCTAATGGGGCCTCCTTCTGCTGCTGCCCTGCCGGAGCACGATTTCTGTTCTCATCCTGAAGCAAAGTTCTTAACCTGAAGCACTATTTCTGGGTTAACAGAGTCTGTAACCTGAAGCGTATGTAACCTGAAGCGTATGTAACCAGAGGTACCACTGTACTCTTTCCAGCATCTGCTAAAAACATTTTTCTTTAGACAAGCCTACCCAGATATTTAGAAAGTTGGTGCAAGTTTAATCTGTATTTATTATTTTATTTATTTTAACTTTTCAAAGGTCTTGAATCCTGATTAATTTTTCTTATTGATAATTATATTGAGCTTTTTTTTCAATCAAGGGGTGCATAAATTTTATGAAAACTAAACCATAAAATAATATAAAAGGCCGGCTGAACACATCCCAACCACATTAACAGGTGGCACAAACACATAAAACCCTCCAAATTAAGGGCCAAAAGCCTGATTAAAAATGAATTTTTATTTTTTGTTTTTGCTTGGGCATCTAAAAATAGATCAAGGCGGTTTCGAATATTTGAGAAAGATCTGCGATCAAATGAAATCAGGGGGAAGGATTTGAATTATGAGCAGCAGATTGAGAAGGACAATAAATGTAAAATAGGAAATACTTATTAGATAAGGTTTGACATATATTGTAGGATGTTATGGGTGGGGATAAAAACACCACAGAGGTAATTTTAGAAGAAAACATATATTGAATGTGAAGTTAATGTGTTTAAAGTTTTCAAAATTGAATAAAATTTATTATGGGGGGGGGGGGAGAGATCAAGATGGCAAATGCATACCAGTGTTGTTGCTGTTGTTGTTGTTGTTTTGCCTCTGTAGTCCTTTCCTGAAGACTGGCTTAGCCCTGGCAATTCAGCCATCTGCATTCAGGGAATGCAGGGGATATATTTCTGAAATAAACAAGCAAAGTATAAAAAGCATCCTGGCCATGTGGGAAGTTTATTGCTCCTTTTGGTGGACCAGATGGCAGGCTGTTATCCAACAGCTCCCTTATGCAGCCAGATCATTTTTCAGCGAGCGAAAAGGTGTGCTGCAAACATTACCTTGCCCTCATGCTGAAAACTGATCAGGCTGGGGGTGATGGAATTGCCAGAGGACCACTCTGCCACGTGCCCAGGTGCAACATGCCCTAAAATTACCTTTCAGTTCTGTGAATTAGTGCTGGATCCAGGAAGGAGCTAAGACAATGCTTATCAGATAAATCAGCAAGGGGAGGAGTGGGCCATTGCTGTTCAGGCTTGGCCTGGCAACTGTTAACAGAAACTTAAAATAAATATAATTGTAACACTAGCCTTTGTGCATAACACCCGAGAGAGGAGGTGGCAGACTTCTAGTTGCTACAGTAGAAGTTGCAGCTCCAACAGAGAGAAGCAACACTGTCTATAGTACTGTAAGGCAAAGTGCCAACTATTCTTTTATTGGAAGGAGAGCAAAAGTGCCTGCAATCCTAATCTCAAGTTACCTGGGAACAAGCCCCTTTGAATTCAACAGGACTTGCTTCTGAGTAGTCATAGTTATGCTTGTGCTGTAACTTTTTGTTACTGTGTTGATTTATCGCATTTGTAACCGGCCTTCTCTCCAAGGACCTCAGCGTTAGTATAATTGCAACATGCCGAGTTATTCATATCTTGGTTTTTGCTACAACAATTTGAGCAGTGACTGGGGGGGGGGAGGGAGGCAGAATGCAAATTTGATTTGCTGACACATTGTGGGAAGGTGTGCAAGTTGTAAAAGAAATGATGTCTGGGTTCTTTCCAGTTTTCATATGATCTAACTCAGCGCTATTTTTCAAGAAAACGTATTCCGTTCCGGAAGTCCGTTCCAAAACCAAAGCGTTCCAAAACCAAGGCATGCTTTCCCAAAGAAAGTAATGCAAAACAGATTAATCTGTTTCAGACTTTTAGAAACAACCCCTAAAACAGCAATTTAACATGGATTTTACTATCTAACGAGACCACTGATCCATAAAATGAAAGCAATATTCAATGTTGTTGTTGTTTAGTCGTTTAGTCGTGTCCGACTCTTCGTGACCCCATGGACCAGAGCACGTCACTGCCTCCCGCAGTTTGGTCAAACTCATGCTGGTGGCTTCGAGAACACTGTCCAACCATCTCATCCTCTGTTGTCCCCTTCTCCTTGTGCCCTCATAAATTATTGTAGATGATAAAAATTAAAATTAATTTTTTTTCTTACCTGCACTGATAATAGTCATTGTTTGGATGGGGGGCTTTTATACATTTCTGCAGTCGCACAATCAATCAGTAGCTGAACTGGGTTCCACACAGTCCCAAAAACAAATTAATGGAAAAAGCCTCAAAAACAAAAATGCAAAATAAATAGCAAAAACAAAAGTGCCAAACTTAATCCATTCCAGAAATCAATTTGACTTCCGAAATGTTTGAAAACCAAGGCACAGCTTCTGATTGGTGCAAGCGCCCCGGAAACAATAGCCGACAGCTGCATCAGACATTCGGCTTCCGAAAAATGTTCGAAAACCAGAACATTTACTTCTGGGTTTTCGGCATTTGAGAACCAAGGTGTTTGAGTACAAAGTTACCACTGTATATTTTTAACAGCAGCCTGACAGTCAGAAGCTAAGTCAGGTAATGTTTTCCCATCACTCTCCTAGAACGACATGCCTTGCTTGAATTCTGTGCATGAGACTGCAGTTTAAGGTGCAGAAACAGAATGAGTTTTTATTTTTATTTTTAAAAAGAGAGTTGGCAACATTATACCCACTGAATCACACTGTGTCCCCTCAAACAAAGCTTCTTCCAATATAAATGTATAGATAAAAGCATATGGTAGAAAGAAACACACTCTGGCAGGCAAACAGGATTGCAATGTTCCTTCAGCGGCAGCTTGATATACGGAAACTGGCAAGTGAAACTTTTATTACAGCTCAGAGACTGCAGGCGGTTGGACTAGATGACCACTGGGGATTCATTCCAAATCTATGATTCTAAGATGAGCATTATCACCAGCTAATATCTGCACAAGAGAGACTTTGTCTGTGTGGGCAACCTTGCGTAGAGGACCAGTACCACTATTTATTGCAATGCCCGCTGTATAGTGGTACCTCCGGTTAAGTACTTAATTTGTTCCGGAGGGCCGTTCTTAACCTGAAACTGTTCTTAACCTGAAGCACCACTTTAGCTAATGGGGCCTCCTCCTGTCGCCGCACCATCGGAGCACGATTTCTGTTCTCATCCTGAAGCAAAGTCCTTAACCCGAAGCACTATTTGTGGGTTAGCGGAGTCTGTAACCTGAAGTGTCTGTAACCCGAGGTACCACTGTATATGGAACCAAGAGACCAATTTATAAAGCCCCTGCTTACAAATGGAACACACTCAAACAGGACGGAAAAGGTGAAATGGCTGCTGAGCGATACTGATGACTTTGTAACTTATAAAGTAGCACTACAGTGGTACCTTGGGTTAAGAACGTAATTCGTTCTGGAGGTCCGTTCTTAACCTGAAACTGTTCTTAACCTGAGACACCACTTTAGCTAATGGGGCCTCCCACTGCCGCCGCGCTGCCAGTGCGCGATTTCTGTTCTCATCCTGAAGCAAAGTTCTTAACCCGAAGTACTATTTCTGGGTTAGCGGAGTCTGTAACCTGAAGCGTCTGTAACCTGAAGCATCTGCAACCCAAGGTACCACTGGATATGCGTTGGCAGCTAGGAGGATCAGGAGAAAAGAACTAGATAAAATAGCGGTCAATTGCAAAGGTGATTCAGACATTTAAGCTGGCACATCCAATCTGAGAACCCCCTGCTATTCTATCGTATGCAACAAATACCGTATTTTTTGCTCTATAAGACTCACTTTTTCCCTCCTAAAAAGTAAGGGGAAATGTCTGTGCATCTTATGGAGTGAATGCAGGCTGCGCAGCTATCCCAGAAGCCAGAACAGCAAGAGGGATTGCTGCTTTCACTGCGCAGCGATCCCTCTTGCTGTTCTGGCTTCTGAGATTCAGAATATTTTTTTCTTGTTTTCCTCCTCCAAAAACTAGGTGCGTCTTATGGTCTGGTGCATCTAATAGAGCGAAAAATACGGTAATTTCAAAGAGACGTGACCGTGGTTCATTGTATTTGCAGTGCCTGATGTTTTTATGGTTTTTATGGTTATTGTTGTTTTTCTTTGTGTTTCCTTTGTGAATGATGCCATGGCCTTTGGCTAGTGCAATAAAGTTTATGCTATGACTGAGCCCAGGAGACATGGCAAAGGCCCCCTGCGCCTGGGCCCAGCCCATACCAGCACACACAAAAATATATTCACATCACACTGCTGTTAAAGTCACAAATATGCTGGCTGAAAAGCTGGAGATGGATTTAGGTTTGGTGAGGCCCTAAGCTACTGAATGTAATGGGGCCCTTTATATGTCCAGCTGTCCTTTGTCAACAACAAATTGTCGCTGTTTTTGTCACTTGGGGGTGCTTTTGAACTGCTAGGTGGGCAGGAACTGGGATCGAAGACGGGAGCTCACCCCGCCGTGGGGATTCGAACCGCCGACCATACGATCGGCAAGTCCTAGGCACTGTGGTTTTACCCGTACCCTATATATAAAAATGAGCAAATCAGTGATATTTCAGGGAGCAGGCAGGCAGGCAGGGCCCATTACTTACATCAGGGGTCAGCAAACTTTTTCAGCAGGGGGCCAGTCCACTGTCCCTCAGACCTTGAGAGGGGCCGGACTATATTTTTTGGGGGGGGGGAATGAACGAATTCCTTTGCCCCACAAATAACCCAGGGATGCATTTTAAATAAAAGGACACATTCTACTCATGTAAAAACACGCTGATTCCCGGACCGTCTGTGGTCTGGATTTAGAAGACGATTGGGCTGGATCCGGCCCCCAGGCCTTAGCTTGCCTACCCATGACTTACATCATAGGAACCTACATGAAATATACTCAGAGTCACAAAGTGATTTCATGCTCTTTATTCAGCTCATAGTGGTGAGGAGGAATGAATGCAAGTCCCCTCGAAGTATCTGCTTTATATACATTATTTACACAATGGGCTGCACATGATTGGCTAATTCCAGAATTCTACTGTAAGCCAATCAGGTTGTGAATTCACTTCTATCTGGAGCACGATTGGTTGGTTCCTGCCAACCAATCATACTGCTGCATTCTGAATCCTATTGTTCTAGGACCAATCAGACTGCTGCCTTTTGGATCCTATTGTTCTAGGACCAATCAGACTGCTGCAGTTTGGATCCTATTCAACTCAGTACATAACACTACACAACACAAAACACTGTTGCTGTATGTGGGTTTTTTGGGTTTTTATAATCTTATATTTTGGAAATGTACATCTAGTTTTTTCCTTTCCTTTTTTGGGGCCCTCCAAGAGAGTGGGGCCCTAAGCTATAGCTTGTTTAGCCGTAAATCCGGCACTCACCCTAAGTATAAAACGCTGGAGTGACTCAATGGAAAACAAGTGGAAACAAAGGACCTTGTGGTGGCAGTGCAAAAGACTTTCTGAATCTCTAGCTGTGGGTTTTTCTTTCTTTCTTTCTTTCTTAATTGTAAAACCAAAGCAATTATCTCTCCCAGCTATGAAGATAACCTTCAGCCTGCTATAAAATCCATTCATGCTTGCCCTCTCAGTCTGCTCCCTCTGCCAGATGAGAACAATCTACCCCAGGGTCTGGCTGATAGTTTCCTCCTCTTGATAACAGAAGAATGAATCTAAATTCCCATTCTTTTCCCTCCCCCCCAAAACTGGAAGGCTATTTCCTCTGCAAACACTTAACCCCTCCAAAAAGAAATTTATCCCCAGTCCAATATAATAGTGCTCAGATTACAGGATGGATTGTCAGAAAAGAACCTCCCTGGGTATCTTTTGTGATTTTTACAAAGGTGCCGTGAAATGGCAAAAATTGGAGGAAAATGATGTTTGTGGGTTTTCTTTAGGCCACAGTGGTGGCCAAACTTGCCCCTCCAGCTGTTTTGGGACTACAATTCCCATCATCCCTGAACACTGGTCCTGTTAGCTAGGGATGATGGGAGCTGTAGTCCCAAAATAGCTGGAGGGCCAAGTTTGGCCACAACTGCTGGGATACATTTATTATTATTATTATTATTATTATTATTATTATTATTATTATCCCAATAATTTAAGCACTGAACCCTACTTTCCATTCTTTTAAAAATGAATCTCTCTCCTCTTCTCTCTCATTTTATTTTTGGAAATTTTAACAATCATAGGTAACATAACACAAGGCCAGATCATAGAAACATAGAATTGTAGAGTTGGAAGCAACCACGAGTGTCATCTAGTTTCAACCCCCTGCAATGCAGGAATCTTTTGCCCAACAGGGGGCTTGAACCCACAACCCTGAAATTAAGGGTTAGCCGAACTGAGTGAATTGAGCCAGGGAGCTATCAAAGAACAAAAAAGAAGGCTATAACAATTACAAAGCTTCCCAGTCAACCCCACCCTATCCTTGCTGTAATCCATCCAACTATTATTATTATTATTATTATTATTATTATTATTATTATTACTTTAAAAATATTTGCACAAGTTTATGTTTTGATGTGGCTTGGTGTGTCTCCCAACTTGTGTTCCTTCCCGAAGAGGCTGCAGCAGCGAGATGAGTTTGCAGGTTTGTGTCTCTGCAGAAAGACCACACAGCTCTCCGAGACATTATGCAAGGAACACTGTATTCCACTTAAGCTCTACAGGCCAATTAGTATTGGCCAGAACAATACATTGCATGGCCAAGATACATTTCCTAACCCCCAACCCCTATTTATTCTCTGCAAAGCAGCACTGAGTAGGGAGCGAGGACACAGTTTGCAAAATGAATAAGTAAATAGTGATTACAGTACGATGGTGGTGATGGGTGATTTGGAAGAAACACAACTTTGTTGCATGGTATGTAATCCCAAACCACAGGCTTTTGCTTATTCAAAGAAGAAAAATGGAAGATAAACTACTGGCTATAGGTGGAAACGGCAAGATCGTTAAGGAAAGGCCAGTGCTGTAGGACTGATAACTGACCCAGGGGAATAATAATAATAATAATAATAATAATAATAATAATAATAATAATTTATTTATACCCTGCCCATCTGGCTGGGTTTCCTCAGCCACTCTGGGCAGCTTCCAACAAAACACTAAAATACAATGACCTATTAATCATTAAAAGATTCCCTAAACAGGGCTGCCTTCAGATGTCTTCTAAAAGCCTGATAGTTATTTTTCTCTTTGACATCTGCTGGGAGGGCGTTCCACAGGGCAGGTGCCACTACCGAGAAGGCCCTCTGCCTGGTTCCCTGTAACTTGGCTTCTCGCAGCGAGCGAACCGCCATAAGGCCCTTGGCGCTGGACCTCAGTGTCCGGGCAGAATGATGGAGGTGGAGACGCTCCTTCAGGTATACTGGACCGAGGCCATTTAGGGCTTTAAAGGTCAGCACCAACACTTTGAATTGTGCTCGGAAACATACTGGGAACTAGTGTAGGTCTTTAAAGACCGGTGTTATGTGGTCTCGGCGGCCGCTTCCAGTCACCAGTGTAGCTGCCGCATTCTGGATTAGTTGTAGTTTCTGGGTCACCTTCAAAGGTAGCCCCACATAGAGTACATTGCAGTAGTCCAAGCGAGAGATAACCAGAGCATGCACCACTCTGGTGAGACAGTCTGCAGGCAGATAGGGTCTCAGCCTGCGTACCAGGTGGAGCTGATAAACAGCTGCCCTGGACACAGAATTGACCTTTGCCTCCATGGACAGCTCAACTGTGAGTCCAGAATAACTCCCAGGTTGTGCACCTGGTCCTTCAGGGGCACATTTACCCCATTCAGGACCAGGGAGTCCTCCATACCCGCCCGCCTCCTGTCCCCCCAAAACAGTACTTCTGTCTTGTCAGGATTCAACCTCAATCTGTTAGCCACCATCCATCCTCCAACCGCCTCCAGGCACTCACACAGGACATTCACTGCCTTCACTGGTTCCAATTTGAAGGAGAGGTAGATCAACGACTTGATTTGCTCCTGTGCCTTTTACAGCATGACAACCTGTTAAAAGGTGAGGGGGCTTCTTAAAAATAGGGCACTGAGAGAAGCATTACTTGCTTATGCAATGTGGCTCAAGCAGCCGTTAAAGTCACAGGAGCACAGGCGTGTAGAAAAGTTGGCCACTTCAGCTCTGTTTAATATGATGGTCTAACAGAACAACGTTAAAATCTGAGCAGTTCAGGTACAGCCGCTACAATGCAAAGTTAAGCAGTATCAGCAACCCACTATTAAAATTGGCAACTCTGTAATTCTGGTATAAGAAGGTGAAATGGAACCAGAAGCAGGCTTGCCACATTTAAAAAATCTGCCCTGTTCTGTCCCTATGCTCTTAACAAGCCCGATCAGCAAAAAGCAAGCCCAGATGTCGTCTCCTCCATTTCAGGGCTAGGAAAACCTGCTACATCTGTCTGTGCCTTTCTGCCATGAAAAGACACAGTAACAGGACCAGTAGATAAAAGGTTGCAATCCTGAGCCACATTCTCTCCTGGGCTCCTATACCAATAACCATGTGATACTGTAGGTGGAAAACCAGCTGCTCCAGCAACAGTATACATTAATGGGGATTTAGCAAGGATTGTTGTTGTTTAGTCGTTTAGTCATGTCCAACTCTTCGTGACCCCATGGACCAGAGCATGCCAGGCACTCCTGCCTCCCGCAGTTTGGTAAAACATGCTAGTAGTTTCGAGAACACTGTCCCACCATCTTGTCCTCAGTCGTCCCCTTCTCTTTGTGCCCTCCATCTTTCCCAACACCAGGGTCTTTTCCAGGGAGTCTTCTCTTCTCATGAGGTAGCCAAAATATTGGAGCCTCAACTTCAGGATCTGTCCTTCCAGTGAGCACTCAGGGCTGATTTCCTTTAGAATGGATAGGCTTGATCTTCTTGCAGTCCATGGGACTCTCAAGAGTCTCCTCCAGCACCATAATTCAAAAGCATCAATTCTTCGGCGATCGGCCTTCTTTATGGTCCAGCTCTCACTTCCATACATCACTACTGGGAAAACCATAGCTTTAACTATACAGACCTTTGTCAGCAAGGTGATGTCTCTGCTTTTTAAGATGCTGTCTAGGTTTGTCATTGCTTTTCTCCCAAGAAGCAGGCGTCTTTTAATTTCGTGACTGCTGTCACCATCTGCATGAAGCCCAAGCATACACCTATTGAATTTCTGCCTAGCACTCAGCTCTCAAAGCCACAGAAGCCACAGCAGGGTGGGGGAAGCATGCTAACTAATATAAAGGAGCATTGTAAATGTGTCCGTGCAACTTGGTGTACACCCGAGCATCCTAAAACACAAGGGATGTTGCTCATGAAACATACAAGAACCTTTCTCAATTTTGGATTGGAAGCTGAACCAGTTCCTGTACCACTTTGGACCAACAGTGCGCTGAGGTGGCAGTATTGTGGGGGGACGGGACAGGTTCCCCCTCTTTGTTTTAGGGTTTTTGGCATGCTTACTTTAGCTCATGATGAAGACATTATTCAAAACCCAGTCCTGTGGAACTCCCTGCCACTAGAGATTCCGCAGGACCTTCTGTGCCAACGTATAAATGCCTGCAGTAAATTTTTCTATTCTGCCAGGCCCGTGCAGGAAATTAAGAACATATCCTTCCATGTGGCTAACTGATGCATTTAAAAAACTTTTTAATGGTTTCTATTGTGTGGTTTTGCGTTTTTATTGCTGCAAATCGCTTCAATGTTTTTTTATGACACAGGGGCATACCGATATTCTTTTACAAACCAACAAATAAAGTGGAGACAATTAGGCCAGGTTTCCCTTGAGAGTTTTTGTTGCCCTTGCCGATGACAAAGGGATGTCTTTCCCTTCTTGTCGTCCATCTCAAGTTTTCCAGGCCCATCAATGGCACCTCGGAGCATTGATTTCAAGAGAGGCCCAGGATCAGAGCCAGCTGCCGAGCCTCTTTGTATCAGCCATATTGACTCCGATTCAGCTTAGTGGTTTGGAAACCTGCACTTTATCACTCTGCACTGCGGGAATGTCAATCCTTAAGGGACTGTGCTAATACCATCTGGGAAATATTAGGTGTGTTAAATGCTTATGGCCTCCCATGCAAGTTTCATTGCTCAGAGATAGTCTTCCATTTAGATTTTTTAAAAAAATTATATTCTCCTTTGTTTCATGGTACATAACTTGTTCACCCAAGTCTCTCCCCCCCCCCCCCCCAAAGATGAGGTTTTATTGCTTCTTGTTTGCTACCCTGTGCTCCTTTGGGAGGAAATACAGCTGATTCATTCATTAATGCATTATTAATTCATTTACTAATTAATGCATTATTAATTTGTAGATCAATGTATTGTTAGTGTGAATCACAATAGCATAAAGCAATGCTTTTAAAGAAACGAATAAGGTAAATAATTGCTAAATGCTTGAGAGGGGTCTGATGTGTTTTCGGACTGGTTTAGCAACAGACTGGCATTAAAATAGAATGAATACAGTGTGTGAGGTCAGTGGCGTAGCGTGGGTTGTCGGCACCCGGGGCAAGGCAAGTAATTTGCACCCCCTAACCCGTGGATTTGCGCCCCCTAACCCTAACCCCCAGATGTTGCGCCCGGTGCGGCCGGCCCCCCCTGCACCCCCCACACTACGACACTGTGTGAGGTAAATCAGAAAGGAAATCAGGATCTAACGGACAGGTCTCTCAGTGATTTGCAGGAGATCCAGCAAGGGTTTCTGTATTTGGCAGCAACGAAAAGGGCCTCTTTCAATCCTTAAAGGAGGCTGCTGAAGTAGAGGAAACTTGAGCTAACAATTGTGGGAGCTCAACTCAGGTCTGGTTCTGAAAAGCCACTCTTAGGCTCAGAGCACACCTTGCTCTTTTATTTTAACTGTATGCCTTTTTGCAGCTGGCTGTAGTTCTTTTTTTCTTTTTCATTTACCTCAGGTTAAGAACTTAATTCGTTCTGGAGGTCCGTTCTTAACCTGAAACTGTTCTTAACCTGAGGCACCACTTTAGCTAATGGGGCCTCCTGCTGCCGCCGCACAATTTCTGTTCTCATCCTGAAGTAAAGTTCTTAACCTGAGGTACTATTTCTGGGTTAGCAGAGTCTGTAACCTGAAGCGTCTGTAACCCAAGATACCACTGTATTTTCTTGTTACAAAATCATATGTACATGTGAATCATAAAACATGACATGACTAACAGAAAATAGGTCACCGGGGGGTTAAAATACTAAACACCTTATTATGTGGTACATACATAATGGTTGCAGCAAACCAGTATAATGAGTTTTTCAGTAAATCAACTTGGTAAACACAGAGGGAGCTAATGAGAATTGCCGGCTTATCTACGGTAGGTTGCAATATACATTATATTTCTCGTCCATGTTTTGTTTCATTTGCACACCAGGCTCTAGCTGGTAGATCTTGAGTTTCTAGTAAAACCCCCAAAGAAACTGCAATAAATCTAAAGTCTGCCATGTCTGTTGTAAAGCACAACAGAGGCAGGTTACCAACTTGCCAACTTATTGATCCTCTGCTGCACTGAATTGACAACGTCAAGGCACACTACAGTGGTACCTTGGGTTACAGATACTTCAGGTTACATACGCTTCAGGTTACAGACTTCGCTAACCCAGAAATAGTACCTCGGGTTAAGAACTTTGCTTCCGGATGAGAACAGAAATCGGGCGGTGGCGGCCCCATTAGCTAAAGTGGTGCTTCAGGTTAAGAACAGTTTCAGGTTAAAAATGGACCTCTGGAACGAATTAAGTACTTAACCCGAGGTACCACTGTATTTGTGTTGGAAGCTGCCCAGAGTGGCTGGGGCAAGCCAGTCAGATGGGTGGGGTACAAATAATAATACTGTAATAAAAATATAATAGTAGTCAACATGCATGGGGTTGTGCTGAAAGTCAGAATTTTTCTGTTGTCCACTTTTTGAGCGCAAGGCTTCAGACTGGAGGCACACCTCATATCGAAAAGATGCACAGAATCTTGATTGACTTCCAGAACCATGGCACGCAGCCTGGCTATTTGCAGAGAAAAGGGACCAGATCAGACAGCTCTTGGCAGACTTTCAAGCCTAAGAATTCTTTGCATTTCTTTGCATTCTCCTATTCCATTCCACATCCTTGCTTTTAAGTTGCCTCTGTTCTGCGAAGTGCCCTGCCTATTTTATTTTCTGGTGCTTTCTGCTGCAAATTTAAATTATCTGCTGATAATTCTTAATGAATACTCACCGCAGGTCCAAAAAAAAAAACCCACCACTGTACAGGCTCACAAACCCCTTAACTGGGGAGTAGTTAATGTCCAAGTGCAGTTGAAATGGCATGTGTTTTATAGCAGAGACAGCGCACCAGAAAATGACAGGCAGATGAAAGGAACTGTTTCTGCTGAACCTCCTTGGAAAGGCCACTTCATTAAGGAAGGCTGATGAGGGCCTGTTGTCTACTTCTCAGATCCTACAATCAAGGATGTGTTGCAGACAGCCTGCTCAGCTATTGATGCTCATGAGGAATGCAGTCGAGCAGCCAGGTACTGCTGGAACGCAGAAGAGCATTACAAACAAACAAACACCCTCCGTCTTTGCTTAATTAGCCTTCAAAGGAAAGTTGGATTCCGGTTTCCAAGAATATTTTGCTCCCGGCTTACAGCCGGAACTCCTCCTGCAGGGTTTTCCTTGCTCATCAACCACCTTCGTAAATAAAGTGGCACATTCTGGCCTCTGCCATCAGCCAGAGGATGCTCTGGGAGGGTGCCCTAACCCGCCGCCACCCCCCACGCCTCCTTGGAAGAGGGAGACATCAGCTGCCTACAAAATACTGGCTTACAGTGCAGTGAGGTTATCCTTATTCTGAGTTCGGATCAAAGCTAGTTTGGGGGAAAGTGCATCAAAACACAGAGTCAGAGTAGTGAACAAAGTGTGCACAGCTTTTTTTTTGGCTCAGCCTGAGACAGAACAGCACATCCCTGCCCCCCTTCTGCAAAGAATCCTGGGGGAAACTTTAGTTTTCCCATCACATAGCTACAATCCTCAGCATCCTTAGCAAACTACTTTACCCAGGATTCTTTGTGGGGGGCAGAAATGTGGATTAAACAGAGCCTAGGACTTGCCGATAAGAAGGTTGGCGGTTCGAATCCCCACAACGGGGTGAGCTCTCGTTGCTCAGTCCCTGCTCCTGCCAACCTAGCGGTTCAAAAGCACAAAATGCAAGTAGATAAATAGGTACCACTCTGGTGGGAAGGTAAACGGTGTTTCCGGTTCGCCAGAAGCAGCTTAGTCATGCTGGCCACATGACCCGGAAGCTGTATGCTGGCTCCCTCGGCCAATAAAGCGAGATGAGCGCCGCAGCCCCAGAGTCATCTATGACTGGGCCTAATGGTCAGGGGTCCCTTTACCTTTACCTTTAATGTATACAGTCTAAGTCGAACGAGTGCCTGGGTTTGTTTTGTTCCTCCTCCCTCCCAATCCCTTTTCCATTTGTGTCATGTCTTTTGTCAGGCTAAAGGCAGAGACTTTCTTGCTACTAACTGTTATAAGCCACTCTGGAAGTCTTTTTTTGACTGAAGAGCAGGGTAAAAATGCCTATAAACAAACTCACTTACCAGGGAGTAAAGCCCCACTGAACTAATTGGGACCGCTTCATAAACATGCATAGTATTTAACTGCACGCTAGACTTACCCATTGTTTGGAAATAAAGCCCTGGTGGTTCGGTGGACTTTACTTCTAAGTACAGTGGTAACTCTGGTTATGTACTTAATTCGTTCCAGAGGTCCGTTCTTAACCTGAAACTATTCTTTACCTGAAGACCACTTTAGCTAATGGGGCCTCCCGCTGCTACTGCACACCGCCGCCACGCGATTTCTGTTCTCATCCTGAAGCAAAGTTCTTAACCCGAGGTACTATTTCTGGGTTAGCGGAGTCTGTAACCTGAAGCGTATGTAACCTGAAGTGTATGTAACCCGAGGTACCGCTGTAATGCTATGGTCTACTTCATGGGTAGGCAAACTAAGGCCCTGGGGCCAGATGCGGCCCAATCGCCTTCTAAATCCAGCCTGCGGACAGTCTGGGAATCAGCGTGTTTTTACACAAGTAGAATCTGTCCTTTTATTTAAAATGCATCTCTGGGTTATTTGTGGGGCATAGGAATTGGTTCATCCCCGCAAAAAAAATATAGTCCGGCCCCCCACAAGGTCCGAGGGACAGTGGACCAGCTCCCTGCTGAAAAAAATTGCAGACCCCTGGTCTACTTTCTAGTATATTCCAACCTAGCAATCTTCTTGCAAGGCAGACAAAGTACCTGCTGTCCTGGCTGGCATGGCCATCGGCCACGTCCACAGACTGGACCCTGTCCTCAGAGTAATCTGAAGTATGTTTATTCAGAAGTTAGATCCAGAGGGGGTTCCCCCCAAGTGAGCATGCACAGATCTGCAACCTTTGAGTTATTTGCAGACCAGAAGTTCAGCCACCTGGTATGTGACAGTCTTGCTGTCAGCTGGAACACCAGAAAGCCAGGGCAGGGGCATTTGCAGACAGAGCTGGCCAGGACAACAAAGTCCTGTGGACAGAGAGATAGGCTAGGATAAAAGAGGATAAGCTCACGGATGTCGCTTCAAGTTGCTTGGAGAATAGATGGGTAAAGAGCGGGATATGCAGCGACTTCCACCGAGATTTAGTGATCTCCACCCAGCCAAGGACTGACTGGGTCTGCACCTAGCACAGGGTGTTCAGAGGCATCCAGGAAACAAATCACATTCTCCTGGGGAGGGTTCTGAGGGCCAGATAAAAATGCTTGGAGAGCCACATTTTCGCTTCCCCCATCTGAGCCCCCCCACCCGCGCAATGGAGTAAGTGAACGAATGTGCCTCAGATCCGGCTGCAATCCTGCACACACGCTTACCTAAGGGTAAACACCATTGAACTGAGTAGCACTTCCTAGTAAATCCCACGTCTGGGACTGTGCTGTTAATGTATAACTCCTCTGTAAACTTTAAGCAGGGACTTTTCTCGCGCCTTCCTCCCTGCAATTTCTGAAAGACTGCAGGGAGACATAGCAAAAGAGTGCGGAACTTTAGAAACAGCTTCATCTCTCCTGTTCCTTTTCTTAAAGATGGGGCGCTTTGGGGGAGGGGGCGGGTGCTGCCGCCGCCAGGATTTATGTAGCGTTTTTTCCCTTTTCACTGAGGCAAAGCGATGCAATTCCTGAACGCACACACTTCCACAAAGTGGAAGCTGTAAGGTGTGCCCCCCCCCACCACCACTAGGATAACGTAATTCACCTGAGGGTAAGATACTAACAGTTCTCTCTTGGAACTCTTCCTGGGCCTCACCTCCGCAGACACACTTTCCTTGACCTCCGCTTGGGAATATCTCCAAAACAGGTCAGGCTGATTTGCAAAGAAAGCAAGAGGCAGAAGTTTAGCTGTCAAGCATGGGGGGAAAGTGCAGGAGGGGCGGGGCCAAGGCACGGGAGGGGAGGGGCCACGAGGTGGGGTGTGGGCGGGGCTACGGAGGCCAGGTGAAACTGACTCCGGGAAGAAGTTTCATCCTGGGCGCCGCCCCGGGGGAGAGCGCGCGTGTGCGGCGGTTTCTGTTCCCGAATGCCTCGGGCGTGCGGAACCGCGGCGGGGCTGGGGAGGAGATAAGCTTGGCGAGGTGGAGCATGGCTGGATGGAGGAGGAAGCAGCGGCAGCAGCAGCAGCAGCAGCAGCGAGAGCCGTGCGCGCTGGGCCGGCGGAGGTGATCCGTGCGCCGGGGATTTCGAGGTCATCATGGCCAAAGAGCTGAGCCAAGCCGAGGTGCTGGACTTCCTCTGCCAGGCCGGGGGGAGCGTGGCCAACGCCGCCTTGCTGAGCCACTTCAGGCACTTCTTGCGGGACCCCGACGCGTCTCCGGCTCAGCTGCAGCGCCGCCGAGAGCTCTTCAAGGGCTTCGTCAACTCCGTGGCCACCGTGAAGCAGGACGAGCCGCCGGGCGCCGCCAAATACGTGGTGCTCAGGAAGCGCTACCGAGAGCTGGTGGGAGAGGAGCCCAAGGCACCTGCCGACGATGCCGCCCAGAGCCAAGCCGCCAAGCCGCCGCCGCCGCCGCCTCTGGAAGTGGCAGTCGGCCGGGGGGCGCTGCAGGGCCAGGCCGGGGCGCAGCGCGCGCCTAGGGCGCACGGCCAGGAGCCTCCCCGGCGCCAGGTGGAAGAGGAGCGCGCCGGCCCAGGCTCGGCCCACCAGCTTAGGACTTGCCCGGAACCTCGCAGGTGCCACCCGGGGGGGCTGGGAGGGCGATCGGGGGCGCTGTTTCCGCCAAACCCCGCGCTAGGCGGCCGGGGAAGCCCCTCGGAGCCGTGCGCCCTGCTTGGAACGGAGCAGCACAGCCAAAGGGTGCCCCGGCAGGCTCCTGGCGGGGACCCTCCGCTCCTACTAGGCGGGGCGCCGCAGTCAAATGGCCCCTATTTACCCGTCGGGAAAATGGGCGCTCCTCCAAGTGCCGCCAGCCCCCAGCAAAGAATCCGCGAGTGGGTGGAGAGGGCGCATGCCGTTACGCACCAGTCCGCCCTTCCTGACCCCCTTCTGCAGCGCGAAGAAGGGTCCTCCTGGCCAGCCCGGGCGTCGCCGCCCAGCTCGGTGGGGAGTGCCTGCCTTTCTCAGGATTCCTTGCCCGGGTTGGGTGCCCGGCGGGACCCCGCGCCCGTCTTCCGGAGCATCCGGTGCCAGCTCTCCCTGCAAGACCTGGAGGACTTTATCGAGAAGGCGAGCTCGGCGAGCGAAGACGGCAGCAGCGCCAGCGGAGGCAGCGACTCCTATCGGCCTGAAGGGCGCGCCGGCGTCCTTCACCAGCCCTTCCCTGCCAGGCAGAACGGCCACGGCGGTAATTCAACAGGGACAGCCATCCCAGAACACCTCGCCTTGCTCAACCGGGTGGTGAGCAGAGCCGCCTCCTGGGACAAGCTGTGGGATGCAGACTCCCCCAAACCCGGCAAAGAGCCCCCTAACCCCTGGAAAGTGACCAGACTGCCTCCCTCTCCCCTGGAGACCCCCCTGAGCCCACGGCTGGTCCAGAGGCAAGGATGCTCGACCACTTGCGTGCAAGGGCTGGGCCCAGATCCAGATGCTCCGAGCGAAGGCAGGTCCTCCTCTGTGCCCCTGGAACCCCGAGAGCACGCCTGGCTGGTGAAAGTGGCCACCGGTTCGTGGATGCAGGCCAGGGCGCTCTTCCTGGAAGACCCCCACCTGGCCACCCGCAAAGACTTCATCATGGGCTACACTGTGCTCCACTGGCTGGCCAAGCACGGGAACGTGCAAGTGATGCAGGACTTTGTCGCCGGCGCCAGGAAAGCCGGCGTGGACCTCGACGTGGACGCCAAGTCCGGCTGCGGATACACCCCTCTGCACCTGGCTGCCATGCACGGCCACCAGCTGGTTGTCAAGCTGCTGGTGCAGAAGCTGCGGTGCAGCACGCAGGTGCGCGACAGCAGCGGCAAGAGGCCCTGGCAATATCTGAGCAGTGCCACCTCTGGGGAGGTGTGGCAGCTCCTGGAGGCTCCTCAGGGCAAGACCATATTCCCGGCCCACCCCATAGCCAGGAGCTCCACCTCGCTCGGCCCGAAGAAAGGCAAGAGCCCGGAGCTGGGCAGGAAAGTCAGCAGGAAGACTTCATTGGCGGCGTACTTGAAACCTCAGCACATCAAGTGGAAAATGGGGAGCAGGTTCCAGCAGCTGCAGGAGAAGGAAGAGGAGTACAATGACTGAGGACCGCAGGGGATGCTCTCAGCTAAACCAATGGAGAGATTCCCAAGGGCTTTGCCTGCAATGTGGCTGGATTTGGCGAGGGACTAGAGGAGAGCAGAATTGAGCACTTTATCCATATTTATTTTAATTGATTTTATTTTTTTCCAGTTATCCTAGGCAGGTGCTTCTATCGGGGTCAATTGATGGAGAAGTCTCGCAGCACCCACTCCTTCAAGTCTTGTTGCCCTGTGCCTCATCGCAGAGAAACTGTTTTTAACCATGTTCTTATTAGTGCCCCGTCTTCAGGATCAGGTGTGGGAGAATGTACACTGTTTGGATGCTGGTGGGGACAGCTTTGACCTCTTAGGAATGCTTGTATGGAAAGGTGAACCAAACAGCTAAAATCTCAAACCCATTTTTAACTCCCCCTCCAAAAAGTGTGCGGGGGGGGGGGTTGTATGCAGGAGAGCTTTTAATATGTAGGTGCTTGGGAAATTGGGGCTGGTGGATTTGTAGCTGAAACCACCATAATAACAGTATTCAGGATGTCACTTCGGGGTGAAGATGGCCAGGCTTTTGAACTGGGGTGTCATTTGCCCGACAACAGCCACAATTAATTATTTGCCTTTAGGAACAGGTCGTGAATGAGACAGACAGACTGGGGACTCCTTTTTAATTAAGCTGGGATCACCTTTTAGAGGAGTTTAAACCTAAGGAAAACAACCGCAACAAAATTCTGGAGTGGGGTTGAAGTGTTATCTCAAATATCAGGTTAATGAAATGAAATCCTTTCCCTCTATGGCCACCTCAAAGCACAATCAGCAAAACCTCGGAATTTATTTTACTTTGTTATTTTTAAAAGCCTGTTAATAAATTTATTTTATTTTTCTTTGCTCCTTGATATATATTCAATATCATTTGGCCTGTGTTAGGCATATTGTTTATGTCAATGTTGCTGGAATGCTGGGTGGTACAATGGGCTTCCTTTTTTAATCCATCTTTTTGTTGTTGAACAAACCTTGGTTACAGCCCATGGCAAGTGAGGGAAATAAATTAACTGTGAGCTTAACTTGTTTTGGGCAGCATGCTAAGTCATAAAGGTAAAGGGTAAAGGGACCCCTCAACATTAGATCCAGTTGTGACCGACTTTCGGGTTGCGGCGCTCATCTTGCTTTGTTGGCCGAGGGAGCCGGCGTACAGCTTCCGGGTCATGTGGCCATCAGCATGGCTAAGCTGCTTCTGGCAAACCAGAGCAGCGCACAGAAACGCTGTTTACCTTCCCGCCAGAGTGGTACCTATTTATCTACTTGCACTTTGACGTGCTTTCAAACTGCTAGGTTGGCAGGAGCAGGGACTGAGCAACAGGAGCTCACCCTGTCGCAGGGATTCAAACCACCGACCTTCTGATCGGCAAGTCCTAGGCTCTGTGGTTTAACCCACACCACCACCCGCATCCCTCTATGCTAAGTCCTACCTTGGTTTAACTCGGTGTGAGACAGCAGCAAAAAAGACCAGGGAGATGCAAAGTCTCTTCAAGTTCCACTCTGGGGGCCCGCATGGTCTTGCTAAAGCAGCATTGAGCTTATTGTGTTGTCCTCACAATATTGCACGACATTGTCATGGATGGTGCAATATAGTCTTAACTCAGCTGTACATATATGTCTTCACAGAGTGCTTAGTTAAACTATGGAGTTTGTTCCCTAAAGAGATAGTGATGGTTACCAACTTGGATGCCTTTAATATAGCATGAGATAAATTCTGGGTTATTTGTGGGACCTGCCTGGTGTTTTTACATGAGTAGAATGTGTGCTTTTATTTAAAATGCACCTCTGGGTTATTTGTGGGGCATAGGAATTCATTCATATATTTTTTTCAAAATATAGTCCGGCCCACCACATGGTCTGAGGGATGGTGGACTGGTCCCCAGCTGAAAAAGGTTGCTGACCCCTGCCTTAAACCAATGTTACATTTGCCAAAACTGTATTTCCAGTTGCTATTTTGGGGCTAGGTGACTCTAAAAAGTCTTATTTTTCAAAACACAGACAGACTGTGATTGATTATCAGTTAAGCATCTGGCTGGTTCAGATGACAGCCTTGAGCTAGGTTCAGAGCTTTGAGAACTCAAAGAAGAAGAGTCACTCGGTCCAGGGATGGTCCACAAATATATAGGCCTATTCTGACCTTTTTCTGAATGGTGCCTTGGGCCATTCATAACATAGGATTATTCTTCACAGTGCACTGGGGTGGGGTAAGTGAGGACAAGCTGCAGCAGTTAACTATCACATTGTTCACTGTTCAGGCTGCACAGATGAAGCATTTTGGTTCCTGAAATTCATTCTGATAGTGCAGATAAAATATCACGGATAGAATTCGACCGGATGGAGTGTTAGTGTGTGGAAACAGTCCAGATCCAAGGCTCCGCCAGGTACATACCTGCAGATGGTGGAGCCTGGCACCCAGGTGCCTCACTTGGTTGCAAGGGGCTGATATCCAGGTGCCCGGCTAATTTTGAACCGTGCTCTGAATGCCAGTTTATGAGAATTGCAATCAGAGGCATACCTAAGCTCCCTTGCGCCCATGGCAAGGAGATATTGCGGCTACCCAGAGCAGCAGAAGAGCGGCCAGGGAAGTGTGTGGATGGGCAGGTGGCTTCCTAGTCACTCCTAGCCAGGTTGCAGAGGTGTGATTTTGGCCTGGGTCTTTGGTGGGATCCAACATGGCCAACCCCTAGGTACCCCCCTAATAATAATAATAATAATAATTTTTATTTATATCCCAGCCAAAGCCGGGTTCAGAGCAGCTAACAACAATAAAAGTAGCACGGTTTACATAAAATCACAATCAATTAATTGAAATACATTCTAAACTCAATTCATTCTAAAATCAATTCAGAATCAAATTAATGGCAACTATTGGGCTAGAGTTCTGTAAAGGTAAAGTTAAAGGGACCCTGACCATTAGGTTCAGTCGTGACCGACTCTGGGGCTGCGGCGCTCATCTCGCTTTGTTGGACGAGGGAGCCAGCATTTGTCTGCAGACAGCTTCCGGGTCATGTGGCCAGCATGACTAAGCCACTTCTGGCAAACCACAGCAGCACACAGAAATGCCGTTTACCTTCCCGCCAGAGTGGTACCTATTTATCTACTTGCACTTTGACATGCTTTCGAACAGCTAGGTTGGCAGGAGCTGGGACTGAGCAACGGGAGCTCACCCTGTCGCAGGGATTCGAACCGCTGACCTTCTGATCGGCAAGTCCTAGGCTCTGTGGTTTAACCCACAGAGGAGGGGGTCAGACTCTGCCTTGGCCAAAGGCCTGGTGGAACAGCTCTGTCTTGCAGGCCCCGCAGAAAGACATCAAGTCCCGCAGGGCCCTAGTCTCTTGTGACCGAGCGTTCCACCAGATCGGGGCCACAGCCGAAAAAGCCCTGGCTCTGGTTGAGGCCAGCTTAACCTCCCTGTGGCCCGGGACCTCCAAAATGTTTTTGTTTGAAGACCGTAAGGTCCTCCGTGGGACATACCAGGAGAGGCGGTCCCGTAGGTACGAGGGTCCTAGGGAGAATGCTGTTGCACTTGGATCCAGCTATAGGCATCTGTTTAGCCACTGTGAGAACAGAATGCTGAACTAAATGGGCCACTGGTCCAAGCTCACAGAGCTCTCCTTACTTAAGCAAAACACACACACACACACACACACATACACACACACACACACAGGTACATGCAGCTACAGCCCTGGTTGCTGAGCACTGTTCAGTTTCACTCGTTCTGCTCTTTTGGGGATGAAGGAAATCTTTCTCCCGCGTATGCAGTCTTGTTCTTTTCCTGCACAGACGATGAGGCTGCAGAAGAGTGAACATCTTGTGATGAGCACAGCATGCAGAATCAAGCAGCCTATTGCCATAGGAAGTCTCCTGCCAGCTTTATCCTCGCAGGTGTCGCCTCCTTTGTTCCAGAGCATGTAGAGGAATTTGTGCCGAATAAGCTGCGGTGCGTTTTGAATTCGGGTACCTTTTATTTTATTTTTTAAAAAAAGAGGGACAGTGTTTAAATCACCTGAAGGTTCAGGCTGCACACACGATGACTGGGAGCCAGGGTGGAGCTACACATTCTGAAACCTGCACCTGTCAAGGAAATCCAAATTGGGGGGAATGGGGCATTTGCAAGGGACATTGGGCTGGAAGGCGGATGGAGTTCTCCCCAGACAGATTTTACTTACACATTTTTTAAGCACAAAGCTCTGAAGGTTAACAGTTCTTCTGACAACAGTGCAGAGCATACATGGGGGGGGGGGGGGACAGGACTCTAAAAATAACAGGGAGGGATTTGCCCAGGGTTAAGGGACCACGTAGTTCCTTGAACTCTGCAGAGTAAATACAGTGGTATCTTGGGTTACATACGCTTCAGGTTACAGACGCTTCAGGTTACAGACTCCGCTAACCCAGAAATAGTACCTCAGGTTAAGAACTTTGCTGCAGGATGAGAACAGAAATTGTGCTCCGGCGGCAGCGGAAGGCTCCATTAGCTAAAGTGGTGCTTCAGGTTAAGAACAGTTTCAGGTTAAGAACGGACCTCTGGAACAAATTAAGTTCTTAACCCGAGGTACCACTGTATAGTGTTGCACATGAAGTGCTGTGAGATTCCAGGGGTTCCAGACACTTACCCAGGCAGTGTTATAAACTCAGGTATATAAGCTCGGTGCCAAATGCTAGGTCACCACAATGGAATGTCTGTTTGCCAGGGGGGTTGGACTGAATGACCCCCCGGGGTCTCTTCCAGCGCTAAGATTCTATAATCTCAACTACATTGCTTGCTCTTACATGGGTTTAACCAAGGTACCACTGTACAATTCACTTGTCCCAAGAAAGAGAAACACGCACAGGGCAAATGGAAATGGCATTAACTATGGAGTAAGGCAGAGGGACGCGGGTGGCGCTGTGGGTTAAACCACAGAGCCTAGGGCTTGCCGATCAGAAGGTTGGCGGTTCGAATCCCCGCAACGGGGTCAGCTCTCGTTGCTCGGTCCCTGCTCCTGCCAACCTAGCAGTTCGAAAGCACGTCAAAGTGCAAGTAGATAAATAGGTACCACTCCGGCGGGAAGGTAAATGGCGTTTCTGTGCGCTGCTCTGGTTCGCCAGAAGCGGCTTAGTCATGCTGGCCACATGACCCGGAAGTTGTAAGCCGGCTCCCTCGGCCAGTAAAGCGAGATGAGCGCCGCAACCCCAGAGTCGGCCACAACTGGACTTAACGGTCAGGGGTCCCTTTACCTTTACCTTAAGGCAGAGGTTTGTCAACTGCAGTTGCCAACCTTGCACCCCAAAATCTCCATGTAGTCACAATTGGACCTGCAGCAGTAGCAAAATGCGCTTGGCTAATTTCTAACACTGTACCCGAGGTTCAGTTTCCTTAGAATGGTGTCCTTAGGATACATGATTTATTACATACATATAGAATGCTAGACTGTGATGGAGGGGTTCGCAGCATTTACACCCCAAGAAGTCTTGTTTCTCCCATAGCCACAGCTTTGGCTTCAAGCAGAAATCAAGCATGGCTCTCTCTCTCCAGCTTCTGCCTACAGCCTGCTTCTAGCCCAGCTCTCTCACACAATTCTGGCTATTGTCCTTCATGCTACCAGCCATCCAACCCATTTGCCCTCCTCCACAGAGCAGCTTCCTTTGTCAAACTAAGGTGGTACAGTAACTAGGAACCTTGCCTGGCGAATTCAGAGAGGGGATCCTCCATTAGATTTTTTTTTTAAAGAATATTTTTTTATTAACCGACCAATCACATCAAATCAAACCAAATTACATAAATTCCAAATTACACAGCCGAATTTTAAATTTTTGTTGGGGGTACCCATATTTCAAGTTCCAAGGGGATCCAATCAACTTCTTGCTTCTTACTGCTGTTTTAATGTCCACAAATCTAACCTTATGATGTTCACAGTATTATCCAGTCTTTTCTTATTATTTTTCCACATCTCTTGTTATTTTCATATATTTTTCCTTTCTCTTTGTGACCTCTGATAGTCTCCGCAAGCTGGTTAGAACAGTTTGTAATCCTGCATGGATATTATTTTTTTTATCCAGTAGCCATATCCAGACGTTTTCCATATAACGTCACTTCCATACATCAAAACAGTCTTAGCGTCATTAATCTTCACCAATCTGCCTCCTTTCTCAAAACCTCTGAGGAGATTCACTAGGAATGCAGTCTGAAAACAAATCCGTTCTTCCTCCCGGCTATAAATCCTTTGGCAAGATGGCGACTCCGAATTAATTGCTGCGCCATTCCCAAAAGCTCTTATTGCTTCTCGGTCTCCATAAAGCATACTTTTGGTTAAAGTTTATCTCCACACAGACCTTAATCATCCTGCTTGGGTCAGTTCAACCGACGGTTCTAATGAGGAGGGGTTCTTGTAAATCACATAGAAGGAAAGTAAAAAAAGGTTCCCCCCCCAATTCAGCCCCATTGTCAACATACCTCGCATTTGGTGTATCTTCATCATAAAATATTCCTGTTTCTCCAGCCCATCGTCTTCTTTCACAGAGGTCAACTAAATTAGCAGACTTCACTCCCCTTCTTCACTTGAAATATGTGCATTTGCTTCTTTTGTAATTAATTATTCCAAATTGCTGCAAGTAGTGCGCGATGAGAGACAGCGTCCAGGAGAGCCGAGGTCCACACGGGGGCATTCTGCCTAGGGCCCTCACCCCCTTCTTTCGAATTAGGGGGAGATTTATGGGCACAGCAGGCAAGGGCAGTGTTCCCCATTTCCTTGGGGCAACAAGGAAGGCTGCCTACTCCCATAACAGCCTCTTAATTGCCCCGTGTGGGTCGGAGAGATGGTATTGTCGGCCATCTTCCAATGCGCCCCCTAGTGGCCCCCCTCCTCCATTAGATTTTATCCCTTGCTTGATGCTTATTGTTGTTTGGTCATTTAGTTGTGTCCGACTCTTCGTGACCCCATGGACCAGAGCACGCCAGGCACTCCTGTCTTCCACTGCCTCCCGCAGTTTGGTCAAACTCATGCTGGTAGCTTGAGGAACACTGCCCAACCATCTCATCCTCTGCCGTCCCCTTCTACTGGTGCCCTCCATCTTTCCCAACATCAGGGTCTTTTCCAGGGAGTCTTCTCTTCTCATGAGGTGGCCAAAGTATTGGAGCCTCAGCTTCACGATCTGTCCTTCCAGTGAGCACTCAGGGCTGATTTCCTTCAGAATGGAGAGGTTTGATCTTATTGCAGTCCATGGGACTCTCAAGAGTCTCCTCCAGCACCATAATTCAAAAGCATCAATTCTTTGGCAATCAGCCTTCTTTATGGTCCAGCTCTCACTTTCATACATCACTACTGGGAAAACCATAGCTTTCACTATACAGACCTTTGTTGGCAAGGTGATGTCTCTGCATTTTAGGATGCTGTCTAGCTTTGTCATTGCTTGATGCAGGACCCCATTAATGACAAGGGACTCGGACACCATGCAGACAAATACCGCCACCCTGCCCACAAACTCACAGCAACAGATAGGATCAGGCTTCACCTGTCATTGCTGTGGGGACATGGCAACTTAATTGCAATGCATGCAAAACACCAGCATGCATAAACCCGTACTTATTTGCTATGCTCTCTGATGCAGTTTTCCCGGTGTTTCCCTGTCTTGCTGGAGAAATAGACTAAGCTAATCAGTTTCCTGGCGCTGAGTTTCTTGTCTTACCCATTGATTTTTGCTGTGAATCTCTTTGGAGGGCTTTATGAGACTGAATCAAAAGATGGGCTTATAAGCTTTAAAATATACATCCTGCCCCAAGCCTCTGAGCTCCTGCGCTAGCAAGTAAGGGCTTGCGCTCCAGATAACTTAAATCAGGGGTGGGGAACTGTGGCCCTCAAGATGTAGCTGGACTAGCACTCCCATTATCCATGACCATTGTCCACGATGCTGGCTGGAGCTGAGGGACACCCAGAGTCCAAAATCTGGAGGGTACCAGTTTCAAGTTCCATGATTTAACTATCACAGCTTGAGATGAGCCCAGAGAGATAGGGCAACTAGACATTCAAAGAACAGGTTGGTTTGGGGTAGAAGTTGGTCTTCAGAGCATGTGTGTCTAGCCTTGTGGGAATGGCGGCTTGTGTGAACTTGACAAAGGGCTTATGGACACTTTTCGCTTGACTTGTGTGTGGCGATCACACAGGGTCCCTGGACATTTCACTGTCTATTGACCCCTGTGCCACCACTTTATTTCTCGCTGCCACCACCCAGGCCCTACCTGGTACAATACTGAGTCCAGTCAGAGTTAAATTGGAACATAAACTTCTGTTTATTTATTGCAGTTTAGCAAGCATGTGGTTTCATAAACGGTCTCAGTCAATTACGATCATGGGGTGCCTATCCAGACCTATAACCTCCGCTACCTGCTCTCCCTCACTAAACCACCTCTCAGATATTTACTTGTCTTCCTAGCTCCTAACTGTTCCTGACTCAGCTTATTTCTTTACACTAACTCAACCTATCCACAGACTCTATCCCAATTCACTCCCGCTCCAACCACCTACCCAACTCCCAATAAACTCTCCCCTTTGCCCCTCCCCGAGCTGGTTTTATAGTCCCTCTGACTCCACCCCCTGGGTTCTGATTGGGTAACCTGTTTAACTATTTCAACTCCAGCACTCTCATATGTTAACGTCACACTGTTTTCCAGTCATATTGTGAACTGCTTAATTCCCTTGGATAGCTGCGTTGGTTAGAGCGTGGTGCTGATAATGCCAAGGTTGCAGTTTTGATCCCTGTGTGGGACAATATGCAATGTGGTTGCCCACTGAATCCAAAAGCTCACTAAGTACTCCCTCCCTAGTCAATCACTCTCTTACTCCTACCTAGGGTTGTTGTAATCTACGTCTAGAAGTGTCACCCTAAACTCAGTGAAGGAAAGATGAGACACTGCATAATAACAATTCTTTTTCTTTTTCTTTATATTGCTTCAGTAACTCTACATTAATCAGAACATGGGGGCTGAATTTAAGTTGCCATTAAAAAAAATTGCTTGCACCATTTTGATACTGCTTTTGCTGATCATGAATAGAGTTGAGAATCGTTCTTAATTCGTTCTGGAGGTCCGTTCTTAACCTGAAACTGTTCTTAACCTGAAGCACCACTTTAGCTAATAGGGCCTCCTGCTGCCGTCGCACGATTTCTGTTCTCATCCTGAAGCAAAGTTTTTAACCCGAGGTACTATTTCTGGGTTAGTGGAGTCTGTAACCTGAAGCGTCTGTAACCTGAGGTACCACTGTACAGTCAAACCTCGGTTTTCGAATATAATCCATTCCGGAAGTCCGTTCAACTTCCAAAATGTTCAAAAACTGAGGATCAATGGGCTGTCAGCAGGTTCCATTGAGAAAAATGGATAAATGTGCCTTGGAAGCCGCTCGACATCCAAGGCGCGTTCAAAAATGGAAGCATTCGCTTCCAGGTTTTCAGCGCTTGGCTTCCGAAACTTTCGGCAGGAGACGTTTGGAAACTGAGGTTTGACTGTACTACTTCACAAACTGCATAGCTAAGCTTTAGAACCGACTTCCAGACGTGGCAGTGATAGCCACCAACTTGGATAGCTTTAAAATTCATGGAAGATAAGATTACCAACAGCTACTAGACACCATGGCTATGCCTCCAGGACCAGTTGCTGGAAACCAAAGGGAGGGAGAGGGCTGTGGTCCTGCTTCCATGTTTCTCTCAGGTTGGCCCACTGTGAGAACAGGAAGCTGGGCTGTTATGCTGGCTTCCTCTTCCAGCTTTTGGATCATATATCTATATTCTGTGTTTCTTTTCTTATTTCTTTTTCTTTTATTAAATCTTCTGTTTTACCATTTAGAATATTCATTTAAACAACCTTAAAATATCAGTAACATCCCTTCTTCTCTTTCCATAGTTCATTTTACATAAGATAAACTCCTGCATATTTTATATAAACCAAACCGTTCAGTATTCCATTATTACAGCCATCAAAACTTATTTACACTGTTGAATTTATCTTAATGCTGCCAACGTTTTCAAGTGTACACAATTCCCCCCCATATATTCAACAATCATTTTCCAAACCTCTTTAAACGTATGTTCTTATCGTTCTCTTATTCTATATCCGCAAGCTGCACATATTCCATCAGATCCACAAGCTGCACATATTCCATCAGTTTAAGTTACCATTCTTCTTTGGTTGGGACCTCGCTCGTCTTCCATTTTGGGGCTAACAAAACATGGGCTGCAGTAGTGGCATACGTAAATAGCCTTTTTTGACACCTGGGAATTTCCATCTGAATTATCCCCAACAAAAAAAGACTCTGTTTTTTTTGTTTTTAAGTGCTTTAAAACATTTTTTTCAATTCAATATAAATTATTTCCCAATACTCTTACCCTTTTACAGGTCCACTGCGTATGAAAGAACATACCCTCAACCTCATTGTGTTGCATTCTGCCATTTCTAAGGTCTTCCAAGGTGGTGGATTAACAAGAGAAATGGAAAACACAGGGTTGACAGAAACACTAACAGTAAGGACAGCAGAAGCAAAGTCAAAATGTCATCACATTTTATAAGCAATCTCAAGGCTGCGTGGCAGCAAGGCATAGGAAACTTGTGGGTTTGTTTCTGTTTCATTTTTTTAAATAAAAAAGAAAACTTGGGTTATGCGGGCGACTCGGTTCTGCATTCTGCACCAGTGGATGATTGCAGAATAAACACAGCCACCCTGGGCGTAATCCGCAGAGTTTCACTTCTGGGTGCCCAGAGACAGGTGCCAGTGACAGGACAAACTTTTTGTTGCCTTTAATTTGTACCTGTTTTCCTTGGCTTCCTTTTCAGGTGCCTGGAGAAAACTTCAAAGTGTTCGTATTTTACGAGCCATTATTACAAAGGTTATCATTTAGAGGGTGCTTTTACATAATGGCCTTCTTGAAGCACAGAGGATTTTGATATGCAGAGCGAGGGCAATGTAGTCCTCCCCCCCCTTCCACTTTTTAAAACAAGCTTTTCTCCAGAGGCACCCAGGCTGCCAAGGGCAGAAACTGGCAGAATGGTCTTGCATGTGCTAGAGGGGTACACAAATAGATGCTTCATCTAGTAACACGGCAGCACATGCTCATTTGCGACTGCCATCTGATCTCTCCTTCATCCTCTCCATCTGTTTGCTGCAATTGCTGGGCTTGGATTAATTCTTTCGGCTTTTCTCTCTTGCTAAGGCAGTGCAACTGTTGTGGAGCAGTGAGGTCTGGGTGCAAATCTTTCAAAGGGGAGACCCTGCTGTTTAGGGTACTTGGAGGAAAGCAATGGCAAACCTAGACAGCATCTTAAAAAGCAGAGACATCACCTTGCCAACAAAGGTCCGTATAGTTGAAGCCATGGTTTTCCCAGTAGTGATGTATGGAAGTGAGAGCTGGACCATAAAGAAGGCTGATCGCCGAAGAATTGATGCTTTTGAATTATGATGCTGGAGGAGACTCTTGAAAGTCCCATGGACTGCAATAAGATCCAACCGATCCATTCTGAAGGAAATCAGCCCTGAGTGCTCACTGGAAGGACAGATCCTGAAGTTGAGGCTCCAATACTTTGGCCACCTCATGAGAAGAGAAGACTCCCTGGAAAAGACCCTGATGTTGGGAAAGATGGAGGGCACAATGAGAAGGGGACAACAGAGGACGAGATGGTTGGACAGTGTCCTTGAAGCTACCAGCATGAGTTTGACCAAACTGCGGGAGGCAGTGGAAGACAGGAGTGCCTGGGGTGCTCTGGTCCATGGGGTCACGAAGAGTCGGACACGACTAAATGACTAAACAACAACAACAACAACAAAGGGTAGTTGTAGTTGGACGTGAGTGGCGCTGTGGGTTAAACCACAGAACCTAGGACTTGTCAATCAGAAGGTCAGCGGTTCAAATCCTCGAGATGGGGTGAGCTCCCGTTGCTCGGTCCCTGCACCTGCCAACCTAGCAGTTCGAAAGCACGTCAAAGTGCAAGTAGATAAATAGGTACTGCTCTGGCGGTAAGGTAAACGGCGTTTCTGTGCGCTGCTGTGGTTTGCCAGAAGCGGCTTAGTTATGCTGGCCACATGACCCGGAAGCTGTACGCCGTTTCCCTCAGCCAATAAAGCAAGATGAGCGCCGCAACCCCAGAGTCGGCCACGACTGGACCTAATGGTCAGGGGTCCCCTTACCTTTTTAACAGTCACTTAGGTATCACCTCCAAGAAAGAAACACATCACTCCCCCCCCCCCAAGGAAAACCTGGGTTTGCATAAAATTGGCACATGTTAATTTATACATAAATGTGCAAATTTAGAAAGACCTCCAGGTATAGGGTGGTGTTGAAATTGAATAAATAAAATGAAAAAAATTCAACTGCTGTGATTTAAATAGAAATGCATACATCTCGCCACAGTGGGGAAGACCGTGGCCAGGTAATTTGTATACCTGCACAGTCTGACACCCAGGTGATCATTGCAGATGGGCAAATTAAAGGCACCTGCTCTCCCTTCTTAAGGTTTCAATCCATCTTTAAACCAGACCAGGTCCCCGGCAACCTTTCAAATATAGTAAGGTTAACAGATGTCTCTGTTTCCCGGATTTGCAAATCAGTCCCCTGACAAAATCCATTGAAGTTAAAAAGTGTCCCCGTATTCACTGGAAAAAAAATTGGTAGCCTTAAAATAGAGGACTCCTTCGATTAGAGAATTGTCCTCTAACAATCCTGTCATGATAGCCCTTTGTAAAGTAGCAATGTATCAGCCTGGATAGCGCAGTTGGGGAGAGCATGTTGCTGATCGTGCCAAGGTTGCAGGTTCGAGTCCCCCATATGGGACAGCAATATATTCCTGCATATCCGTGGGTTCCCTTGCAACTCAATGCATGCCCATTTGCCTACGCAGAAACACAGGGGAAGCACAAGCCAAGCTAGTGTTATTCACGTCTGGAAAAACAAATGTTTGGAACCACCCTGAGATGTGGATTACTTTTGATACTTAAGGTTGATATTCCACCACTTATCTACCTTTAAAAAACATTTGAAGCAGGTCCGCCCCCCCCCGCTAAAAATTGGCTGTACAGTGGTACCTTGGGCTATTAATTTAATTGTTTCTGGAGGTCCATTCTTAACCTGAAAGTGTTCTTAACCTGAAGCACAACTTTCGCTAATGGGGCCTCCTGCTGCTGCCGCACCACCACCGGAGCATGATTTCTGTTCTCATCCTGAAGCAAAGTTCTTAACCTGAAGCACTATTTCTGGGTTAGTGGAGTCTGTAACCTGAGGCGTATGTAACCTGAAGCGTATGTAACCTGAGGTACCACTGTGGCTTACAGTGCATCACAGCCAAATGGCTTCCTTGGATCTGTTATTAGGAGTGGAGGAGAAACCATATGGCTATAACAATTGTGGCTGAATATTTTCCCTTCCATGGCTAATAGCAGCAGAAACTGGTACACTTGGATCAGGGCCCCAGTAATAATGATAATAATAATTTATTATTTCTACCCCACCCATCTGGCGGGATTTCCCCAGACATTCTGGGCGGCTTCCAACAGAATATTAAAATACAGTAGTCTATTAAACATTAAAAGCTTCCCTGAACAGATGTCTTCTAAAAGTCTGGTAGTTGTTTTTCTCTTTGACATCTGGTGGGAGGGCGTTCCACAGGGCGGGCGCCACCACCGAGAAGGCCCTCTGCCTGGCTCCCTGTAACTTGGCTTCTCGTAGCGAGGGAACCACCAGAAGGCCCTCGGCGCTGGACCTCAGTGTCCAGGCAGAACGATGGGGGTGGAGACACTCCTTCAGGTCTACTGGACCGAGGCCGTTTAGAGCTTTAAAGGTCAGCACCAACACTTTGAATTGTGCTCAGAAACGTACTGGGAACCAGTGTAGGTCTTTCAAGACCGGTGCTATGTGGCCTCGGCGGCCGCTCCCAATCACCAGTCTAGCTGCCGCTACAATGAAGGAGGGATAGATGCATAGCTGTCAACGTTTCCCTTTTTTTAAGGGAACTTCCCTTATTCCGAATGGGATTCCTCGCAAGAAAAGGGAAAAGTTGGCAGCTATGGATGGATGGGACAGCCCACACTTCCCCGACACGGAAGCCCTGATCCAGTTGTCCCCTGCCTCTCTCAGGCTAAAAGCACAGATCGTGTTAAGGAGTCCTGAAATGTCACATAAACTTTGGTCCGAAATTTTATTTGCCACCCACCCAACCTGCCCGCGGGTGGCGCTGTGGGTTAAACCACAGAGCCTAGGGATTGCTGATCAGAAGGTTGGCGGTTCGAATCCCCGCAACAGGGTGAGCTCCCATTGCTCGGTCCCTGCTCCTGCCAACCTAGCAGTCCGAAAGCACGTCAAAGTGCAAGTAGATAAATAGGTACCGCTCCGGCGGGAAGGTAAATGGCATTTCCATGCGCTGCTGTGGTTTGCCAGAAGAGGCTTAGTCATGCTGGCCACATGACCCGGAAGCTGTACGCCGGCTCCCTCAGCCAATAAAGCAAGATGAGCGCCGCAACCCCAGAGTCGGGCACGACTGGACCTAATGGTCAGGGGTCCCTTTACCTTAACCTGCCCGCCAACATAGCAAGGTGTGAGGCAGCTAGAAATTCCTAAACTCGAGAAGACGCTTCGATTCTGATCCTAAACAGAGTGAACAGCAGCCGATCAGATCTTATTACTCAAGCTGGCCTGAGATGTAAAACCAAATGGTGAAAAGGCATATCATTCTGAGACGTCCCTTCACTCTGCATAAACGTAAGATGTTCTCGGAGACATGAGGACCATGATTCGTTGATTGATTGTTGTTTAGCCTCCTCCATTGATTGTCTTGGGACTGGGAGCTTAGAGCAGGGAAATGGATGAGGACAGCAAGACTTGGCAGCAGATGACCTCCAGGAAAATCAAACCAGACACAGAACAATCCTGGTTTGGGGGACATTTCACCCGATATTTGAATTAAATGTATACCTGAAGGAGCGTTTCCACCCCCATCATTCAGCCCAGACACTGAGGTCCAGCTCTGAGGGCTTTCTGGCTGTTCCCTCATTGCGTGAAGTGAGGTTACAGGGAACCAGGCAGGGGGCCTTCTCGGTGGTGGCGCCTGCCCTGTGGAACGCCCTCCCTTCAGATGTGAAGGAAATAAGCGGCTATCTTTTCTTTAAAAGACATCAGAAGGCAGTCCTTCTTAGGGAGGTTTTTAATATTTAATGCTGTATTGTTTTTGTTATGTACTGAGTCGAATAGGATCCAAACTGCAGCAGTCTGATTGGTCCTAGAACAATAGGATCCAAAAGGCAGCAGTCTGATTGGTCCTAGAACAATAGGATTCAGAATGCAGCAGTCGGATTGGTCCTAGAACAATGCAGCAGTATGATTGGTTGGCAGGAACCACCCAATCATGCTCCAGATTTAAGTGAATCCACAACCTGATTGGCTTACAGTAGAATTCCGGAATTAGCCAATCATGTGCAGCCCATTGTGTAAATAATGTATATAAAGCAGATACTTTGAGGGGACTTTCATTCATTCCTCCTCACCACTATGAGCTGAATAAAGAGCATGAAATCACTTTGCGACTCTGAGTATATTTCACTGGCGACGAGGATGGGATCCCGCTGAGCTGACTGCCACGCACAGCACCGCAGCACCGCCACCTGCCGCACCACTGCCTTGCACCGTGTATCCAGGCTTCAGCTCCGGGACACAAGGAACTCAGAATGGCAACCGACAGCAGCTTCTCGCCGTTCAACCCAGCAACGGGAGACTGGGAAGCG
The DNA here is from genome assembly GCF_964106915.1 of Podarcis gaigeae. NCBI lineage: Eukaryota > Metazoa > Chordata > Lepidosauria > Squamata > Lacertidae > Podarcis > Podarcis gaigeae. The sequence continues at coordinate 69,765,329 of NC_139685.1, forward strand.
TACGCCTCCCGTTTCACTTTCCTCCTAGAAGCCAAAGGGGTCACCGATGAAGAAGACGCCAAGAAGAGGGCGATATTCTTCAGCGTCTGCGGAGAGGAGACGTTTGAAATCGCCCGGGCTCTCCTTGCGCCTGAAGACGTCGCTACTGTTCCATACAAAACAATAATGGAACAGCTGAAGGGGCACTTTTCGCCGCAACCCTCAGTGGTGGCTCGTCGAAATGCCTTCTATGCAAAGCGGCAAGCCCCTGGGGAAACCATAACTGGGTTTGTGACCTCTCTCCGCCAAGCCGCCCGGTTCTGCAACTTCTCAGAGTTGGAGAACATGCTTCGTGACCGCCTCGTCGGTGGCCTGAGGGATGAGAAACTGCAACAACGACTCTACGCTAAGAAGGACCTAACGTTCCAGGTCGCTCTGGAGGAGGCCCTGGCAACGGAAGCTGCCAAGAGGTCGACGCAAGAGGCACGGCCGAGCCTGCCATCCCAACCGAGGGTCCACCACGAAGACCTCACTGACGACTCAGGATCTGACAGGGAGGAGGTGCACCGATTACAGCAGCGCACTCAAGCAGCCCACATACCACAGCTGCCTCGACGAGAAGGAGGGAACTGCGCAAGCTGCGGGGAAACTCACGAGAGGAGGACCTGCCGTTTCCGCAATGCAGAGTGCAGGCAGTGCAGAAAATTGGGACACATCGCCCGGGTGTGTCGGGCTCGGCCCACCCGACGCCAGGCATCAGATGACCAATCCAAGAGCCCCAGGTCCCGGGGCCCAACGCACCAAGGCAACTCGACGGAGCTCACGGACTTCCAGGTATACCAGTTGCCCTACCCCAACATAGAGAAAATTTATGTAGAGGTACGGATAGAGGGGGCCCCATGCCGCATGGAGCTTGACACGGGTTCAAATCTATCCATAATCTCGGCAAGGACCTTAAGGAAACTGTGTCCTACTGGGGGTCCCAAACTCAGGCCGGCCCCATTCACCCTCCGGGACTTCCAGAAACGTAAGGTCCCCACAATGGGGGTGGGGACCTTCAGGGTGCAATACCAAGGGCGGACGCGGCAACTGGACTTGCTTGTGGTCAAGGGCCCCTACATTAGCTTACTGGGATTGGCATGGTTTGGACCACTGGGACTAGCCATCACCGGAGTGAACCACACTACCTTACAAGTGGATGTGGACGCTATATGCAAGGAATTTCCAGGGGTTTTCGATGGGAAATTGGGACAGTATACGGGCCCCCCCATTGCTCTACAGCTTGACCCCGCAGTACGACCAGTCAGGCTCAAGGCCCGCCGGGTCCCGTTCGCCCTGAAACCACGTATAGACGAGGAATTGGACCGGCTAGTGGAGCAAGGAGTGCTGGAGCCGGTGCCTAATGCCCCCTGGGAAACCCCAATCGTCACACCCGTCAAGCCTAATGGTTCGGTCCGCATCTGCGCAGACTACAAATGTACTATAAACAAGGCCCTCACGGCCCATGCATACCCAGTGCCAGTGGTCAGCCATGTCCTTGCTACCCTGGCTGGGTCGAAAATTTTTGGCAAGCTGGACTTGGCCCAAGCATATCAACAGCTGCCAGTAGATGAGGCCACAGCAGAGGCACAGACGATTGTGACGCACAGAGGAGCGTTCAGGGTAAAGCGGCTGCAATTCGGTGTCAGCGTGGCACCAGGCATATTCCAGAATCTAATGGACTCGCTCCTTAAAGGGATTCCTGGCGTCACCCCCTTCTTCGATGATGTGTTGATTGCCGGGCCCACACCAGAGGAGTTTGAGGACCGCCTCCGCACCGTTCTGCACCGTTTCCAGACAGCGGGTCTCAAGGTGAAGCGGGAAAAATGTCTACTAGGAGTGCCTCAGGTGGACTTTCTGGGATTTATGGTGGACGCAGAAGGGGTCCACCCGACTGGGGACAAGGTACGGGCCATTTGTGATGCCCCAGCGCCCAAGAGCAAGACTGAACTTCAGGCCTTCTTGGGACTATTGAACTTTTACCATTCCTTCCTTCCCCACAAGGCGGCGGTAGCGGAGCCCCTACACAGACTCCTGGACAAGCGGGCCCCTTGGGTGTGGGGCCAGCGCCAGGAGGCCGCATTCCAGGCAGTCAAGGACTTGCTTGTCTCAAACTCGGTCTTGGCACACTTTGACGAGAGGCTGCCGGTGGTGCTAGCATGCGACGCCTCGCCCTATGGCATTGGCGCTGTCCTGGGACACCAACTCCCGGATGGGAGAGAGGTACCGGTAGCATACTTTTCCCAGACACTCAACGCAACCGAGCGGAACTACTCACAAATCGACAAGGAGGGTCTGGCAATTGTGAAGGGAGTAAAAAAATTCCATGATTTCTTGTACGGGCGGCCCTTCACCGTGGTGACTGACCACAAACCGTTGCTTGGCTTGTTTGCCCCCGAAAAGCAGACCCCCCAAGTGCTGTCTCCTCGTGTCCTCAGGTGGTCAATTTTCCTTGCCAGCTACCAGTATGCGCTGATTCACCGTCCGGGGAAGGCGATGGGCCATGCGGACGCCCTCAGCAGGCTACCACTACCGGAAACAGGCCCCGACCCAGCACCTGCACAAGAGGTTATGAGCCTGGAGCTGCTTCCCGACTGCCCCATTCAGGCACAAGAAGTTGCACACCACTCCAAGAAAGATAGGGTCATCTCCCGGGTCCTGGACTGGGTGTGGAGGGGATGGCCCAGCAGCAGGCCTGGGCCAGAATTCGCCGGCTACACAACCCGCAAACATGAACTGTCGGCCCACAAGGGGTGCCTTTTATGGGGAAGCAGGGTTGTTGTTCCCCAGCCCCTCCGCAAAAGGGTCCTCACAGCCCTACATGAGACACACCCAGGGGTAGTAAGAATGAAGGCCCTTACCAGGAGTTATGTGTGGTGGCCGGGGATCGACGGAGAGATAGAGGCCTGGGTCAAACACTGCCAGGCCTGCCAAGAATCCCGCCCAGATCCCCCAAGGGCCCCAGTCCAGTCCTGGGAGTCCGCCCGAGCACCATGGTCACGCCTGCATGTGGACTTCGCTGGCCCCTTTCAGGGGAAAACATTCTTCATAGTGGTGGACTCCTACACCAAATGGCTGGAAGTCGCACTGGTACCGTCCACTTCTACGTCCGCAGCCATCCGGGTACTACGCAGGCTGTTTGCAACCCACGGGCTCCCTGACACTCTCGTCTCAGACAACGGGACTGCATTTACGTCAGGAGAATTCCAAACCTTCACAGCGCAGAACGCCATCCGCCACATCCGTTCGGCGCCATTCCACCCTGCCACCAATGGCCAAGCAGAATGCATGGTGCGGACCACCAAGGACACCCTTCGCCGCATGACGCAAGGGGATTGGGAGTACCGCCTTGCCACATTCCTCCTAGCACAGCACAGCACCCCCAGCTCAACGACTGGCCGGAGCCCCGCTGAACTACTAATGGGTCGGCGCCTTGCAATCAGATTGGACCGCCTTCACCCCGATAGAGCTCAGGATGAGGTAGTGGTGGGGGAAGGCAGGAACCCCCGGACCTTCGAGGCCCAGGACCCAGTGTACGCAAAGAATTTTGGGGCAGGCCCAGCATGGGTACCCGCCACAGTCACCAGGGTCACTGGCCCTGTGTCGTACGAGGTGCTAACGGATGGAGGGCAATGCTGGCGCCGCCACTGCGACCAGATACGGCGACGATTCCCGGGAGAAACCCAGGAGGAGGAAAGGGCAGAGGAGTCCCAAGGGAACAGTGGGGCAGTGAGGCCCATAGAGCAGCAGGGGCCAGCAGGAGAGGCAGAATCAGTAAATACAGAGAGGACCCGTGAGGCCAAAAGGACACCGGAACCAGAACCACGACTGAGCGAGCCGGTTGCGCCAGACCAAACAGCCCCATCACAGCCAGCATCCTTGGAACACGAGCCAGAACCTGAACACCGGACCAGGGAACACCACAGGCCGCAACGGACACGTAGGCCGCCAGCGTACCTTGAGGACTATGAATGCGACCTCCCGGGCAGGACTGGAACTTAGAGGGGAGGGGTGTTATGTACTGAGTCGAATAGGATCCAAACTGCAGCAGTCTGATTGGTCCTAGAACAATAGGATCCAAAAGGCAGCAGTCTGATTGGTCCTAGGACAATAGGATTCAGAATGCAGCAGTCGGATTGGTCCTAGAACAATGCAGCAGTATGATTGGTTGGCAGGAACCACCCAATCATGCTCCAGATTTAAGTGAATCCACAACCTGATTGGCTTACAGTAGAATTCCGGAATTAGCCAATCATGTGCAGCCCATTGTGTAAATAATGTATATAAAGCAGATACTTTGAGGGGACTTTTATTCATTCCTCCTCACCACTATGAGCTGAATAAAGAGCATGAAATCACTTTGCGACTCTGAGTATATTTCAGTTTTTAACACTCGATTGGGAGCCGCCCAGTGTGGCTGGGGAAACTCAGCCAGATGGGTGGGGTATAAATAATAAATTATTATTATTATAAGGCAGCTCCTGTGACAGACATCGAGATTCTCTTGAGTCCGATGCAATTCACACCATGATGCTCCATTGACTTTTGCTGAGTAGCATCTTTTTAGTAGCAGGGGAGGCCACCCTCAGCCAGCCCCCATCCGCCTGCCTCCTTGCTTTCAGTAAGTCAGGGGGTGCCTGGTTTGGTCTTCCTGTTTTCTACCCTACCAGCCCCAGTAGGCACCAGCCAGCACTGTTTAGAATCACAGAACTGTAGGGTTGGACCTGGGGGTCATCTAGTTCAACCCCCTGCAATGCAGGAATCTCGAGATCTGAGCTGATCTGGGTCATGGGCCACTTGTTCTGGCCCGGGTGAGTCTGCTCTGGAATCTAAATTGGGGGATTCCTCCTCCATCCCTCGTGGGACTTCATCCTTGCTGCCCAACTACACCACTGATTATACATCCCAGATGTCTTCCATCATGGAACTCAAGGGGTACTTGGAGTAATGGTTAGAGCGCTGGGCTTTTTCAAAAGCATTTTGAAAAACATATTGAATTTACCATAAGCTCACCGTCGCCCTCTAGTGTCACCTTTGTATAATGCACTTAAAATACACTTAAAACGTAATATTTGCAGCTGTATAGCTGAGTCCTAGGGTTAATAAATAATGATCTATCTATCTATCATCTTTAATTTGAATTCAGCCTGATCTTTTATTTCCCTCCTTCTCTTCCCTCCCCCTCCCCTTTTATGAAGTTTACCCACTCTGAGACCCCGCAGCTAATTCTCCCCTGGCCTCCTCGATGGCCCAAGTAGGACCAATTCAGCCAGCTAACCCTGGTGATTACCTAATGCTTATTTCCCCTAAATTGATTTCTGAATTTTATTGTTATTCATGTTTTTATACTGTATTTTATGCTGCTTTTATAATTAAGTGTTTTAAATATGTTGTTAGCCACCCTGAGCCTGGTTTTTGAACCAGGAAGGGCGGGGTAAAAATAAAAATTTATTATCTATCTATCATCTATCTATATCTATCTATCTATCTATCTATCTATCTATCTATCTATCTATCTATCTATCTATCATCTAATCTATCTGTCTGTCTGTCTATCTATCTATCTATCTATCTATCTATCTATCTATCTATCTATCTATATCTATCATCTATCATCTATCTATCTATCATCTATCTATCTATCTATCTATCTATCTATCTATCTATCTATCATCTATCTATCTATCATCTCTCTATCATCTATCTATCTATCATCTCTCTCTATCTCTCTATCTATCTATCTATAGAAGAAGAAGAAGAAGAAGAAGAAGAAGAAGAAGAAGAAGAAGAAGAAGAAGAGTTTGGACTTGATATCCCGCCTTTCACTCCCCTTCAGGAGTCTCAAAGCGGCTAACATTCTCCTTTCCCTTCCTCCCCCACAACAAACACTCTGTGAGGTGAGTGGGGCTGAGAGACTTCAGAGAAGTGTGACTGGCCCAAGGTCACCCAGCAGCTGCATGTGGAGGAGCGGAGACTCGAACCCGGTTCCCCAGATTACAAGACTACCGCTCTTAACCACTGCACCACACTGGCTCTCTATAATCTATCTATCTATCTATTTGCTGCACATCGGGTTGCCCCAGCCACTGTGCGTGGGATCCAACAAATTAAAACATCAAGCACAGTAAAACATCAAACATAAAAAAACTTCCATATGCAGGGCTGCCTTCAGATGTCTTCTAAAAGTCAGATAGTTGTTTATTTCCTTGACATCTGATGGGAGGGCGTTCCACAGGGCGGGCGCCACTACTGAGAAGGCCCTCTGTCTGGTTCCCTGTAACTTGGCTTCTCACAGTGAGGGAACTGCCAGAAGGCCCTCAGAGCTGGACCTCAGCCTCTGGGCTGAACGATGGGGGTGGAGACGCTCCTTCAGGTATGCAGGTTCAAATCCTCATACAGCTATGAAGCTCACTGGGTGTCCCTGTCTCTCCTCCAAGCCCACCTCACAGGGTTGCTGTGAAGATTAAATAAAGAGGGGAGAATAATGCACACTACCTTGAGGGCCCTGAAGGAAAAGGGTATAAATGCAAGAACTAATGAAGTTCCTAGTCAGCCACTCTGCTCGGCATAGTTCATAAGCTTCTCTGAGTTATTCAAGCCAGTTCACCACAGCAAGGCAGTCTGTATAGTAAAAGCTATGGTTTTCCTAGTAGTGATGTATGGAAGTGAGAGCTGGACCATAAAGAAGGCTGATTGACGAAGAATTGATGCTTTTGAATTATGGTGCTGGAGGAGACTCTTGAGAGTCCCATGGACTGCAAGAAGATCAAGCCTATCCATTCTGAAGGAAATCAGCCCTGAGTGCTCACTGGAAGGACAGATCCTGAAGCTGAGGCTCCAATACTTTGGCCACCTCATGAGAAGACTCCCTGGAAAAGACCCTGATGTTGGGAAAGTTGGAGGGCACAAGGAGAAGGGGACGGCAGAGGACGAGATGGTTGGGCAGTGTTCCTCAAGCTACCAGCATGAGTCTGACCAAACTGCGGGAGGCAGTGGAAGACAGGAGTGCCTGGCGTGCTCTGGTCCATGGGGTCACGAAGAGTTGGACACCACTAAACCACTAAACGACAACAACAACAAAGTCAGCCGCTCAGCCAGAGCCAGACCTGCTTATCTCCAGCAAGTTTGCGATGTTGTATTTATTTGCCCCAAAATGTCTGCCCCACTCTAAGCGGCTTGCAAAAATATATTTTAAAATTACAATAAAAACAGTTCAAATGCTGAAATTGCATTCATAACAGTGAAACCAGGGATCATGGTTAAAACCACTCAGCATTAAAACAAGGAAACACCTTTAAACCGCCCTGAAAGCTTTGGGGTAATAAAAATGTACTCGCTCTCCTGGAGCTTAAGAGAGAGAGTCAGCCAACTGATTGTCAGCATACAGATTCTTTTTTGTCTGTAAATGACATTTAATCTTAGCCAAAGCCACAAGGGAGACTTCGGGATCTGAAGATATAGACTAGTCTGACTGGGGCTAATTTATGGGACAATTTATGCAGGTACCTCCCATTTCTTGCTATGACACAGGAAACAAATATACATTTTAATAAGTGAATTAATTGGCTGCAGTTCACAGTATATGTCCTAAAACATAGTCAAGAATGAAGACTGCCATGTAAACTGCTTGTTTTTATTTGCAACTACGTCATAAATCTGCGGCTAACCACTCATTATGTGCCTTGCATCTGGAGTTAACTGATGAGTTCTGTGCCTAGACAAACCAGTTTCTCCTCTGCTAAACCTGTTTCAGCCCTTTTATGGTTTTTCAGCCAAGGAAATCTGGAAATTATAATTGTGTGAAGGTGCTGCTATCAGAAAATCTTTTCTTTCGAAAGCATTTGTGAGAACAGGTTAATAAGCGTTCTTCCTGCTGCCAAATTGTGTTTTCTTGCTGTGATGGATTGGTTTTTAATGCGTTGTATAACATCTTAAAGACTTAAGGTTTTGGTTGTATGTGTATGTGTGTGTACATGTATTTTATTAAAACCCTGCCTTTATACTGAGCCTTTGGCCGGATCCAACAGGGCTGTTATGCTCTTAAACTTTTCCTCCAAAGTAACATGCATAGTCCCCGCCTCAACCAACAACAGCCCTGTGAGGTGGGCCACACTGAAAGATGTGACTGGATTCTGGTTGGTGAGCTTCATTGTTCTAGCTCTGTTATTGGAAAGGTAATTAATAAATGTGTTTTTAAAATAACCTAAAAGCAGAAGTCAGGTGAATTGATGACCTTTACTGAACCCAATTCATCTTGGTGGAAAGGTTTTTTTAAAAAACCACAGGACCATTCAAAACTGAATGTTATTCTGAGAATAAGAACCAGGAGCTTTCACACAGCTGTACTACAACCAAGCATACAACACATGCTTAAGGAACATGTGCAAAGTAAGATTTTTTTTTTTGCCTCTGGCCCATCTGTGCCACATTTTAAAAACGCCAAATGGAAAAGAGGATGTAGAAGAGGAAGAATTATCGATTTTCTCATAGCTAAACTCCTGTGGTCAGCAGGGGAGCTAAGTATGTACCTGTTTTATCACAGATCTTGGAAATAAGAGGCCTATGTTTGTTCCTTCAAAGGCACCCAAGGGTGACTGTGTTCAGGCATCATTATGCACACTTGGTGGAACTGGCACGCCTCAAAGTAAAAAGCTAATTTGGGGAGCCGCCATCCCCTGTCTTCCTTTACAGTAGCATTTTCATTGCTTCTTCTTGTTGTTGTTTAGTCGTTTTGTGCGTCCGACTCTTCGTGACCCCATGGACTAGAGCACGCCAGCCACTCCTGTCTTCCACTGCCTCCCGCACTTTGGTCAAACTCATGCTGGTAGCTTCAAGAACACTATCCAACCATCTCGTCCTCTGTCATCCCCTTCTCCTTGTGCCCTCCATCTTTCTCAACATCAGGGTCTTTTCCAGGGAGTCTTCTCTTCTCATGAGGTGGCCAAAGTATTGGAGCCTCAGCTTCACGATCTGTCCTTCCAGTGAGCACTCAGGGCTGATTTCCTTCAGAATGGAGGATCTTCTTGCAGTCCATGGAACTCTCAAGAGTCTCCTCCAGCTCCATAATTCAAAAGCATCAATTCTTCTTGCAGTCCATGGAACTCTCAAGAGTCTCCTCCAGCACCATAATTCAAAAGCATCAATTCTTCAGCGATCAGTCTTCTTTATGGTCCAGCTCTCACTTCCATACATCACTACTGGGAAAACCATAGCTCTAACTATATGGACCTTTCATTGCTAAAAGAGGCTTATTATTCTGGGGGTGGGAGGATGGGAATCCTGAAGCCCATTCTTAGCTGAATTTTTCACATCTTGAAAGGATACTGTCATTTGGCAAGAGGCCTTTGGCAGAGCGGGGAGATTGTCTCAACAATCCCATCAAGGTGCAAAGGACAGGAATCTTCAGGCCCCAGGCCACGTCTGAAGGAATTTGAGCTCCTCTGTCAGTTCATCAGGGCAAGGAGGAAGCTGAGAGGAGACAGCGCTTTGCTCTCCAGACCTGTCAGCTCTTATCACCTTTCAGCAGCACTTAAGTGCACCAAGTAATCAATAAAATGGGACCAAATTGAGGAAAATGCCTCCTCTGCTGACTAGCGGAGAAGGCTTAATAGTTCCCAGCAGCCACCTATAGAACATTAATAGTCAGAGAGAGAAAAAACAAATCAAGAGGGGGAGCTCGTATTTATTTCTCATTTCATTCCGAAAGCATTTGGACAAAGATGTGACTCCAAAATAGCACTCCCGCTCATGTGCACAGGAATCTAGATTCTCCAAATGTTCCTATTTTCCAGAGACAGTCCTGGATTTACAGAAGCCATCTTGGTTTCCGATTTGATCCCAGAATGTCCCGCTTTCCCTTAGGACTGTTAGTATTTCACACCTCCGATGCTGCAGATGAGATTGGTGTAAATCACATGCCTGTCTGGGAAGAGTGTGGGAACGGAAGACAGTCTCATCTCTTCCGCTGTATGTACTATTGTACTGTACTATTGCTTTTACTTCTTCCTGTTTCTTCTCTCAGAGCTGGAGAGAGGATGCCATGACTCCTTTGTACAGACATAGTGTGTAAATAAATACATAGTTTATCTCTACGATGTTTCACACTTCTTGCTGTGTTATGCTAGAAAATTAGTGTGCATATATCATTTGATATCTGTCGCTGAAGCACACTGGAGAAGAAGGAAAATGCCTTTTCCAGAGCGGCGCATACTGGAGGATACCGGAGGACGCTCAGAGTTTGGGGGCTGCAGGGCAACCCCAGCACTTTACTTCCGGGTTTCACTGCTTGCACATGCACAGACGCTCAAAATGACATCACGCGCATGCATGGAAGTTGCAAAACATGACCCGCGCACACGCAGATGCGCTGTTGGATCTTACGTTCCATTCAGGATGCGAACGGGGCTCCGGAACAGATCCCATTCGCATCCCGAGGTACCACTGTACTGCAAACCTGGAAGTCAGTGTTCTGGTTTGCAAACTTTTTTCAGAAGCTCAACGTGCTCCATTTTGAGTGTTACACTTCCAGTTTGAGTGCCATGCTTCCGTTTTGAGTGTTATGCTTCTGATTTGAGTGCCACATCCATTTTGAGTGTTACGCTGTGGGCAGTAGCGGAGCTTCATGCTCCGGCCCCAGGGGGTGGTGAGCAGGTGGGGGCGGGCCTGGCGCGTGGCGCCCAGTGTGGGCAGGGGGCAGCCGCGATGGCACCCCACTGGGATCGTGCTGCCGGGGGCGGTGTGCTCCCCCTCCACTCCTCTTCCTCCACCAGTGGCTGTGGTCTGTCTGTTTTTGCTATTTATTTTGTGTTTGTGTTTTTGCGGCTCTTTTCATTTTTGTTTTTGTGACTGTGTGGAAGCTAGTTCAGCTACTGATTGATTGATTGACTGCAGTCCATTATTTTATTGCTTTCATTTTATGGACCAAAGAAAACACCAACTGGAATGGTTCCTCTCTTCCTCTCCCGCAATTGCAGGGATGGAGAGCCTTTTTCCGACTGAGGAACACATACTGAGCAACCTTCCGAAGACCTCCTGCTGGTGGTAGGTGGGGCCAGAGGCAAAAGTGGGCAGAGCCACAAATGTGAATTTTACCTTTGTACAGTAGGCTAGTTTCTACCTGCACTCAGGCAGTCCTCTCTGACCTCCATCCAGACAATAATAAAATAGTAGAATTGTAGAGTTCAAAGGGAGCTCAAGGGTCATCTAGTCGAACCCCTGAAATGCAGGAATCTCAGCTAAAGCAAGAGGTATTTTTTTTAAAAAATACTTTTCAAATTTATACATTTCATTAATTTTACAATCCATTTAACAATTTGACTTCCTTCCCCCACTTTCTGTGGTTCCTTCAATTTATTTTTTCATATCTGTCTTGGGTCTCCCGCTGTTTTCAGACTACAGTTCCCATCATCCCTGACCACTGATCTTGCTAGTGTAGGACAACCTGGGGGCCTCCAGATGTTTAGAATATGCTGTCTGCAGCTGATGGGAGTTGTTGTGCAAAATGTTGACCTAGGGCTGCTGTTGTAATGTAGTGTGACCAGCCTAGAAAGCTTCTCCTTTAATGATAGCTGCCAATCTCCTACCAATTCCCACACTGCATACGGGGACAGATAAACCTTGCCCTGTAATTCTCAGCTCTATATGCAGCTAGCCAGCCGCAGACCTTGGGGTCTCAAATTTCATTTTTTTAAAAAAAGAATATTTATTAGCATTTTCATAAAGGACACACAAAACAAAAATAAAACAAAAACACATAAAATTTCAATTACTTATTTTCACATAACTTGTTTCTCAGACCTCCTCACAGCTCCCCTTCTTGTATTCCAATTTAAATTGTCGATTCAGCAAATCCTTAACTTATTTCTCCACTTTAACTTAATAATTTAATCTAACATGTTATTTTATTTTTCTACTTTCTTCCATTTCCTCCATTTATTTTACCAACCTTATTTTCAATTAATTTAGCCCATTTTAAAAACCAATTTTAACTTATCCAAACTTCAACATCAATACTTATACTTATACTTATTCATTCTTAACTATTTTTCCTAAAGTCAACCAAAATTTCCCTTCCACGTCTTTCCCAATTTCCATACAAATAGCAAAACCAAATAAAAACAGAACAAATTATAATTATATACCCTTTGGATTTCCAAACACCACCCACCCTTTTCCCGGTTTCAGTCCCAAACAAATGTCCATCAGTCTCAAATATTCTGTTTAGCCTGGAGATCTCATGTCCGAGGCCCTTAATTCTCTCTCAATTCCTCTCTGCCGGTCTTTTTGATTGTCCTTAGTGTTAAACCCCAAATCTTGGAGAGGCTCCGGATCAACAGGATCCATGTTTCTTCAAGCCAGACCTCCATATTTAAGAATAAAGCCTATGGGATACTCCAAATCTTGTTTCATGTTCCTTTCAAGTCCAAATGTCCCCAAAGCTCCAACTTCCTGGGGTCTCAAATTTCAGTGGCACCCTGAGCGATGACAAAGTTTGGTGCTCTCCCTGCCTCTCGCCTCCCATTCTATGTCATAGTTGTGGTGCCCCCCCCTGTTGGGATGCTGTTGGGAGTCGGGGGGCAATTGGCAGGCCCCCAGCTAGCTCCAGTTCTCAGTTATACTCCGGTTCTCAGAACAGCATCAAAACTGTGACACAAGCCTCAGAGATACCTTTAGAGACTCTGAGCACACAAACCAGCAGAGATAAGAACTCTTTGCAGCAGAAGAGGCGGACAGAGACATGTGTAAGCAGTATTTGTTGTTGTTGTTGTTTAGTCCGACTCTTTGTGACCCCATGGACCAGAGCACCCCAGGCACTCCTGTCTTCCACTGCCTCCCGCAGTTTGGTCAAACTCATGTTGGTAGCTTCGAGAACACTATCCAACCATCTCGTCCTCTGTCGTCCCCTTCTCCTTGTGCCCTCCATCTTTCCCAACATCAGGGTCTTTTCCAGGGAGTCTTCTCTTCTCATGAGGTGGCCAAAGTATTGGAGCCTCAGCGTCAGGATCTGTCCTTCCAGTGAGCACTCAGGGCTGATTTCCTTCAGAATGGATAGGTTTGATCTTCTTGCAGTCCATGGGACTCTCAAGAGTCTCCTCCAGCACCATAATTCAAAAGCATCAATTCTTCGGCGATCAGCTTCTTTATGGTCCAGCAGTATTTACAGGCATTTTATTCAGCATAGTTCAGGAACAAAGGAAAACATGTCTGCTTCCCTTCGTCTCCAGCAAAACAGCAGCAATACAAAAGCTATCTACAAACGGAAGTTCCCAGCAGATCTGTGCTGGAAGTAAACAGGCATGTGACACACAACAGTCATGCCTGTACCCTTTTAAGGTGGAACGGAACTATATCCTAACCCCCCCCCCAGGCTCTGCGCCCAGTGCGACAAAACCAGTTGCGCCCCCCTAACTCTGACTCTAAGTTAGCTTCTCTGCCTTGTCAACTCAGACTGCCCTTTAGACACGGCATAAGCTTTTGGCCAGACAACATACACATCCCTCAGGCTGGCTGATTTCTGAATCTCTCTGGGCTTTTCTCCAAGTCAATTCCCCTCCCTAGCAGGGCCTAGAGAAAATAAAAGGTTCATGATCAGAATAATTATAACCGACAGAACTTATTAAGAAATATGTGAGTCTTTGCTCCCTAGGATCTCTCTCCCTCCTATCAGGCTTTGGAAAATAAAATAATAATTATTTTAGCAGTATTGACAGTCATGAATTGCGACAACAGTGCGGTTCCATGTCTCAGGCCTCTCAAAAGAATCCAAAGACATTGGCCAGCATCTGAGAATAACGACTGATCACTGAGTAACTGGGAAAATTTGAGATGAATTGGAGCAGAGAGGAAAAGGGAAATGGTTGGAAAACAGATACTTGGGGAAAAGGTGTTAGCTGGGATAGCTTAGCTGGTAGAGCGCGAGACTCTTAATTTTAGGGTCCTGGGTTCGAGTCCCATGTTGGGCAAAAGTTTCCTGCATTGACCCGCATAATAATAATAATAATAATAATAATAATAATAATAATAATGTATTATTTATACCTCGCCCATTTGGCTGAGTTTCCCCAGCCGCTCTGGGCAGCTTCCAAGCGAATGTTAAAAACAATACAGCATGGTCTCTTCCAACTCTACAATTCTATTAAATGCATGGAGACAGAAGGTAACAATGATTTATGGCACTGATGGGGAACCTATAACCCTCCAGATATTGCTAGACTACGGTTCCCATCTTCCTTGGCCATTGGCCATGCCTGCTGGGGTTGATGGCATTTGGAGTCCACAAAATCTGGAGGATTCCCTGCCGCTGCTATAAAGAGGGAGAATATTTTTAGTACCTTTGGGGGCTGGTGATTGTGTTTGACTGCTGCAGAAGACAATAAGACGTGCTTTGCTGGCCCACACCAAGGTTTACCTAGTTATTTCTGTTTATTTAAAATATTTATAATCTGCCTTTCATCACAGAGTGGTACCAAGGCACAATAAAAGGAATTAAAGCGAAGAGATCTCAGTAAAACAGATAAAAAGGAGCAAATAAAATTGCATCACCGTCAGTTGGGACATGTTGTTTACTTTGTGACATTTGTCATTGAGAGGTATATTGCCTCTCAACATGGGGGTTCCATCTGTTAAAAATATTTCCATGGTGCAGCCTTCTCAAGGCAGTTCACAAAGATTTTCCATAAAATCACATCAACAATTTACTAAATAGCCCCACCTACTGAACAGGTGCAGATAAACGCAAGTATTGGCACATCAGTCAAACAGAGACCAGAATCAAGTCTTCAAGGTCGTCTTAAAAGGCAGCAGAAAGAGGGTGATGCACAGGTCTTTGGGGAGGGAATAAGAAAGGCATGGGGCCACACAGTGCCGGTGTTATGTACTGAGTTGAATAGGATCCAAAATGCAGTAGTCTGATTGGTCCTAGAACAATAGGATCCAAAATGCAGCAGTCTGATTGGTCCTAGAACAATAGGATTCAGAATGCAGCAGTCTGATTGGTCCTAGAACAATGCAGCAGTACGATTGGTCTGCAGGAGCCATCCAATCCAGTTCCAGATGGAAGTGAATCCACAACCTGATTGGCCTACCGGAGAATTCTAGAATTAGCCAATCACGTGCAGCCCATTGTGTAAATAATGTATATAAAGCAGATACTTTGGGGAAACTTTCATTCCTCCTCACCACTATGAGCTGAATAAAGAGCATGAAATCCACTCTCGACTCTGAGTATATTTCAGCCAGATTTACGTATAAGCTAAACAAGCTATAGCTTAGGGCCCCACTCTCTTGGGGAACCCAAAAAAATTTAAAGGAAAAAGAAACTGGATGTACATTTCTAAAATATAAGATAAAAAACAAATAAAATAAAACCTACATACAGCAACAGTGTTTTGTGTTGTGTAGGCTCCTATGATGTAAGTCATGGGCCCCACCCGCTAGCCTGTTCCCTAAAATATCACTGGTTTGCCCATTTCTATATATAGGGTGCCGACATTCTGCATCTGCAAATGGCTTTAGACACCTGTTAGGTCCATAAATTACCATATAGCATATATTCAATACAAAAAACAATGACAATTTGTTGTTGACAAAGGACAGCTGGACATAGAAAGGGCCCTATTACCTTCAGTAGCTTAGGGCCTCATCAAACCTAATTCCTGGGGCCACCACAAAAAAGGACCTGGTTCTGATACCTGCATATCTAGCATATTATAATGGCTGGGCATAGCCAGCTTATAGCTAGGAATGCATTTTGACTCTCCATTATTTCCTCTAATGCTATAAGCATATAACACCACACTTGGCAGCAGACCCTGACCAGCGATTTTTCAATGACCCTGCTCTGGGGCCACTTGGCCAATAAATCAGAAAACAATAGCTTGTTGTTGTTGTTTAATCGTTTAGTCGTGTCTGACTCTTCGTGACCCCATGGACCAGAGCACGCCAGGCACTCCTGTCTTCCACTGAATCCCGCAGATTGGTCAAACCCATGCTGGTAGCTTCAAAAACACTGTCCCACCATCTTGTCCTCTGTCGTCCCCTTCTCCCTGTGCCCTCCATCTTTCCCAACATCAGGGTCTTTTCCAGGGAGACTTCTCTTCTCCTGAGGTGGCCAAAGTATTGGAGCCTCAGCTTCACGAATTGTCCTTCCAGTGAGTTCTCAGGGCTGATTTCCTTCAGAATGGATAGGTTTGTTCTTCTTGCAGTCCATGGGGCTCTCAAGAGTCTCCTCCAGCACCATAATTCAAAAGCATCAATTCTTCGGCGATCAGCCTTCTTTATGGTCCAGCTCTCACTTCCATACATCACTACTGGGAAAACCATGACTTCAACTATACGGACCTTTGTTGGCAAGGTGATCTCTTTGCTTACACAAAAGTTAATGCTTACACAGTATGCCTCTGCTGCTATCAGGCCTCATGCAAATACTCTTCACCTGTCTGACAGCACCCACTTATTCTCAGTCTTTCCTGGAAGTAAATCCTCCCCTGATTTCAGTGATTCTTATTTCCTCTTAAGTACAGTTAAGACGGCAGCCAAATAACATCCTTTGATGCTCCACATTTCCAACAAGCTGCATTAACGTGCCAGCTCCTTTCCTTGACAGCACAGCTTGCAAAATCGAGAAATTATATCAATGAAAAGATTCAAAGTGACAACCAGCCGCCTGATGTGATGCCCCCAGCCTCAGATGGAAACAGGGGTCTTGATTCTGCCGTAAGCGTTTCTTCGTTCCCTTCAGCTGCTCGCACAATTAATAACAGGGGCAAACATTTAAATGAATAAACAGAAGGGATTTGGTCTGTGCAATTAGATCCCAGAAAATAAAAGGAAGTTATGCAGAACTCTGCAGAGCTTTTATTTATATATATATAATCATAATAACCATAATATTATTTCAATCTTGCTTTTTCTTCAGACAGCTTACAGCTAAAAATACAGAAACACAGGTCTTGAGTCTGATTTGCATCTGTCCCTGTTTCCGTAGAACATTACAGTGGTACCTTGGGTTACATATGCTTCAGGTTACAGACGCTTCAGGTTACAGACTCCTCTAACCCAGAAATAGTGCTTCAGGTTAAGAACTTTGCTTCAGGATGAGAACAGAAATTGTGCTCTGGTGGCGCAGCAGCAGCAGGAGGCCCCATTAGCTAAAGTGGTGCTTCATGTTAAGAACAGTTTCAGGTTAAGTACGGACCTCCGGAACGAATTAAGTACTTAACCTGAGGTACCACTGTATAGGTAACCAAAGTTGTGCAGAGGAGGTTTCTGTTCCCGAAAAGGCTAATCTAAAGGAATAATTCACCTGACCATCTTTGAGGGAAGAGCATAGGAATGATTTTCTCCTTTGCCGAATTGGGACAGGTAGTCACTTTGTGAATGCATATGCAAGCAACAAAATCACAAACAAATGTTTATCGGGCAAGGACACTTGTGACTCTACTCTTAGGAGACGTGTCTTTAAAAATGCCTTGAACTATATGAATGAGTAGGCGAAGGTTTCCACAGCAGAGAGATAAGCAATTTTGACCTCCCGGTTGCTGCATTTAACAGCTTCTGTTAAAGGCACAGCTGCAGAACCTGACTGGAAAAACTAGCAGCTCCAGAATCTGCAACAGCTGTTGCAACAGCACCCACTAGGGCAGAGGGATTTTTAATGGTCTCTGCGAGTCTTTGAAGATGCCTTTCAAGCCGACTCACATTGCTGCAAGATTGCTGTTGGCACTTTTTTTTGCTGCTGCCTCTTGCACTGGGCCTACGTAAAGAGTCTGTCTCCAACTAGGAGGAAAAATTAATGGACCTGTTAACAATGTCGATTAATTACAATGCGCACCCCCTCCCCCAGCATTGGACTAACATTAGATGCAACCCAATATTCCCCCCCCCCCCAAAAATCTGTATATATAGAAATGTTTATATTTATGATCTTTATAGTTATAAAATATTATGCCACAATATACAGTGGTACCTCTGGCTGCAAACAGGATCCGTTCTGGAGCCCCGTTCGCAACATGAGCATAACGCAACCCACGTCTGCGCATGCGTGGGTCACAATTTGCCACTTCCACACATCCGTGTGACGTCATTTTGCACCTCTGCGCATGCGCGAGCAGCGAAACACGGAAGTAACCCTTTGAGGTACTTCTGGGTTGCCACGGGACGCAACCTGAAAAGATTTAACCTGAAGCAAACGTAACAAGAGGTAAGACTGTATTTGTTCAAAGGAAGCCAATGTGGTGTAGTGGTTAGAGTCACGTCAGGCTGGGACAGGTGAGTTCTGGGTTCAAATTCCCCAGGACTCAGCCACAATCCTGTCTTTATTTTCCAGCCCATGGGTAGGCTAAGGCCCGGGGGCCAGATCCGGCCCAATTGCCTTCTAAATCCGGCCCTGGAATCAGTGTGTTTTTACATAAGTAGAATGTGTGCTTTTATTTAAAATGCATCTCTGGGTTATTTGTGGGGCATAGGAATTCGTTCATATTTTTTCCCCTTCAAAATATATATCCGGCCCCCCACAAACTATATATTTTTTCCCCTTCAAAATATAGTCCGGCCCCCCACAAGGTCTGAGGGACAGTGGACCGGCCCCCTGCTGAAAAAGTTTGCTGACCCCTGCTCCAGCCCTACCACACTGTAGACCAATAAAAGTGTTTTAACAGGGTGTTTCCCAAAACAGCTGGAGGCCCAGGTTTGGGAGACCCTGCTCTAACTCCTGCTTTTCCATTGGCTCAGTTGCCTGCTGGCCTAATGTTGTGATGTGAATAAGAGGAAACCATGTACGCCATCCTGGGTTTCTTGGAGCAAAAGTGGGGGCAAGGATGTCCTCTCCAGATGTTTTGAACTTCAGCTATCATCACCCCAACCTGCACAGGTGAGGGCTAATCCTGATGGGAGTTGCGGCCACCAAAGCATCTGGAGGGAGGAAGACATAGCACCAGCAGGAAGACATAGCACCAACCACTGGGGAACATTTTTTTTTTCCATTTTCCTTTGCATGAGATTTTTCAACTGTTCTTATATGCTGATTTCAAATCTGAAATCGATTTTTGTGTACATGCTATAGTTATCTTTCAATTTCCGACTTTTGCTGATATGTCATATTTACACTGGGGATAAGTGCACACTGACACGTTAATCTACCCTAACCACATGGTAATTATTGTATTGCAAACTTAATTTTTCTTAATTTTTACAGTTTTTTAAACCTAAATATTTGTATTTTTTAGATGGACCATGGCTTCTTCAAGTAGACAAAAATGTGTCTATAGCATGTACACGAAAATCGATTTCAGATTTGAAATCAGCATTAAAAGTACATGTAAGAACAGTTGAAAAATCTCATGCAAAAGAAAATGGAATTTTTTTTGTTCCCAGTATACTGTGTATCCCAAGGGAATACATTTTTTTTTTTTTGCATACCTCCAACTGTACATAGATATACATGTCATTTTCAATGCTATACATGTCATGTTTAATGCAATATAAGTCACTTACATTTATACTCATATTGTACTACTTTGGCTATGTGTTTAATAAAATATTGAATAATTGCATTATGAAAAACAAAGATTATGGTGAAAGGTGAAAAACACGAATTGCAAAAAAACTAGAGCTTACAGAACAAAACCAACTTCAGATTTCAGAATCAGCACATGGAAATTAGGTTAGAACAACTGCAGGTGTCAATGCAACAAAAAAATTGTTCCCCAGTGTAATCACTCTTCTCCTGCATTTAAAGCAGGCCAGCTGTGTTGCTTGTTGACCCTAATTTTCCTCCTCCTTGCATTTCTAGAGAGCTCCAGTCACAGCAGACCCTTTTTGTCATGTGTTGCATTTCCCCCCAGCTACTTAAAGGCACCAGGGGGCACTTTCTTTTTTCAAGGTAGCAGGCTGGTACTTCTTTTGCTGAGGCACAGAACTGAGATTGGAAGGGAGAAGGTGTTTCTGGACCCGAGCGAGATTGCATCATGGATCCTGTGAGTCCTCTTTATTGTTGCTCTTAGATTATTAAGGACCTAAAGAAGGCCAGAAACGTATAACCATCAATAGGTCTCTTTGGGAAGCAGTGTATCAGCTACGAAACAAGCGCATTTTGTATGTGCCACTATTGCATGCCTGACGTCTATCTTTTTCTCTTGCTTTGGGGTTCTTGATAACCTATTACCGGTGCATCGTTAGTAGGGCTGTCCTCTGTTGTTGATGATGGTGTGCTATCCATACAGTTGTGCTTTCTAGCATAAAGGAGGGGGGACTGGTCTCTGCCCTGCAGAGCTTACAATCAAAGGTCTGCCTGTGAGACAGATGAGTGTAATTTAGGAGGCGAATGCAGTTCAGCATACTCAAAAAGTCTTTCTAGAAGGGATGGACATTGAGGCTTCACAGAAAAGGCAAGATTTGAAGAAGGTTTGGAAACATGTGTTTGAGAAAAATCTCCAAATGAATCTGAACTTCAATGTCTAAAATCCCTGGACAAGGATCCTGAGATCACGTTAAGGGTAGCCAAATTCTGTGCAATTGCCATGAAACTTAGGGAATAAGCCGTGCTATTATAATAAGGTTTTAAAGGATAATTTTAGGTTATATGTTTTAATTTATATTATTTTTAACTGTTGCTATATCTGTATTGTCCCTGATATACCTCATTGCAAATTCAAATGTATCCCCATCGTGTTTGATGATTCCCTTGATATTGTACGTGGGCTGGAACTGGCCTGTGACCGAAATAATAAAATCCATTCATTCATTTGTTTGAGTGAGTATGCAAAAAATAATACTCCGTGGTTTGTTTACAGCGTCTTTAGGCTTCCCTATAAGAGTTAGTGGAAGCAGCACTTTTAATTGGAGGTTGCTACTGGGAATAACATGGCAGGAGGGAAAAGTAATTGCTTGCTTTGTGGGACTAGCAAGCTGCTAGTCTTAAAGATCTGGCAAGCCTTGGATTCCCAGCACTGTCTGTAGCAAATGAAATTCTCTGTGCTTCTGCCTACTGATTTATTGGTGACTCCTTCCTCTTATTCCGTCCCATAGGTATTAGGAAGTGCCCTCATTGATCCATGGACCCGGTTTCACGACAAGCCAATGAATGTAAGAGCCTTCACTTTCTTGCCCCTTTCCCTCCTAAATCTCACCATTCCACCATCACAGCTGAAGGCGTGTTTCCCTCTTCCCTAGGGGCTGGTTGCGACGGATTTTGTCCTTATGCACGGAGACACTGTCCAAGTGAAAGGGAGGATCTCGTCGGATGCCAAAGAGTAAGTTGAGAAGGAGGAAAGTGTCTTGAGACTCTTGTGGTGCATTCATATTACTGCTTTGGAGTACAGAGAAGTTGCTATCTCACCTGCTTGCCCCCCCAAGCTGTTCATATCAACATGGCTTCAGTTAGTTCGTATAATAGGTAAAGGTAAAGGGACCCCTGACCATTAGGTCCAGTCGTGCCCGACTCTGGGGTTGCGGCGCTCATCTTGCTTTACTGGCCAAGGGAGCCAGCGTACAGCTTCCGGGTCATGTGGCCAGCAGGACTAAGCTGCTTCTGGCGAACCAGAGCAGTGCACGGAAACACCGTTTACCTTCCCGCCGGAGCGGTACCTATTTATCTACTTGCACTTTGATGTGCTTTCGAACCCACAGCACCACCCGCGTCCCATAGTTAGTATAATAAAGAATAATAAATTTTTATTTATACCCCGCCCTTCCCGGTTGAGGAAACCAGGCTCAGGGCGGCTAACAATAAAATTAAAACACTTAATCAATGCTACAAAAGAAAAAACTGCATAAAATATGGTATAAAGCATAAATAACAATAAAATCAAAAATCAATTTAGGGGGGAAGTCCATCCAATAAACATTAGATGATCACCAGGGCTAGCTGGCTGAATTAGTCCCACCTGGGCCAACGAGGAGACCAGGGGAGAACCAGCTGTGGGATCCCAGAGCGGGTAATCTCCATAAAAAGGGGAGGGGGAGGGAAGGAAGGAGAACAAAAGATCAGGCCAGGTTCAAATATACATACCAGAGAGCACTTACAGGGCAGAAATGTCTAATTCCTACGCAAAGGTATTTGTGGCTTGGCTAGTGATGAGTTGGGAACACCTTAAGGACTCTAGTCTTTATGAAGCAGGGTTGAGGAACAACTGCACCAAACTGTTGCCTGTTACACAGGAAACCCATTTGTAATTTATTATATTTCTATCCCACTTTTTCTCCAGACAGTGAAAGGTGGCATGCACACTTTCCCCATTTTTTAAAATCCTTGCAACAATCCTGTGAGGCAGGTTAGGCTGAGAGAGTGGGGGGGATGCCTCATAGAGTTTCATGGCTGAGCAGGATTTGAACCCGGGTCTTTGAGGTGCAAGTCCAGCGCTCTAACCACTACTCCACACTAGCTATCAAAATAATGCAGTTTAGATGACATCATGCGGATTTAAAGTTCCAGCAGGGTCGACAGGAGTGCAAACACAGCCATGGATGGTTTTGCTAATGCAGGTGTGAGAATAAGAAGTGGACCTCTGCACTGTTTTCTGGCCCTTGGCCCTTTCCCCAGGCTGAATCCCTTGCTGGCCCTGATGCCTGCAGAGTGTTCTTGCCTGGTTGGAATGTCCCATTGAACTCTTAATTCTTCATGCTAGCTAGGATGGAGTGTAAGGTAAAGGTAAAGGGACCCCTGACCATTAGGTCCAGTTGTGACCGACTCTGGGTTTGCAGCGCTCATCTCGCTTTATTGGCTGAGGGAGCCGGCGTACAGCTTCCGGGTCATGTGGCCAGCATGACTAAGCCACTTCTGGCGAACCAGAGCAGCGCACGGAAACGCCATTTACCATCCTGCCGGAGCGGTACCTATTTATCTACTTGCACTTTGACGTGCTTTCGAACTGCTAGGTTGGCAGGAGCAGGGACAGAGCAACAGGAGCTCACCCCGTTGCGGGGATTCGAACCACCGACCTTCTGATTGGCAAGTTCTAGGCTCTGTGGTTTAACCAGGATGGAGTGTGGAGAATCCTATACTGCACACTCCTGTTGCACGACAGGGCTCTCCAAACTCTGATCTGTGAGCTTTGTTTAGGTGGCCCTCAGCCTGTCTGTAAAAACAGCAATTCAAAATCCTATAGCACCTGTTGCAGCACATTACAACATGCAGGAAAAAACCCACTAAGTTCTCTATGTGGACCTGTGGTGATTCTCAAGTGACCCATGAGGGGAGGAGAAATGTTGGGGTACCACCGAGATCAGGCACTTAAGAGCCATGGGGGAAGGAAGCAGATTTGGGGGTCTATCCTGCCACCCCAACAGTCTATATCGGGGTTTCCAAAATGTGGGTCTCAAGCTGTTTTTGGACTACCATCATCCCTAGCTAACAGGATCCATGAGTGATAATTGTAGTCCAAAAACAGCTGGAGACCTAAGTTTGGGAAACTCTGGTCTATACAGTGGTACCTTGGCCTACATACACTTCAGGTTACAGACTCCGCTAACCCAGAAATAGTGCTTCAGGTTAAGAACTTTGCTTCAGGATAAGAACAGAAATCGTGCTGCGGTGGCAGCAGGAGGCCCCATTAGCTAAAGTGGTGTTTCAGGTTAAGAACAGTTTCAGGTTAAGAACTTTGCTTCAGGATAAGAACAGAAATCGTGCTGCAGTGGCAGCAGGAGGCCCCATTAGCTAAAGTGGTGCTTCGGGTTAAGAACAGTTTCAGGTTAAGAACGGATCTCCGGAACGAATTAAGTTCTTAACCCGAGGTACCACTGTATGCTGCTCTAGGTTGCTAATTCCTGTGTGATTCTCTTGCATCCATGAGCGCTAGAACCACGCTTTATTTCTATTTCTTTTTAAAGCTACCGTTCTCATGAAGCCCAAATACAGCACTAAATGTTCTCACTGTTTGGCAATACAGGCAAGATGCCCAGGAGAGTGGCTGCATAGTTATTGTTTGTTTATACAGAAGTCCAGGAAGCCTTAACCTCCACCCTCTTGTTTTCCATAACTTCCATCCTCTTCAAGTTTTGTTGTGCATCTGGGCCGAGATCGCGACAACCTCGTTCTTCACTTCAACGCCCGCTTTGACTACCAGACGGACGAGAACACCATTTTGAACACCATCGTGTGCAACTCCTTGCAGGACAGCGTCTGGGGCGGGGGTCGGCAACCTGCGGCTCCAGAGCCGCATGCGGCTCTTTAACTCCTTTGCTGCGGCTCCGGGGCAGAGGCGAGGGGAGGAGGCGCATTTTCTGGGCGGAAACACGCACCTCCAGCAGAGCGCCCAGCAGGGCGCCCTCCAATAATCTCGGGCGCCCCTCCAGCAGAGCGCCGCCGCCGTCCCCGCCAGCCAGCCAGCCATGCGCCCTAGCCGGAGAGCCCCGCGAGATTAGGGAATCCCCGGGCGGGGGCTCCTGCCTCCTGCTTCGCGAGAACAGGGGAATCCCAACCGGCCACGCCTCCCAGCCAGCAATCGGCTGGCTGGGGGGCGTGGCTTGCCCTATTTAGGGCCGGAGCAGAGGGGGCTCGCCCTCTCTTCTCCGGCTAGCCCCCACGTTTTCCAGCTGATCCTGTTGTCGTTGGTGCCTTTTTCCTTCTATCACGTGGAGCTTAAGAGCAGCAGGCGCTGATCCTTCCGGGCAAAGCTGCAGCTGCTGTTTGCATTTCGAGCTGAAATCACTAAAGGAAATTTAATTCCTTCTGGAGTCCGAGCTCCACTTCAACTGCTAGCTTTCTGGGGCTGAAATCACTTGCAGCGCAGCTTCAGTTGCAAGCTTTCCCGGGCGGAAATCACTCGCAGCACAGGGGTGGGCTTTATTCGCCTTTTGTCTGAAAGTGGCTGCTTGGCATAGTTCAGCGCAGCTTTTCTCCACATCGGCTTAAGAGAGGTAAAGGCGACAGTAGCAGCTGCATCGTTGCCGGGTGAGACGCGTCCTTGTATTGTGGTATTGTGCACTGGCTGCCTCTGCGCCAAGGATCACACGTGAGTAGAAAAATCCTTTAGCAGCACGCTGGCTGTGAGAAGGGGCGGCGGGGTTGCTTAGTAACGATCTCTTCCTGATAGCCCTTTAAGGAGCCACGTGACCAGGGGGACGGCCGCCATCTTAATAGGGGCAATTTTTGTGGGAATATTTCTTTAAATCAGTACAGGTCTTCGACTTGAAGCATTGAAAAGGGGAGTGAGGTGTGTGCCTGGTGTGTATTGTGTAGTGTGATTTGATTTGCTGGCTCCCACAGGGTGCTGTGGAGGGGGGAGCTTTTCTTCAGTGCGCCTGGGTTGAGGCTTATTGTTTCAGACACAGAGGCAGGACGCTGGCAGCCAGGGACAGGAAGTTGATAGCTGTGTTGCTTGGTAACCAGGAAGTTGCGGTCGCCATTTTGAGCTAACCACGTGGTTTGGCCCGGCGGCCATTTTAGGTGAGGCACTCTGTTGTGGGAATTGGATACTCAGGCTTTATAAGTGACAATATAGCTCAATTGGTGGATTGGAAGAGAACAAGTTATTTAAGTTAAGCATTTTAAGAGCTCATAGAGGTTTGATTCTGAGTGTTATTATAGTAAAGCGCTTTAATTAGGGCTTTAGCGCTCCAAGGATATATATGCAACCCTGAAATATAATTAATTTGATTGCTTTAATAAGTGCTTGCAGTAGTCAACTTATTGCTTGATTCCAATTGTATTTAAACTTATCGAGTGTGGATTCATTTTGGTAATTTAATTCATTTGGTTGGAACTTTAAATTCATTTTGGTTGACTAAGAGAAAGGGCAGATCAATTGCTGCTGGATTCTGATTGTATATCAATTCAATTTAATTGATTAGATTCATTTGGTTGATTTAAGTCCTTTGGTTAGTTAATGAAGAAACAGTATTTATTATTGCAGGCCAATTTAATTACTTAATTCCATTTAAATTAATTGGAAGTTGGTTCATTAGGCCAACTCATTTTATTTAGTGGTTACTTTAAATTTATTTGCTTGATCAGGAGCAAGGGCAGTTACTGCCCCCTGCCTACAGTGCCCACCCCTTCTGTTTAAAAAACAGTTGAACGCATTATATATATATATATATATAATATTCAAAATAAGATAAAATAAATAAATAATAAAAAATAAAAAAAACTTTGTCGTCCCGCCTTTGCAAGCAGGCTGCATTGAAAGGAGGCATATACACTGGTCACTGTTTTGAAGGGGAGTGAAGAACACACACTCAAAAAAAGGTAACTTGTTAATGTAATGTTTATTTCTATGAGGAGGAGTAATTCTGAGGGGTCAAACACAGAAATAATAAAAAGTGTCAAAAAAGGTATTTTTATAATGATGAGGATGACATTGGACCCTCATTATTAATTATTATTTACATCAGGCACTGATTATGATTTATGGCACACTGGGGCCCTGATTAATTTTCTATGGCATTTTGGGCATTGATTATTGGGCATAGCAAGTCGCGGTCGCGTGGAATTTGTGCTTTGTGACCGTTTGAAGTGGGGGGTTTTTCTTGGGAGGCGGGAAGAGAGGGAGGCTTGTGGTAGCGTCGGGGCTTGTCACTAGCAAAGTAAGTCCTCGCTATTTGGTCACATGCGCAGCATTCTCCTTGTGGGGGTGAGATGGCTTCGGCGCTCCAACGCTTGCTTTGCCGGCTGCTTTTAAAAGCGTCTGAAGCAGCTGTGCTGTTGCTGGGTAACCGGATCGCCCCAGCAGCCATCTTATCTGCCTATGTGGTCTTCTGAGGCGGCCGCCATCTTACTATAGGCAATTCCACGTGGGAGTTAGTTGCCTGAAGCCCCTTTTTAGTTGCTTGAAGCCCCTTTTTAAACTTAAGCAGGGGAAAGTTTGGTGAATAGCTAACGCTTTCCTTGGGGAACGTTATGCAACAGCTTATTGCTGGTCTTTGTTGTCCCGCCTTTGCAAGCAGGCTGCATTGAAAGGAGGCATATACACTGGTCACTGTTTTGAAGGGGAGTGAAGAACACACACTCAAAAAAAGGTAACTTGTTAATGTAATGTTTATTTCTATGAGGAGGAGTAATTCTGAGGGGTCAAACACAGAAATAATAAAAAGTGTCAAAAAAGGTATTTTTATAATGATGAGGATGACATTGGACCCTCATTATTAATTATTATTTACATCAGGCACTGATTATGATTTATGGCACACTGGGGCCCTGATTAATTTTCTATGGCATTTTGGGCATTGATTATTGGGTGTAATGGGTGTGAGTTACTCGTGCGTAAACTGCCGCCTCTCTAGGCTTAATTGGCTTGTTAAACTGTTCTGACTGCACAGCCCATCTCCGCGTAGCTGTCTCAGTCGCTAGCAGAATCCGTCTGTGGGCGTTTCTTAAACCTCTTCCAGCATAGAAGCTGTCTGACTCCCAGTCGCCTCCTCCTCTCACTGCGCAGGAGTCTTCTGCGCAGGGAGGGCGTGGGTAGTGGAGGACCTGTGCTCTACTCACTGATGTCCAGAGAAGAATCCCGCAGCTCTCTCTCCGCTTCCCCCATCTGCCCCCCTTTATCCCTGGTGTTGCGCTGATTTCCTTCCCCCTCTACCGAGCTGCTTCTCCCCCTGGTGCTGGGTCTTTCGCCAGCAGAATCTGAGAGCCTCCCCTTCGCCTCTCACTCTGATGTCAGTTCCCCGACATCGGGCATAGCAAATTTTGCTATGGAGCCCTCTGATTTCTAATTACGTCGCTGTTTTGGACCCCCGGTAGGCCAGCCATGGATAAAGGCAAGAAAAGAAAAATTTCTGAAGAAAACAGAATGTTTAATGATACATGGACAGAATCATTTGCATTCTCTACTGACAAGACTGGTTTACCAGTATGCTTAATATGTGGTGAGAAATTTGCAAACAACAAAAAGTCAAACATTGCAAGACATTTCCAGAATAAACACGCTGCCTTTGCTGAAAAATATCCAGATGGAGATGAGAGACGAAAAGCCGTT
The DNA here is from genome assembly GCF_964106915.1 of Podarcis gaigeae. Taxonomy (NCBI): domain Eukaryota; kingdom Metazoa; phylum Chordata; class Lepidosauria; order Squamata; family Lacertidae; genus Podarcis; species Podarcis gaigeae. The sequence goes on from NC_139685.1 coordinate 69,793,258, forward strand.
GCAGAACTTATGAGGAAGGTTGATAGGAGCAAAAATAATTTCAAGAATTGGGTGAAGTCTGCAAATTCCACAACGTATGCTAGTTTTGTAGCCGCTCAGGAAATAGTCAAGCACGGGAAGCCGTTCACAGATGGAGAGTATATAAAAGAAGCATTCATTAAGGTTTCGGAACATCTATACATGGACTTCAAAAACAAGAATGAAATTGTGCAGAAAATCAAAGACATGCCTCTGTCTGCGAAGACTGTTAAAGACAGAACTCTAAAAATGGCAGAAAACATTAGCAAACAGCAAATTCAAGACATTAATTCAGCTGTGGCGTACTCCATCGCCTGTGATGAGTCCAAAGATAAAGGTGATATTGAACAAATAGCGCTGTTCTGTCGATATGTGAACTCTTTGGGGCCACAGGAAGAACTGATTGAGCTGATACCACTAAAAGACCAAACAAGGGGTGAGGATATCTGTAAGGCTGTCCTGGACTTTTTAAGTGCTAAAAAAATAAACACCAACCACCTGGTCTCAGTGGCTACTGATGGGGCACCGAGCATGAGAGGAGCACAGAAGGGCTTTGTGGCTCTACTGCAGAAGGCGCTGGGCAGAACGCTTCTGTCATTTCATTGCATCCTGCACCAAGAGGCATTGTGTGCTCAAACATTTCCCCCCGAATGCACAAAAGTGATGGATGTGGTCATTCAGATTGTTAATAAGATAATGGCAAAGGGTTTAAACCACCGCCAGTTTCGTTTGCTATTGGAAGAGGTGGAAAGCACATATTCGGACCTCCTGCTCCACAACAAGGTCCGGTGGTTGTCCAGAGGCGAGGTGCTAAAACGCTTTGTCACATGTTTGGAAGAAGTAAAAACCTTCCTGGCCAGCAAAGAGCTTACCTTTGCTGAGCTGGAACAGCCAGAGTGGCTGGAAAAATTACATTTTATGGTAGACATGACAGCCCATCTAAACACGCTAAATACAACCCTTCAGGGGAAAGGAGGCACAGCCCTGCACATGCTGGAGGAGGTTTTGGCATTTGAGCGCAAGTTGACAGTGTTTGTCAAAGATTTCCAGAGAGGTACACTGTATCACTTTCCCTCTTTGAGAGAGTTCAAACAAAGTCATGATACGATAAATTTGGAATATTTCAAGTCTGCAATCACCGCAATGCAAAGTTCGTTTGGGAAACGATTCTGTGGTTTCAGAGAGGAAAAAAACACATTATCCTTCCCTGTCACTCCCCTGGCGATCGATCCATCCCTATTGAATATGACTGCATTTCCAGGTGTAAGTCAACCTGATCTTGAGCTGGAACTGGCCGATATAGCCGACAAAGATATATGGGTGTCCAAGTTCAAATGCTTGACCGCTACTCTTGAGGATGTTGCCCGTCAGAAGGCCATTCTGGCTCAGAATCATAAATGGAGTGATATTGAAAGCCTTCCCAAACAGGACAAACTTGTATTCGAAACATGGAATGCCATCCCCAACACTTATATAAACATGAAAAAGTATGCATTTGGAGTCCTGTCGATCTTCGGTTCCACATATGTATGTGAGCAGGTCTTCTCCAACATGAACTATATTAAAAACAAACATCGATCACGCCTCACAGATGACAGCTTGCAAGCCTGTGTGAAAATGAAGGTGACGTCTTACAGCCCTGATGTGCAGACACTGAGCACTGAGGTTCAGGAGCAAAAGTCCCATTAACCTGGTTACCTGGTTGTAAATTAAATATTTTAATTAGCTATTAATTTGTCCTTTTTTCTTGAGATTTACAGCTGACTGCACAATCCTGCATATAGAGCATTAAGGCAAGAAACAATATATACAGTGTTATATTTGTTTTAAATGTTGCAATGTTTTTGCGGCTCCCAGTTGTTGTTTTTCTTCGGAAACGGGTCCAAGTGGCTCTTTTTGTCTTAAAGGTTGCAGACCCCTGGCCTAGACAAACTACCACCGAGGAGGCCGGAAAGCGTGTTAATAAGGCAGTGGAAAATAAAGTACAGGTCGTTGGAAATCGAATGCATTCAAAGTTATGTTCGTTAACATTATTGGTGTCTTACAATTTTTGCTTCTTTTATCTTAGGTTTAGCAGCTGTCCGCATCTGGATGGTGGGCACAGCATCATGCATTGGGCTGGCATCAGTGCATGGCAGTCCGGATTGGGACCGGGTCTCGGCCTCCACATGTGCAGTTGCCTTGGCTGTCCAGATGGGGAATGCGCTGGCCAGAATTCCTGCCACTGATTCGGAGGCTGGAAGGGCCGCCCACTGCTGTCGGGGTGCAGCTGGGTGAGAACAACCTGGTTTCCATGGACTGTTTTTCACTACGTGCTGCAATTTTGGGCAATCTGGCGGAGCTGCAGGCACTGGTGCCGACAGCAAAAGTATTTTTTGGTCAAAGCTTTTGCAGTGGCGCATTTGGAGAGGTAGTCGTTGCCCAGCTGCCACCGAAAGGGCCAGAAAACGCATCAATTCTGCGGTGTCTAAAAAGATTTTTGAGCTGGGTGGAGATGTGATTTCCCATCCTGAGATTCTTTTTTCAGGCTGAATCTTTTTCCAGAGATGATGGTGTGCACATTTCTTTTTTAAGAAATGATGTTTGGTTGGGTACGGTGGTAGCTAAGCTGAAGGCTTGGTTGGGTCTGTGAGTGGTTTGGCGGTGAGCTGAGGGCTCCATGGCGGTGAGGCATTGGTTAAAATTGGTTGGTGGAGGGGTAAGTGCCTACCCCTCCAATGGTGGTGCGGAAAGGGAATTCCGTTAAAGGAATCCAGGGGCTTGCCATTCTTTTCGTCCTTGTCCCTGGCATCGGACTTGGGCCGTGCAAGCCCCACAGGAACATGAGGGTGAGAAGTGAGGGACTGATGCCCAGCTTCATTTTCTCACCCAATACTTGTTTCCCACGCTGGCTTCCGTTGGTGTCCGGAAGGCCAGCTCTGTCCCTGGGGGAAAGAACAGAGAATCACCGATTTCCCTTTCGAACAAGGTGCCAAAGTTCAGGTGAGGGTACGGCACTCTTATCAAAGATCTGTGTGCAAATGGAGCAGGCAGGGGAGTGGCTACTCTGCAGAGGACATGAGTGGCCTGCAGCGTTCATGCAAGGGCCTTCTCGGTAGTGGCACCCACCCTGTGGAACGCCCTCCCACCAGATGTCAAAAGGTAACAACAACTACCAGACTTTTAGAAGACATCTGAAGGCAGCCCTTTTTAGGGAAGCTTTTAACGTTTGATGCATTACTATATTTTAATATTTTGTTGAAAGCTGCCCAGAGTGGCTGGGGAAGCCCAGCCAGATGGGTGGGGTATAAATAAATTATTATTATTATTATTATTATTATTATTACTACTACTACTACTACTACTACTACTACTACTACTACTGTAATCCTATCGACCCGAGCCAGTATGGCCAATGGTCAGGCATGGGAGCAAAACCTGAACATCTGGAATCTTTTCCTTAGAGCAGGCACCCTCAAACTCAGCCCTCCAGATGTTTTGGGACTACAACTCCCATCATCCCTAGCTAACAGGACCAGTGGTCAGGGATGATGGGAATTGTAGTCCCAAAACATCTGGAGGGCCGAGTTTGGGGCTGCCTGCCTTAGAGGGTGTGGAAGGAGGACCTTCCTCCTTTCAAAAAATTCAATTTATATGTGTAGAACTGGAATGCAGGTGATTGAAGACTGGCTTGAATGAATAAGGCTTCTGTGCTTTATATATGTGTGTGTGTGTGTGTGTGTGTGTGTGTATGCACGCACGCACGGGCCAGCTCACCTTTGCCTATAGATAACTAGCATATAAGTATTCTAGCCTGGCCTTCCCTGAGAAGCTAGTTTTCTGCACACAGGTTCTTTCCCTCCTGTGATTCTTATCTCTAGCTCTGCATTCTGTACCAGCTCCACTCCAAGCTTGGAGGAGGCCCTGGGAAAAAAATGTACCGTATTTTTCGCTCCATAGGGTGCACCGGACCATAGGGCGCACCTAGTTTTTATCCCCCCCCCCAGGTCCAGGAGTGGCGGCAAGATTGCGTGCAACCTCGCCGCCACTCCCGGAGCATGCGGGGCTAGGGATGGGGGGAGCCCGAGCTTCCCCCAACCCCAGCCCCCAGAAGAGGCAGCTATCCAAAAGCCTTTGGAGTGCCTGAAGCCCGGCGAGCGCAGCGGGAGTTGGCGCAGCACTCACCAGGCTTCAGGGTGCAGACTGCTGTCCTCAAGCCTTCAGAGCGCTTTGAAGGCTTGCGGATAGCTGCCTGAAGCCTGGAGAGCGAGAGGGGTTGGTGCATACCGACCCCTCTCGCTCTCCATGCTTCAGCGAAAGCCTGCATTCGCTCCATAGGACGCACACACATTTCCCCTTCATTTTTGGAGGGGGAAAAGTGCGTCCTATAGAGCGAAAAATTAGGTAGGTGGAGGTGATTTTTATGTAAATTATGTGTCTTCAGTACAAATGAGCAACTCTGTCTTAATTCTGGGTGTATATCTGTTTGTGTATGACCTGAGCAAACACTGTAGCTGCAGTGAGGCTGCTCATTGGGAGAATTCAGTGTGCAAAAAGCAAGGCTGGTACAGTGGCTTGGGAAATACCTTCTATTCTAATAGAATTGTAGAATTGGAAGGGAGACTGGGGGTCATCTAGTCCAACCCCTACAAAGCGGGAATCTTTTGCCCAACATGGGGCTCAAACCCATGACCCTGAGATCAAGAGTCCCACCTGCTCTTCCACATAAGAGGTTGCTGGATCAGGTCAGTCTAGTGTCCTGTTCTTACCGCAGCCAGCCAGATGCCTGTGGAAAACCTGCAAGCAGGACCTTAGCCAGATTTAGGTTGGATGAGGCCCTAAGCTACTGAAGGTAATGGGGCCCTTTATATCTCCAGCTGTCCTTTGTCAACTACAAATTGGCACTGTTTTTGTGTTGAATATGTGCTACATGGTAATTTATGGACCTAATAGGTATCTAAAGCCATTTGCAATAACAAAATACGTATTTTATCAAAGTGCATCCAGTTTTTTTTTCTTTGAATGTTTTGGGGGCCCTCAAGAGAGTGGGGCCCTAAGCTATAGCTTGTTTAGTTTACAGTGGTACCTCGGGTTACATACGCTTCAGGTTACAGACGCTTCAGGTTACAGACTCCGCTAACCCAGAAATATTACTTCAGATTAAGAACTTTGCTTCAGGATAAGAACAGAAATCGTGCTCTGGCAACGCGGCAGCAGCAGGAGGCCCCATTAGCTAAAGTGATGCTTCAGGTTAAGAACAGTTTCAGGTTAAGAATGGACCTCCAGAACGAATTAAGTACTTAACCAGAGGTACCACTGTATATGTAAATCTGCCACTGCCCAGCACAAGAGCAATCTCCCCTCTTGTGGTTTCAGCAACTGGTGTTTGGGAAACCTTCTTTGCCTCCAACTTGTGTGTGCTAACTGTCCTTGCTCCTAGCCAAGGCCTTATGGGCACCGTGAAGACATTGAGGCCAATAATCTAACTAACTGACTAACACCATCCTCCTGCAAATGAAATTTCCCAGTGGACTGTTCAATGTTCCCTACTTTATGGTAGTGTTGCTCCACCACTCAGGACTCTAGTTTCCTCTCAAAAGCAATAGCACTGGGGATTTTCTTTCTCTTGGGGGTTGATTTGTGGTTTGTTTAAGTTAATGTGTTGCAATCATTGTTCATTTTCACATATGTTTGTGCCCCTAAATATGCTGCAAGTTACTTTGCGTAACATTTTGTGTAGCGAGCATTTTCACAGGTTTAAACATTAATATCCTGCTTGTAACTTGAAGGATTAAGTCCAGGGATCAGTAAACATTTTCAGAAGGGGGCCAGTCCACTTTCCCTCAGACCTTGTGGGGGGGGGGGGAATGAACGAATTCCTATGCCCCATAAATAACCCAGAGATGCATTTTAAATAAAAGCACACATTCTACTCATGTAAAAACATGCTGATTCCCAGACCACCACTGGTCCGGATTTAGAAGGCACCATATTTTTCACTCAATAAGATGCACCAGACCACAAGACACATCTAGTTTTTGGAGGAGGAAAACAAGAAAAAAAATATTCTGAATCTCAGAAGCCAGAACAGCAAGAGGGATCGCTGAGCAGTGAAAGCAGCAATCCCTCTTGCTGTTCTGGCTTCTGGGATAGCAGCGCAGCCTGCATTCGCTCCATAAGACGCACACACATTTCTCCTTACTTTTTAGGAGGGAAAAAGTGAGTCTTATAGAGCAAAAAATACGGTAATTGGGCCGGATCTGGCCCCCGGGCCTTAGTTTGCCTACCCATGGTAGGCAACTCTGGTCCTTGGGTTCTGAAGTGCCTCAGACTCAACTGAAATGTAAAGCACTTGGGTAGAAGCGGCCTCAGACAGGAAATGGAAATGCTGAATGCCCAATGTCTATGCAGTAGTTGCCATTCCTTTTAGTCTTTCAGGGCATGTAAAGTGTTTAGTGTACTGGTTTTCTCATGACTCCTCCTCCTGCTTCTTCCAGCTTTCCTTCATTTTTCTTTCTGCGGAGATCAAGGTGAAACTGGCAGAAGGTCACGAGTTCACCTTTCCCAACCGGCTGGGCCTGAAGACCATCAGCTACATCAAGGTGGAAGGAGACTTCAGAATCAGAGCCCTCAAATTTCTCTAATTTCGACCTGTGTCCCTGTAGTCCGGCAACAAGTCTGAATAAACTCAACCATTCTTCAAAAACTGCCTCCATGGTTTTAGTTTGTAACAGTGAGGGGAAATACTTTTGAGTCCAGGAGCCTCATTCCCTTCTGGAGAGCCTTCTGTGGCCCACATGACTATGGTGGGTGGAGCCAGAGTCAAAAGTGGGCGGGGCAACAAATATAAATATTGCCTTGGGTATTTACTTTTACCTAGAAATACAGGGTATTTTTTAGGTAAAAGTAAAGGGACCCCTGACAATTAGGTCCAGTCGTGACCGACTCTGGGGTTGCAGCGCTCATATCGCTTTATTAGCCAAGGGAGCCGGCGTACAGCTTCTGGGTCATGTGGCCAGCATGACTAAGCCGCTTCTGGCGAACCAGAGCAGTGCATGGAAACGCCGTTTACCTTCCCACCGGAGTGTTACCTATTTATCTACTTGCACTTTGAGGTGCTTTCGAACTGCTAGGTTGGCAGGAGCAGGAACCAAGCAACAGGAGCTCACCCCGTCGCGGGGATTCGAACCGCCGACCTTCTGATCGGCAAGTCCTAGGCTCTGTGGTTTAACCCACAGCACCACCTGCGTCCCATAGGGTATTTTCTAGGCACACTCAAAAATCCCACTCGCTTCTCCCTCTAGACCAGCCTCTCAACCTTGGGTCCCTGGCTGTTGTTGGGCTGGAAATCCCATCACCCCTAGCTAGCAGAACCAGTGGTCAAGGGTGATGGGAGTTAAGCCAAGGTTAAGAAAGGCTGGTCTAGACTCTAGACTGGTGGTTTTCAACCAGTGTTTTGTGGCACCCTGGGGTGCCTTGAATGATGGTTTGGGGTGCCATGGGCAACACTGGCCTCTGTCCTTCTATCCTTCTCTCCCTCCTTGATGCCCTCTCATGTCTCTGCCTCCCGAAGGCTTGCACGGCCAGTTGTTGCAGCAGCCCTGGCTGCAAGCTCCCCAGGCGAATGGTTGTCTCTGGGGATGGCCTGGGGGTTGCCAGGAGCCGAGGCAGCTTTGGGGTAAGTAAGCAAGTGGGAGAAGGAGCCCAGCCATCTAGTCCGCCAGCCCTTGCTGTTGGGAACAGACAGGCAAAAGGGAGGCAGGTAGTGTGCTGGCCTTTTTGTGCTTGCTGTGTGCAAGGCCTGCCTGGGAGCCGAGTGCCCGTTGCTGAAGCCTTTCTGCCACAACAAACAATACAAGCAACACGCAGACCAGTATACTAGATAGCACTGTATTTCTTATTGCATATAATATACATGATTTAGTAACAAAAACAAAATGTGTGCACTTGTAAATTCTCTGATATATTTGAAATAAATTGAACACACGTCTGTCAATCTTTGAAAGTCCATAGAAGTATAATAAGTCTATGGTTGAAAGAAAGGAATAGATGCTATCCTGTGGGCTAAGCGGTAAAACCTTTTTTAGGCGTTTATGGTGCCGAGGTAGTAGGCGAATAACAACAAACAGTGATCCCGGATAATCTGAGTGTTTCGCTGGAATCTTCTTCAGCACAGCTACAAAAGAATTCAAATATGAAACAATGACCTGTGTACATGAAAACTATATAAACCTCACACATTACAATCCATATGGTGCAACTACAATAAGAAGAACAGAGGTATTCTGTATTGAAGCCTCTCAGCCATGCAGACCTGGCAGCGGCCACTGTCGCCTCTCAAGATAAGGTGCTGGTCTTATGTTCATCTTTGGCCAGTCTGTGTTGGACCACTAAGGCTGGGGGCATCCTCTTCCCAGGTCCCTGTGGGGCAAACCCTCCTTTGGGGCGGGGGGGGAGCTCAGAAACCAGGGTGGTGGCAGCGACAGCCCAGGGGACTCCCAAGGAGAGGGGAGAAGAAGCTGAGGGAACACCCCACAAAGGAGGGTGTTTGAAAAAGGGTGAGATGCAGGTAAGGGGTGATATAATTCCTGAGCTCCACATAGGTGCCACAGAAAGAATGTAGTTGGTCAAGGGAGCTGTGGACTCAAAAAGGTTGAAAACCTCTGCTGTAGACAAGCAGGTGGCATTGGGCAAGAACACTTGGAGATGTGAAATCGGACCAGTGAGGGGTGTGTGCTTAGGAAACCTATTGAGGGCCACACAAAGGAGTCTTGGGGACCACGTTTGGCTTTCTGGACTGAAGTTCCCCACCTGTAGTTTAAAAAAATTGGTACATCCTGCTGTCCTGCATTTGCTGTGGAGAAAAGGGGAAATTCTGGTGCCTGTGTCAAAATGATTTGAAAGCCTCTTTTGTTTGCTACCTATTTTTATGGGTTGTCCTGGCTGGCAGTCTAAATCACAGGATTTAAACAGTACAGGAGAGGTGCCCGTCTACAAAAGGGTTGCAATCTCCAGGGCGTGATGCACATGTCCATGTTTTGAAGCAAGATTGTGGTAATTCTTTGCACATTTGGGACAGGTAAGTAATCTAGACGAACAAAATCATAAGCAGTCACTTACCAGGAAAGGCTGCTGAGGAAGATTTCCTGGAGGTGAAAAAGAAAAATATACAGTGGTACCTCGGGTTAAGTACTTAATTCGTTCCGGATGTCTGTTCTTAACCTGAAGCACCACTTTAGCTAATGGGGCCTCCTGCTGCCGCTATGCCGCCGGAGCACGATTTCTGTTCTTATCCTGAAGCAAAGTTCTTAACCTGAAGCACTATTTCTAGGTTAGCGGAGTCTGTAACCTGAAGTGTATGTAACCTGAAGCGTATGTAACCCGAGGTACCACTGTATTCAGAAGCAGAGTATTCAGAGCCAGTGTGGTGTAGTGGTTCAGAGCGATAGACTCGTAATCTGGGGAACTGGGTTCGCGTCTCCGCTCCTCCACATGCAGCTGCTGGGTGACCTTGAGCTAGTCACACTTCTCTGAAGTCTCTCAGCCCCACTCACCTCACAGAGTGTTTGTTGTGGGGAAGGAAGGGAAAGGAGAATGTTAGCCGCTTTGAGACTCTTTAAAGGGAGTGAAAGGCGGGGTATCAAATCCAAACTCTTCTTCTTCTTCTTCTTCACATTATATGTGCCATCCCCTGACCCCCTGCTGCAATGACACAGTAGCTGTGGGCATGAGCGAGAGAATGCTATGAGGAACTGTGACATCACCCAAAACAGACACTTTGGGGCCTGAAACTTGAATGGAAGAGGTCTAAATGGTTTGCATCCTCGACTGTAATGAAATTAGAAAGTTTTGGGAAATGATATACAATGAGAAAATGTTCCATCTAACATTTGTTAAAAAACCTGAAGTATTTTTGTTAGGGATTGTAGGAAAAGACCTGCCAAGGAAAGTGAAAAATATCTTTATGCATGTGAAAATGGTGGCAAGAGTCTTAATAGCACAAGGATGGAAGAACGAGGAAATCCCGACTAAAGAATTATGGCAAGAAAAACTGATGGACTACGCAGAATTGGCAAAACTGACATACAAACTACGGGAACAAGGATAACTGTGACTTTAAAGATGAATGGGAACCTTTTACAAAGTACTTAAAGAAACAACAAAATGAACTGAACTCCTTGGCAGGTTTTGGTTAAACAATCACAAACTTTTTATTGACACTAGCCAGTCAGATAAATTAAGGATCTATACAATTGTGTAACATGCAGAGAATAACATTTGTTGATAAACCAGAGAGAGGAGCAGAGGGAAGTCCGGGGGGGGGGAGGGTAGGGGAGGAAGGGTTACTTTATGGGGAGAGGGAAATGGGGGGAAATTGATATGTCTTTTTTGATAAAATGTCTTGTTGGAATTCCTAATAAAAAAATATTTAAAATAAATAAATGGTCTGCATCCTCCAGACATGCCTGGAGTTGTTCCACGACTCTCTGCTTGATTGTGTTGCCCAGGAATGGAATACTGGAGACTGGGCAATTGTTGGCCATAGTGGCCAGGTCCAAAGATGCTTTAATAACTGCTTCTTTAAGGGGTTCCAGGAAGATTTCCTCACAGAGGGAAGCGTTCACCACCCCATGGAGCCCGTTGCCCAGTTCTGCCCAGCTCGCTTTTATGAGCTGGGATGGACAAGGGCTGAGAAGACAGGCTGTCGGTTCTACTTGCGGAAGCAGCCTATCTACATCCTCGGAGGTAACAGAGGATGAGGCTTCCCCAGCTGGTGTGGGAGGAGACATTTCCAAATCTGCCCAGTGCTCCGCTCTGTGAGAATTTTGGCAGGAAGGTAGTGCAGTGTAGTGGTTAGAGTAGTGTCAGACTAGAACTAGCGAGACCCCAGTTCCAAGCCCTAGACATGAATCGCCAGTCTCTCAGCCGAGCTGAGCTTGCAAGGCTGTCATGAGACTAATGAGGTGGAGCCATGCCTGCCACCCGGAGTTTCTTGGAAGGAGAGTAGGCCAGAATGTAATTATTTATAATAACAAAATAATAGTAGGGTGGATGATTGAAAATATACTCCAGGCAAAGCACATTAGTTCACGGGAGATGCCAAAAACACAAGCAGCTTTAAATCTGTTTTTAAAAATGAAATACAGCAAATTTATCTGCCTTCCTGCATGGCTGTCCCAGAACTGATCTACCTCGGTCCAAATGGATGCAAAGCAACGTAGGAAGAGTCTACTGCATGGTGCCTTTAAATATTGTTACCCACCCACCCCCAACCCCGATCTCCAAGCCCTGTGAGATCCAGGGGGTCTGTGTTTCCTTTTGGACAAGGAGGCTCAGCGGAGACTGTGGTGTTTTTATGTTAGATGGTTTATTTGCACAAACAGTGGTGCCTCGGTTTACGAACTTAATCCATTCCGGAAGTCTGTTCTTAAACCGAAACTGTTCTTAAACCGAGATGCCCTTTTGCTAATGAGGCCTCCCTCCCAGTGGCGTAGCGTGGGTTGTCAGCACCCGGGGCAAGGCAAGTAATTTGCGCTCTCTAACCCATGGATTTGTGCCCCCTAACCCGTGGATTTGCACCCCCTAACCCTAACCCCCAGATGTTGCGCCCGGTGCGGCCAGCCCCCCTGCACCCCCACGCTACGCCACTGCTCCCGCCGCCGGTGCCCTTCCACCGTTTGGCTTCCATTCTTAGACCGAGGTAACCCCGTTGCGGGGATTCAAACCGCTGACCTTCTGATCAGCAAGTTGCGTGTTGAGTCCCACAATGCCACCCCCAAAAAATTCACACATCACACATCAATTTTGTTTATGGTTTTTGCCATAATTTTGGCCACAACTTTATTCAAAATACAAAAAATGTTCGTGGTTGCTTAGGCATTGGTTATGACTATCTGTCCTTGCCCCCAGGGACAGAGCTGGCCTTCCGGACACCAACGGAAGCCAGCGTGGGAAACAAGTATTGGGTGAGAAAATGAAGCTGGGCATCAGTCCCTCACTTCTCACCCTCATGTTCCTGTGGGGCTTGCACGGCCCAAGTCCGATGCCAGGGACAAGGACGAAAAGAATGGCAAGCCCCTGGATTCCTTTAACGGAATTCCCTTTCCGCACCACCATTGGAGGGGTAGGCACTTACCCCTCCACCAACCAATTTTAACCAATGCCTCACCGCCATGGAGCCCTCAGCTCACCGCCAAACCACTCACAGACCCAACCAAGCCTTCAGCTTAGCTACCACCGTACCCAACCAAACATCATTTCTTAAAAAAGAAATGTGCACACCATCATCTCTGGAAAAAGATTCAGCCTGAAAAAAGAATCTCAGGATGGGAAATCACATCTCCACCCAGCTCAAAAATCTTTTTAGACACCGCAGAATTGATGCGTTTTCTGGCCCTTTCGGTGGCAGCTGGGCAACGACTACCTCTCCAAATGCGCCACTGCAAAAGCTTTGACCAAAAAATACTTTTGCTGTCGGCACCAGTGCCTGCAGCTCCGCCAGATTGCCCAAAATTGCAGCACGTAGTGAAAAACAGTCCATGGAAACCAGGTTGTTCTCACCCAGCTGCACCCCGACAGCAGTGGGCGGCCCTTCCAGCCTCCGAATCAGTGGCAGGAATTCTGGCCAGCGCATTCCCCATCTGGACAGCCAAGGCAACTGCACATGTGGAGGCCGAGACCCGGTCCCAATCCGGACTGCCATGCACTGATGCCAGCCCAATGCATGATGCTGTGCCCACCATCCAGATGCGGACAGCTGCTAAACCTAAGATAAAAGAAGCAAAAATTGTAAGACACCAATAATGTTAACGAACATAACTTTGAATGCATTCGATTTCCAACGACCTGTACTTTATTTTCCACTGCCTTATTAACACGCTTTCCGGCCTCCTCGGTGGTAGTTTGTCTAGGCCAGGGGTCTGCAACCTTTAAGACAAAAAGAGCCACTTGGACCCGTTTCCGAAGAAAAACAACAACTGGGAGCCGCAAAAACATTGCAACATTTAAAACAAATATAACACTGTATATATTGTTTCTTGCCTTAATGCTCTATATGCAGGATTGTGCAGTCAGCTGTAAATCTCAAGAAAAAAGGACAAATTAATAGCTAATTAAAATATTTAATTTACAACCAGGTAACCAGGTTAATGGGACTTTTGCTCCTGAACCTCAGTGCTCAGTGTCTGCACATCAGGGCTGTAAGACGTCACCTTCATTTTCACACAGGCTTGCAAGCTGTCATCTGTGAGGCGTGATCGATGTTTGTTTTTAATATAGTTCATGTTGGAGAAGACCTGCTCACATACATATGTGGAACCGAAGATCGACAGGACTCCAAATGCATACTTTTTCATGTTTATATAAGTGTTGGGGATGGCATTCCATGTTTCGAATACAAGTTTGTCCTGTTTGGGAAGGCTTTCAATATCACTCCATTTATGATTCTGAGCCAGAATGGCCTTCTGACGGGCAACATCCTCAAGAGTAGCGGTCAAGCATTTGAACTTGGACACCCATATATCTTTGTCGGCTATATCGGCCAGTTCCAGCTCAAGATCAGGTTGACTTACACCTGGAAATGCAGTCATATTCAATAGGGATGGATCGATCGCCAGGGGAGTGACAGGGAAGGATAATGTGTTTTTTTCCTCTCTGAAACCACAGAATCGTTTCCCAAACGAACTTTGCATTGCGGTGATTGCAGACTTGAAATATTCCAAATTTATCGTATCATGACTTTGTTTGAACTCTCTCAAAGAGGGAAAGTGATACAGTGTACCTCTCTGGAAATCTTTGACAAACACTGTCAACTTGCGCTCAAATGCCAAAACCTCCTCCAGCATGTGCAGGGCTGTGCCTCCTTTCCCCTGAAGGGTTGTATTTAGCGTGTTTAGATGGGCTGTCATGTCTACCATAAAATGTAATTTTTCCAGCCACTCTGGCTGTTCCAGCTCAGCAAAGGTAAGCTCTTTGCTGGCCAGGAAGGTTTTTACTTCTTCCAAACATGTGACAAAGCGTTTTAGCACCTCGCCTCTGGACAACCACCGGACCTTGTTGTGGAGCAGGAGGTCCGAATATGTGCTTTCCACCTCTTCCAATAGCAAACGAAACTGGCGGTGGTTTAAACCCTTTGCCATTATCTTATTAACAATCTGAATGACCACATCCATCACTTTTGTGCATTCGGGGGGAAATGTTTGAGCACACAATGCCTCTTGGTGCAGGATGCAATGAAATGACAGAAGCGTTCTGCCCAGCGCCTTCTGCAGTAGAGCCACAAAGCCCTTCTGTGCTCCTCTCATGCTCGGTGCCCCATCAGTAGCCACTGAGACCAGGTGGTTGGTGTTTATTTTTTTAGCACTTAAAAAGTCCAGGACAGCCTTACAGATATCCTCACCCCTTGTTTGGTCTTTTAGTGGTATCAGCTCAATCAGTTCTTCCTGTGGCCCCAAAGAGTTCACATATCGACAGAACAGCGCTATTTGTTCAATATCACCTTTATCTTTGGACTCATCACAGGCGATGGAGTACGCCACAGCTGAATTAATGTCTTGAATTTGCTGTTTGCTAATGTTTTCTGCCATTTTTAGAGTTCTGTCTTTAACAGTCTTCGCAGACAGAGGCATGTCTTTGATTTTCTGCACAATTTCATTCTTGTTTTTGAAGTCCATGTATAGATGTTCCGAAACCTTAATGAATGCTTCTTTTATATACTCTCCATCTGTGAACGGCTTCCCGTGCTTGACTATTTCCTGAGCGGCTACAAAACTAGCATACGTTGTGGAATTTGCAGACTTCACCCAATTCTTGAAATTATTTTTGCTCCTATCAACCTTCCTCATAAGTTCTGCAACGGCTTTTCGTCTCTCATCTCCATCTGGATATTTTTCAGCAAAGGCAGCGTGTTTATTCTGGAAATGTCTTGCAATGTTTGACTTTTTGTTGTTTGCAAATTTCTCACCACATATTAAGCATACTGGTAAACCAGTCTTGTCAGTAGAGAATGCAAATGATTCTGTCCATGTATCATTAAACATTCTGTTTTCTTCAGAAATTTTTCTTTTCTTGCCTTTATCCATGGCTGGCCTACCGGGGGTCCAAAACAGCGACGTAATTAGAAATCAGAGGGCTCCATAGCAAAATTTGCTATGCCCGATGTCGGGGAACTGACATCAGAGTGAGAGGCGAAGGGGAGGCTCTCAGATTCTGCTGGCGAAAGACCCAGCACCAGGGGGAGAAGCAGCTCGGTAGAGGGGGAAGGAAATCAGCGCAACACCAGGGATAAAGGGGGGCAGATGGGGGAAGCGGAGAGAGAGCTGCGGGATTCTTCTCTGGACATCAGTGAGTAGAGCACAGGTCCTCCACTACCCACGCCCTCCCTGCGCAGAAGACTCCTGCGCAGTGAGAGGAGGAGGCGACTGGGAGTCAGACAGCTTCTATGCTGGAAGAGGTTTAAGAAACGCCCACAGACGGATTCTGCTAGCGACTGAGACAGCTACGCGGAGATGGGCTGTGCAGTCAGAACAGTTTAACAAGCCAATTAAGCCTAGAGAGGCGGCAGTTTACGCACGAGTAACTCACACCCATTACACCCAATAATCAATGCCCAAAATGCCATAGAAAATTAATCAGGGCCCCAGTGTGCCATAAATCATAATCAGTGCCTGATGTAAATAATAATTAATAATGAGGGTCCAATGTCATCCTCATCATTATAAAAATACCTTTTTTGACACTTTTTATTATTTCTGTGTTTGACCCCTCAGAATTACTCCTCCTCATAGAAATAAACATTACATTAACAAGTTACCTTTTTTTGAGTGTGTGTTCTTCACTCCCCTTCAAAACAGTGACCAGTGTATATGCCTCCTTTCAATGCAGCCTGCTTGCAAAGGCGGGACAACAAAGACCAGCAATAAGCTGTTGCATAACGTTCCCCAAGGAAAGCGTTAGCTATTCACCAAACTTTCCCCTGCTTAAGTTTAAAAAGGGGCTTCAAGCAACTAAAAAGGGGCTTCAGGCAACTAACTCCCACGTGGAATTGCCTATAGTAAGATGGCGGCCGCCTCAGAAGACCACATAGGCAGATAAGATGGCTGCTGGGGCGATCCGGTTACCCAGCAACAGCACAGCTGCTTCAGACGCTTTTAAAAGCAGCCGGCAAAGCAAGCGTTGGAGCGCCGAAGCCATCTCACCCCCACAAGGAGAATGCTGCGCATGTGACCAAATAGCGAGGACTTACTTTGCTAGTGACAAGCCCCGACGCTACCACAAGCCTCCCTCTCTTCCCGCCTCCCAAGAAAAACCCCCCACTTCAAACGGTCACAAAGCACAAATTCCACGCGACCGCGACTTGCTATGCCCAATAATCAATGCCCAAAATGCCATAGAAAATTAATCAGGGCCCCAGTGTGCCATAAATCATAATCAGTGCCTGATGTAAATAATAATTAATAATGAGGGTCCAATGTCATCCTCATCATTATAAAAATACCTTTTTTGACACTTTTTATTATTTCTGTGTTTGACCCCTCAGAATTACTCCTCCTCATAGAAATAAACATTACATTAACAAGTTACCTTTTTTTGAGTGTGTGTTCTTCACTCCCCTTCAAAACAGTGACCAGTGTATATGCCTCCTTTCAATGCAGCCTGCTTGCAAAGGCGGGACGACAAAGTTTTTTTTATTTTTTATTATTTATTTATTTTATCTTATTTTGAATATTATATATATATATATATATAATGCGTTCAACTGTTTTTTAAACAGAAGGGGTGGGCACTGTAGGCAGGGGGCAGTAACTGCCCTTGCTCCTGATCAAGCAAATAAATTTAAAGTAACCACTAAATAAAATGAGTTGGCCTAATGAACCAACTTCCAATTAATTTAAATGGAATTAAGTAATTAAATTGGCCTGCAATAATAAATACTGTTTCTTCATTAACTAACCAAAGGACTTAAATCAACCAAATGAATCTAATCAATTAAATTGAATTGATATACAATCAGAATCCAGCAGCAATTGATCTGCCCTTTCTCTTAGTCAACCAAAATGAATTTAAAGTTCCAACCAAATGAATTAAATTACCAAAATGAATCCACACTCGATAAGTTTAAATACAATTGGAATCAAGCAATAAGTTGACTACTGCAAGCACTTATTAAAGCAATCAAATTAATTATATTTCAGGGTTGCATATATATCCTTGGAGCGCTAAAGCCCTAATTAAAGCGCTTTACTATAATAACACTCAGAATCAAACCTCTATGAGCTCTTAAAATGCTTAACTTAAATAACTTGTTCTCTTCCAATCCACCAATTGAGCTATATTGTCACTTATAAAGCCTGAGTATCCAATTCCCACAACAGAGTGCCTCACCTAAAATGGCCGCCGGGCCAAACCACGTGGTTAGCTCAAAATGGCGACCGCAACTTCCTGGTTACCAAGCAACACAGCTATCAACTTCCTGTCCCTGGCTGCCAGCGTCCTGCCTCTGTGTCTGAAACAATAAGCCTCAACCCAGGCGCACTGAAGAAAAGCTCCCCCCTCCACAGCACCCTGTGGGAGCCAGCAAATCAAATCACACTACACAATACACACCAGGCACACACCTCACTCCCCTTTTCAATGCTTCAAGTCGAAGACCTGTACTGATTTAAAGAAATATTCCCACAAAAATTGCCCCTATTAAGATGGCGGCCGTCCCCCTGGTCACGTGGCTCCTTAAAGGGCTATCAGGAAGAGATCGTTACTAAGCAACCCCGCCGCCCCTTCTCACAGCCAGCGTGCTGCTAAAGGATTTTTCTACTCACGTGTGATCCTTGGCGCAGAGGCAGCCAGTGCACAATACCACAATACAAGGACGCGTCTCACCCGGCAACGATGCAGCTGCTACTGTCGCCTTTACCTCTCTTAAGCCGATGTGGAGAAAAGCTGCGCTGAACTATGCCAAGCAGCCACTTTCAGACAAAAGGCGAATAAAGCCCACCCCTGTGCTGCGAGTGATTTCCGCCCGGGAAAGCTTGCAACTGAAGCTGCGCTGCAAGTGATTTCAGCCCCAGAAAGCTAGCAGTTGAAGTGGAGCTCGGACTCCAGAAGGAATTAAATTTCCTTTAGTGATTTCAGCTCGAAATGCAAACAGCAGCTGCAGCTTTGCCCGGAAGGATCAGCGCCTGCTGCTCTTAAGCTCCACGTGATAGAAGGAAAAAGGCACCAACGACAACAGGATCAGCTGGAAAACGTGGGGGCTAGCCGGAGAAGAGAGGGCGAGCCCCCTCTGCTCCGGCCCTAAATAGGGCAAGCCACGCCCCCCAGCCAGCCGATTGCTGGCTGGGAGGCGTGGCCGGTTGGGATTCCCCTGTTCTCGCGAAGCAGGAGGCAGGAGCCCCCGCCCGGGGATTCCCTAATCTCGCGGGGCTCTCCGGCTAGGGCGCATGGCTGGCTGGCTGGCGGGGACGGCGGCGGCGCTCTGCTGGAGGGGCGCCCGAGATTATTGGAGGGCGCCCTGCTGGGCGCTCTGCTGGAGGTGCGTGTTTCCGCCCAGAAAATGCGCCTCCTCCCCTCGCCTCTGCCCCGGAGCCGCAGCAAAGGAGTTAAAGAGCCGCATGCGGCTCTGGAGCCGCAGGTTGCCGACCCCCGGTCTAGGCATTGGTTCCCGACCAGCTGCACCTGACCTCAGCAGGGCAGCACTGATGACTGGGCCCCACCATATCGTCAGTACCAGCAAACATTGTGGGGGGGGGGACAATGAATCCCAAGGCAATTGCATCCAGCCAGGTGTCGTTCCCCATAGGGGAAAGATGCACCCCACCTGCCTTAAAGAGGGCAACAGCCTTGAAGAAAATAGCAGGGTGCAATATTGTGCAAAACGGCCAAGAGGACGCTCAACGTCGGGCGTCCTGTATTTAAAGACTCTGACCCCTCCTCCAAATTGGCAACAATCAAAACTCCCCAGCAACCCAGTTTTAACCACTTAATGGCTTGGGTTCATCCCAAATCTGCCCAGTAACAGCAGGGTGGCTCTGTTAGGGAGAACACGCTTTCTAGGCTCTGTGGTTTAACCCACAGTGCCATCCACGTCCCTTTCTGGAGGTACTAGGCTGGCGTAAAGAAATAGCACCAGCTGTTTGAGCTTATCTGGTGTGTTCTCAGCAGGGTCGGATTTAGATTTGATGAGGCCCTAAGCTACTGAAGGTGATGGGGCCCTTTATATGTCCAGCTGTCCTTTGTCAACAACAAATTGTCGCTTTTTTGTTGTTGAATATATGCTATGTGGTAATTTATGGACCTAATAGGTATCTAAAACCATTTTATTTGTTTTTTATCTTATATTTTGGAAATGTACATCCAGTTTTTTCCCCTTTAAATTGTTTGGGGGGCCCCAAGAGAGTGGGGCCCTAAGCTATAGCTTGTTTAGCTTATACGTAAATCTGGCACTGGTTCCCAGTCATCAGAAACAGCTGTTTAGCCTATTGACTGATTTTCTCCACCTTGCATTGCTAGAGAGAGGAGCAGACCCTCCACTCACTGCAAACCTTTTTTATCACGTGATGCAGTTTAAAAGGACCTTAAGAACAAGCCTCAGCTATTTAAGGTGTAACTGGGGCTTCTTTCGCAGAGGTTGGAAGGAATAAAGTTTTGGTTATTTGCTGCACCCTTGGAAAAGATCATTATGCAGCCCGTGAGTCTTGTATGTCCATTTTTGTGGTTGTTAGTATAGGAGGCAGTTGCTATTGAAGCTGTAATACCATCAAATGCAATAGAACTATCCTGGAAAATTAGAAGGATTAATAGGAGGCTTGTTCTCTCTAGGGAAGAACGTGATTGTTTCTCAGCTGCTAACTCTTATATCTCTGACTTCTAGCCTCTGTTTCTCTAGCTGCTTCTGGGTTCTTTATTTTAATTTTTTATTGAAAGCATTTCAATTAAGCAAAATAAAGTAAGAATAAAAAGTGCATAAAGAGAAAAAGAAGGTGTACAGTATTATATCACTATATATGTAATCAACTACAATTCTGCAAGTGCTTATCTACAATAGAGGCATATAAATGTTATTATTATCCAAATACAAGTATGGTTATTTATAACCATATATTTAGAAATATGTTCCAAATATCATTATCCTGCTTCTAAAGTAGGTCCAGAAGCAGCAGCTACCGCAAAATGCAGGTCAGCTGTTCACTGGGGCAGGAAAACGTGGGATTTGAGAAGGGCTCAAAAACACTCGTATTTGAGTGAACATGGCTAAGTCATCTATTTTATGGTTCACTTACAGTACTTGTAAGGTAAAGGTAAAGGGACCCCTGACCATTAGGTCTAGTTGTGACCGACTCTGAGGTTACAGTGCTCACCTCGCTTTATTGGCCGAGGGAGCCGGCGTACAGCTTCCGGGTCATGTGGCCAGCATGACTAAGCCGCTTCAGGCGAACCAGAGCAGCGCACGGAAATGCCGTTTACCTTCCTGCCAGAGCGGTACCTATTTATCTACTTGCACTGGTGCGCTTTCGAACTGCTAGGTGGGCAGGAGCTGGGACTGAACAACAGGAGGTCACCCCGTCGCGGGGATTCGAACCGCCGACCTTCTGATCGGCAAGCCCTAGGCTCTGTGGTTTAACCCACAGCGCCACTCGCGTCCCTTTTACAGTATTTGCAGGCTGCCCTAAAGCAGAGTTCCTGGAAGCATCTCATTCTATTAACCTGAGTGTTAAAATTCCCTCACAGGTTCTCTAGCACTGCTCTAACCAGTGCTATCTATGGTCTTGTCTGTCTGTCTGTCTGTCTATTGTTGATGGCTTCCTTTTGTCCTCCTTTTGCAGCAACCGCCAAGTCTACTCGGTGGTCCCTGGGCTCACCTTATTTCCAGGACAAAGACTGTAAGAGCATTCATTTCCCTTCCCCCTTCCCCTCCTGAATCTCATCCTGCCACCACTGCGATTGAAAAATGTCTCTCATTTCCCTTGCTATAGGGAGTAGTTGCCACTGAGTTTCAGGTCCTGCATGGAGATATGGTCCAGATAAAAGGAAGGATCCTGCCAGATGCCAAAGAGTGAGTAGGGAAGGGGCGGAGTATCGCCTGTCTCCGGGAACTCGCGTGTAGGCACACTGTGTAAACGGTCAAGGTCAAGGGACCCCTGACCATTAGGTCCTGTCACAGACGACTCTGGGGTTGTGGCCCTCATCTTGCTTTATTGGCCGAGGGAGCCGGCGTACAGCTTCTGGGTCATGTGGCCAGCATGACTAAGCCGCTTCTGGCGAACTAGAGCAGCGCACAGAAATGCTGTTCACCTTCCTGCCGGAGCGGTGCCTATTTATCTACTTGTACTTCGACGTGCTTTCGAACTGATAGGTTGGCAGGAGCAGGAACCGAGCAACAGGAGCTCACCCCGTCGTGGGGATTCGAGCTGCTGACCTTCTGATCGGCAAGTCCTAGGCTCTGTGGTTTAACCCACAGTGTGTACATAGCCCTTAAACGTGCTTCTGAGAGCGGAGAATCTCTTATGTATGCCAGGCAAGCTCTGCTCTGGTCATGCGTCCAGGATATAGCAATTCACACTTGTACCAAGATCTTAAGCTGAATGCTGAAGCACCAGATTTATTAAAATAGGGCATGGAAGGGCGAATCATGTTCTAAACAAGGATGTAGAACACAGATCCTCTCATAGTTTTTTTTACCTGATTTCATACTACAGCCACACCCTTAAAATGGAGAGTAAATTAGGAGAGAGATTGCAAGAGGGCTGTGCCTGGGTGTATGGAGAAAACGCCCTACTGCACAAAAGTAAAATGTATTTGCCTACCTTTTTCTGCCTCTGGCACTGCCTGCTATTGGCATGTTACCTAGGAAGGAATGCAAACCACCTCCCCACTGGGCTTAAACAGGTTCCCCCCTCCCTGTGCTAATGTGTAGATGAAATCTTCCTCCTTGTCTTGCTTTCTACCAGCTGGCTGGGGCCGATGGGAGTTTCCAAAACATCTGGAGCAGCCTTTCTCAACCTGTGGGTCCCCAGATGTTGTTGAACTGCAACTCCCATCAGCCCTAGCTAGCAAGGCCAGAGCTCAGAGATGATGGGAGTTGTAGTCCAACAACATCTGGGGACCCACAGGTTGAGAACTGGTGATTATTCTGGAGGGTACCAGGTTACAGAATGCAGTAG
Organism: Podarcis gaigeae; assembly: GCF_964106915.1. NCBI lineage: Eukaryota > Metazoa > Chordata > Lepidosauria > Squamata > Lacertidae > Podarcis > Podarcis gaigeae. Next base: position 69,815,412 of record NC_139685.1, read on the forward strand.
CCAGCAACAAAATAAACATGATCCATCAGTATGGCAAGCCCTTCAAAACATTTGAAGATGCCTTTCCTATAGCACCTTAACTCTCTTGTCTAGATCCTGTGTACCTTACTTGGTCCCATTAACCAAGTTGCCTTCCCATAGCCCCTTCATCTTCAGCAGGGGGGACGCTGGCCTTCCTTACAAGGCTGTTGTAAATTATGTAATGGGGAATGTGGGATATGGGGATATATATTGTGAGTTAAGTAATTTAAGAGTCACGGGGATTGGCAGACACATTATGCAGATCTTGGGCTCCATCCTGACACCTCATTGGTCTATAACAAGCTCCAGGTAGATAATTCCTGAGTGAATCTCTGCAACCATGAGTACTAGAACATTGCTTTATTTTTAATTTTTAAAGTGTTTTCATGAAGCCTAAATCCAGTACGATATATGAATTTGAGGTCGGTTTAGGCTATATGCCTGGGTCCCCTTCTAATTGTTGGATCCAGAATGGATACAATTCCTAGACTAGCCAGGCAAGATTCCTGGTTATTCCTAAAGGCCCGCTGTGGGTTAAACCACAGAGCCTAGGGCTTGTTGATCAGAAGGTCGGCGGTTCGAATCACCGCGACGGGGCGAGCTCCCGTTGCTCGGTCCCTGCTCCTGCCAACCTAGCAGTTCGAAAGCACAAAGTGCAAGTAGATAAATAGGTACCACTCCGGCGGGAAGGTAAACGGCGTTTCCGTGCGCTGCTCTGGTTTCACCAGAAGCAGCTTAGTTATGCTGGCCACATGACCCAGAAGTGTATGCCGGCTCCCTCGGCCAATAAAATGAGATCAGCACCATAACCCCAGAGTCGGCCACGACTGGACCTAATGGTCAGGGATCCCTATGGGTCATTCAGGTAGCAAAGGAAGTGGCTCAGTGCCCCAGGGCAAATGGGTGCTTCCCTCCCCCCCCCAAGTTGCTGGTAGTTACAAAGACTGGAGGAGAGAGTTGAGTTATGTGACCTAGAAGCTAGAAGCTGGAAGCAGCCGGCTGAGAAACCAGGGAGATAGAGCTGTGCCTGATTTCTGCTTGAATCCAAGGCTGCATCTAAGGGGGAAGAAAAGGGGGTGTTACTGTTGTGAACCTAATAATAATAATAATAATAATAATAATAATAAATTTATACCCCCCCCCACCCATCTGGCTGGGTTTCCCCAGCCACTCTGGGCAGCTTCCAACAGAACACTAAAATACAATAACCTACTAAACATTAAAAGCTTTCCTAAACAGGGCTGCCTTCAGATGTCTTCTAAAAGTTTGGTAGTTGTTTTTCTCTTTGACATCTGGTGGGAGGGCGTTCCACAGGGTGGGTGCCACTACCGAGAAGGCCCTCTGCCTGGTTCCCTGTAACTTGGCTTCTCACAGGGAGGGAACCGCCAGAAGGCCCTCGGCGCTGGACCTCAGTGTCCGGGTGGAACAATGGAGGTGGAGACACTCCTTCATAGGTTCAGGTTGTATATATGTGCAAATAAACCATATGTCATAAAGGCAGCTCAGTCTCTGCTGTGCCTCATTCTGAAGGAAACGCGAACCCTGGTAAGCACTTGAAACCCCTGGAGTCTCACGCCCCTCAGGGATTGAGGTAGCATGTAAAAATATTCTCAATATTCTCATTGCATGGCGAGCATGTGAACAACTAGAAGAGGGGCCCTGTTGTTGTTGTTGCTGATGCTGAAGTCTAGTAAGCCTCTCACGTTTGCTATTCTTGTTTCTTTCATAACTTTCAAACCTCTTCAAGATTTGTTGTGAAACTGGGCCAAGACCCTGAGAACCTCGTTCTTCACTTCAACCCGCACTTTGACCCCCAGAAGTGTCGGAACACCATTGTGTGCAACTCCATGGAAAATGGGCTGTGGGGGGAAGAGGAGGAGAGCATCTCCAAGTTCCCTTTTGAGCAAGGCGGCAGAGTTCAGGTGAGGTCTTAGCAGTAGATCAAATGGAGCCAGCCAGGCAAGCAGGCAGCTTCTCCTGGAGTTCCCTGTAGAGGGAGGAACATCTGTAGCCTTCCAGATGACATTATAATCCCAACTTCCATCAGCCTTGGCTAGTATGGCTGATGGTCAGACATGATGGGACCAACAGGCCAACAATGTCTGGAGGGGACGACGACACAGGTTTACTTTCCCTGGCACATGCAAAAGTGGGACGCCTCCATGTTTCATAGGAGGGTTCATTTTATATGGGCAGAACAACTGGAATGCCAGTGTTGGGAGACTTGGCCTGTCTGAACAACAGTTGCGTCCCACTTTTAATTACAAGGGCTCACAAATGAAATGATCATCGCCTTTGTTTTGTGGATGTTTATGAATTCCCTGTGTTTTTATTACAATGCTTTTAAAAAATAAAAATATAAAAGCCTATGCTTATCAATTAAGATCCTTTATTAGGCATAGCAAACCACACGTTATCAAACAGACACTGTATACAAATTGTGCAACATACGAGCTCAACATAATAAGGTTTGTCCAGGTCAGATCTTTAACTCCAGAGAAAATCAATTTGCATAAATAATACAATACAGCACTACCAAATCCCCAATCAGTTAAGAACCACTAATTCTCTTTATAATGACCCAGTCTTTCTACATGGATAAATCAGGTAGAGACATTTTTGGTACAAGTGACTCTATGCGGATAGACGTAAAAATGTGGCTGTCTTGGTCCTTGGGCTTTGATGTACAGTCATACCTCATGTTACGCTCTTTCAGATTATGTCCTGAGGCAACCCGGAAGTACCAGAAGGAGTTACTTCTGGGTTTCGCCGCTCGCGCATGCGCAGAAGCACAAAATGACATCACGCGCATGTGCAGAAGCGGTGGATCACAACCCGCACATGTGCAGATGCGCCACTGCAGGTTGCGCTCTTTTCATGTTGTGAATGGGCAGGAAAGGGAAAGGGAACGCTGCAGGTTGTGCTCTTTTCATGTTGCGAACGGGCAGGAAAGGGAAACCCAGAATGGCCAGTTTGCACTGTTGACAACAGTGTCTGCCATTCCTTTAGAATCATAGAATTGTAGAGATGGAAGGGACCCCAAGATTCATCTAGTCCAACCCCCTGCAATGCAGGAATCTCAACTTAAAGCATCCATGACAGATGGCTGTCCAACCTCTGCTTAAAAACCTCCAAGGAAGGAGAGTCCATCACCTCCCAAGGGAGACTGTTCCAATTTAAGAAGTTAAAAGGTTCCCAGGTCATTTAAAAAACGGTTCAGTGTCCTGTGTTGACGGCTCCCTCTCTGCTTCTTGCAGCTTTCCTTCGCATTCCTTACTTCTGAGATTATGGTGCTCCTGGACGACAAACATGAGATCTCCTTCCCCAACCGGCTGGGCCTGAGGGTCCTTGAATACATGGCGGTGGAAGGAGGCTTCAGAATCAGAGCCCTCAGATTCCTCGAATCTTGATTTCCTGTAGTCCTGTAACATGTCCGAATAAATTCAACTTGGTTATTCGAAACGGGCAGTGTAACATAGTTTTGTTTTATATATTGTGTGCATTTCTGAGCACAATTCAAAGTGTTGGTTTTGACCTTTAAAGCTGTAAACGGCCTCAGCCCAGTATACCTGAAGGAGCGTCTCCACCCCCATCGTTCAGCCCAGACACTGAGATCCAGCGCCGAGGGCCTTCTGGCAGTTCCCTCATTGCTAGAAGCAAAGCTACAGGGAACCAGGCAGAGGGCCTTCTTGGTTCTGGCGCCCGCCCTGTAGAACGCCCTCCCACCAGATGTCAAAGAGAAAAACAACTACCAGACTTTTACAAGACATCTGAAGGAAGCCCTGTTTAGGGAAGCTTTTAATGTTTGATGCATTACTGTATTTTAATATTTTGTTGGAAGCCGCCCAGAGTGGCTGGGGAAGCCCAGTCAGATGGGCAGGGTATTATTATTATTATTATTATTATTATTATTATTATTATTAATATAATATCTTGTCTTTGAACAGTAAGGTAGTTTCTAGGTGCATTCACAGACCTCCCCCTGGTCTTCATTGAGACAACCAAGATGCATTGTTAGAGCTCAGAGATTGACAACTAGGTGTAAGCTATAGGGGTCTGTGCTTTAATTCATTTATTAAATGAGTTTCTAAACTTAATATAAAATATCTAAGCCAGGAACAAGAATATATAAAAATACACAGGATAAAACCAGCGATAAAGCACAATACAAAATCCTCCCTTGCTGACCTAGCCATGAGTTTAACGTTGATGGCATGAACTATGCTAGCCAGATTATCCCTGTGCAAGTATGCTCACAATTGCCTCAGGAGGTAAAAGGTCTTATGGCTGCCCAACTAATTGTTTTGCATTCCTTTTTTGTATGTGCATCTCAGGTTTAGTTTTCCACAAGGTCATAAATCTAGGCTGCACCACTTCAGACTGCAGCTGGTAATTACTTCAGGCTTCTTTGTTATTATTTTTCAAATCCCTCCCAGCCAAGAGACTTAACATGCCAGGAGGCAATGAGAGAGGTTCTAGCTTGGCCACTATTGCAACTTGTTAGTCTTCAATGCAGAGATAATCTTTTGTATGCAGGTGAATTCTGTCATCTGACCAAGCTGAGGTGGTGACGCCCAGACAGAAATATTGCTTCCTTCCTCAGTGGAAAATGTGGCCTTTATTCGCACTCTGCCAATGTGGGCAAAACCCAGTTCCTTCCAACACACTCCTGTTTCCTCTTTTTAGCACAGGCTCTACTTTAGCTCTCATTTCTACTTAACTCTCTGTTTAACTCACTCACTCACAACCCACCCAGGCAATGAGCAACCTTCAGATGGCTCTGTTTTCAGGAAACCATCAGAATGTGCCTTTAATAGCACCTCTGGACTGTATTAGCAATTCTCACCTGCCAATTGCTGCATGTAAAAGCTACTCTTAAAGGCACAGCTGCAGAATCGGAGTGCAAATTTGGCAACTCCACAATCTGCAACACCTGCTGCAACAGGTTTTCAATTGTTGATTGAAGATGTAAATTGCACTGATGCAAGACCAGTGGGTTCGCCTTTTTTGCTACCTCTTGCATTGGACACCTGTAAAAGATTGTGTGCAACTAGGTTCTACTCAGAGAAGACCCATTGAAATTAATGGGCTTAGGTTAACCAAGTCTATAAATACCTTGGAGTAGGACTAAGGTTGGCTACAACTCCAAATTATTTCTCAAAAAACAAAACAAACCCTGTGGTGGTATTTTTATAGTCCTTGTGAAACCTTAGACCACAATATTTTTCTTAGTCAAGGAGACAGTTTGTGGATTGGTATACTTTTATCATGCACAAAAGATTTTGTGGGACCTCCTCCACCTTACAAAATGTTTTGGTTGCTATGTTTGCATGTGGTAACTAGAATTGTCACACAAACGGAAGCCGCCCAGAGTGGCTGGGGAAACCCAGCCAGATGGGCGTGGTATAAATAATAAAATTATTCTTAAATATAACTATTTAAAGGATGTAAAAATCTGACCTCATGTCTTGGAAAGGGTAGATGGGATTTTATTTTCATAGAATCATAGAACTGTAGAGCTGGGTCATTAGTCCAACCTCCCCACAATGCAGGAATATGCAGCTGCCCCATACAGGGATCGAACCTGCAACCTTGGCGTTATCAGCACAATGCTCTAACCAACTGAGCTATCCATTTTGAGCTATATGCATTCTGAATAAACAATATTGTTTATTCTGTAATATGAGGTTGTGTTGTTTTTTTTAAAGAGACACTCTTTTTATTGCTTTGGAAATTGCGATCTGGGTGGGTTAACCTTTAAATGTGAACTCGATCAAAATTCTCCCTAGTCACAAGATGCTTTGGGTGGAATTCAGCAGTCACTCTGACAAATGCGCCATCTGCACAAACTTCACAGCTCATCAGATGAAAGGATCCCTTCTCTCCTTCTCCGGCACACTCTTTTGGGGGTCCTCCTGAATCTCACCAAGCCAATTTGGGTGGTGCCACTGAAGGCAGTGGTGTAGAGTGGTTGGAGGCCACAGGGGCAACTGCCCCTCATGCAAAATTTCAACACCCCTGCCCCAGTACAGCTGCATGTTTCCAATGCTGGGCTCTCTTGAAAATGGCTTCTCCAGGCAAACCAGGAAGTGACCTCTCCAGACCTTCTACACTTATCTTGGCAGCTATGATCTCCTGGGCAATGCAGACACCGTTAGGCAGTTGAAGTTGAATGTGCATGGATACTCTGCCCGAATCTCTTCCACCTACCCCTCTGCAGAGCCCCGGATGCTGGCAATCTCTGCTATGTCACTGGTTGACGGGGCCTGTTAAATGACTCTCTCCCTTTGTTGCAGCAAATTAGCATGGCTACCCCTCTGATGGGACGCGGGTGGTGCTGTGGGTTAAACCACAGAGCCTAGGACTTGCCGATCAGAAGTTCGGTGGTTCGAATCCCCACGACAGGGTGAGCGCCCGTTGTCGGTCCCTACTCCTGCCCACCTAGCAGTTCAAAAGCACGTCAAAGTGCAAGTAGATAAATAGGTACTGCTCCGGCGGGAAGGTAAACGGCATTTCCGTGCGTTGCTCTGGTTCGCCAGAAGTGGCTTAGTCATGCTGGCCACATGATCCGGAAGCTGTACGCCGGCTCCCTTGGCCAATAAAGCGAAATGAGTGCCACAACCCCAGAGTTGGTCACAACTGGACCTAATGGTCAGGGGTCCCTTTACCTTTACCTTTACCCCTCTGACATTTGCTGTGTCCACAGCTGAGGCTTCCCCAGATTCGAGATGATGTACGAAGGGACACTTCTGCGTTGGCAGTTCTATAGTATCAGCATCTGGTAGGAAGCCAGTGTGGTGTAGTGGTTAGAGCCATTCCAGACTTCAACAGGCAAGACCTGGTTCAAATCCCCACTCATCCACGAACCAATCACCTTATTCCACTGAAGACCATTTATTTCCTTGGCTCAGTTGTTTGCTGACCTGTCTTTTTTGCTCTGCTGGCACCAAAACCCAGACCAAAGTAAAAAAATAGAGTGGACAAATGTTCCAACGAGTGCCAGCCAGGAAAATGCTGATAATCAATTGCATAAAGCCGACATTGCCAACCTTGTGCTTTCCACAATGGATCCCATCAGCCCATCTAGCACAGGTGATGGGAGCTGTAGTCTGAAACATCTGGAAAGCAAAAGGTTGGGGAGGGCTGGCAAAGCAAACTGGCACCAGCTGCTTGAGTATATCATCAGTGCTCCCATTCATCTGATTTTTGCCAATCAACCCAGATTTTCTCTGCCTTGCATTTCTGGGTATCTGAACAGACCACCCACTCACAGCAGACCCTTTTTGTCACGTGATGCTGTTTCCCCCAGCTATTTAAAGCAGCTGGGGCTTGTTCTCCTAAAACTGCAGAGCTGAGATTAGGCAGAAGAAAACGTTGCTTACTTGTCGGCCGGACTCCTGCAAGAGTGTCCCATGGATTGTGTGAGTTTCAGGTGCTCTCTGGTTTTTAGCATAGGAGACCGTTTGCAGGGAGGCTACAGTATAAACTGCTGGGACTAATTAACGAATGTTAAAATGGTGTTGGATTGAAATGAAACGGCTTTAGCAACAAGGTTAAAAATAATATGTAAAAATGGATTGATAAGTAGATGGAAATACGAAGTTATAATATGTTATGATATAGAATTAAGATAAAAACAAAGAGGGAAAGGATTTGCTGAATTAACCATGTGAACTGGAATACAAAAAAGGGAGGTGTGAGGAGGTCAGGGAAATAAGTAAATGAAATATAAGACATGAAAGGAATGATCTGTTTTTAATTCTTTTTTATTTTTCATGTATTTTGTATTTTTCCTTTGTATTTTTGTACCTTTTTATTTTTCTTTTTTTTATTCTGTAACTTTTTCTGTCTGTAAAACTTTAATAAATATCATTTTAAAAAATAAAATAAACTTCTGGGACTAAGCAGTTCTAGAAACCTGAAAGTGTTAATAGGTAGCTTGTTCTTGCATGAGAATAGTAAGCTTGTTTCCTAGATGACAAGTGTTGCTTGTGCTTTTGTATCTTCTTGTTTCTAGTTCCTTGCTAAATATTGTTGGTGCTTTGTCAGGGTGTGTGTGTGTGTCCTGTAATGTAATACAGTGGTACCTCGGGTTAAGTACTTAATTCGTTCCAGAGGTCTGTTCTTAACCTGAAACTGTTCTTAACCTGAAGCACCACTTTAGCTAATGGGGCCTCCCACTGCTGCTTGGCCGCCAGAGCACAATTTCTGTTCTTATCCTGAAGCAAAGATCTTAACCTGAGGTACTATTCTGGGTTAGAGGAGTCTGTAACCTGAAGCGTATGTAACCCGAGGTACCACTGTACCATCAATACACACAAAGCTTTCTGGAGCTTAGAAAAAGACTGGTCTCTGTCCCTAGCACCTTACAGTCAAAAAATCTGCCGATGGGAAAGGCAAATACGGTGTAATTTAATGGGAAGTGGGTGCATAAATGTGGTTTTGTATTATAAGGAAAAACTGCTCCCTTTCCCTTATGGGGTATTCCGGAGACCGTATGGAGTCCTTAAGTGGGTTCCCTATCGGTAGGAGAAAATAACAGAGGCCAACAAGAGAATATTGAGAAGCAAAGCAGCTAGTAAGCCTGATCTTTATTAAAGGGACTGTTGCAACAGGGTCCCCACTCATCTCACACAGGAGGAGAACCCTGAACAATGGTGCACAAGCTCTTATATAGACTTTTGAAATTGCACACCCTGTCGTCCAAGACCACGCCCCTAAAACATCATACATACATCACAGAAGAAGGTGGTCTACAGCATAGGAGGTGCTCTACAGCAGAAATCCTGCCTGCCAGGATACCTGATAATGGTCACTGATTGCTCCACCTGGGCAGCCTGGCCATTCTTTTGTGAAGGTAAATACTTTAGTTCAGGCTTCCTCAACCTTTCCCCCCCCCCCAGATGTTTTTGGCCTATAATTCCCATGATCCCTAGCTAGCAGGACCAGTGGTCAGGGATGATGAGAATTGTAGTCTCAAGACATCTGGAGGGCCAAGTTTGAGGATACCTGCTTTCGTTCCTGAATCCAGGTCACAGGCTCACCCTATTCAATACACAAAAAAGGCCTTAAGACAGGATTTGCAAGCAAAAAGACAATGGGAAGGCTTTCCCCATTTGCCTTCCTTAATGCAGAGGAATATTTGAGGTCATTGGGAGAGTCAAAATAACTTCAGGATTGCTCTCTCATACTATTTCAGACACATGGTTCATATATTAAGATATGTGTGCATTTATGAATATTCATTCTGTATTTGAGACCTTAAAATTCCTATATCAGTGTGCTCAAAGGGGAATGGGTTTGAAGTAAGGACTTCACAGAAAATGTGTGTTTGGCAGAATGCATATTTGAGTGAATTGGTCCAATTGATCTGTGGTGTTATTTATTCACAGTAGTTTTACATTGCCCAGTGATGGAGTTCTTGGGACCAGCGCCATCTTTTTTACATGAACAAGGAATAAAGGGGGGGCGGAAGGAGGAAAACTCTGGAGGTCCAGTGGGGTCCAGCCTTCTGATCCTAAGCAGCTAATAACTCCTGGAAAAAAAGTAGAAAAAAGTCAGTTCCTGAAAAGCTTTCCTACCCCTGCTCTAACAAATGAGATGAGTACTTTTCCGAGCACAATTCAAAGTGTTGGTGCTGACCTTTAAAGCCCTAAACGGCCTCAGTCCTGTATACCTGAAGGAGCGTCCCCACCCCCATCGTTCAGCCCAGGCACTGAGATCCAGCTCCGAGGGCCTTCTGATGATTCCCTCATTGCTAAAAGTGAGGTTACAGGGAACCAGGCCGAGGGCCTTCTTGGTAGTGGCACCCACCCTGTGGAACGCCCTCCCATCAGATGTCAAAGAGATAAACAACTACCTGACATTCAGAAGACATCTTAAGGCAGCCCTGTTCAGGGAAGTTTTTAATATTTAACGCTGTACTGTTTTTAACACTTGATTGGGAGCTGCCCAGAGTGGCTGGGGAAACTCAGCCAGATGGGCGGGGTATAAATAATAAATTATTATTATTATTATTATTATTATTATTATTATGCATGTGCTTCTTGTTTATGGACTCATAGCCAGCTGCTTCCTTTTCTTCTGTATTGTAGGCTTTGTGTCCTAACCTTGATGCATGGGATGAGCCTTGCTCCAGCCCAAAGACTGTAAGAGCACCAATTCCCCTTCCTCCGCTGAATCCCACCGTGTCACCGCCACAGCTCAATTTGTGTCTGATTTCTCTTTCTGCAGAAATTGACTGCCACTGAATTTGAACTTGAGCAAGGGGACACCATTCAAGTGAAAGGGATGATCTTGCCAGGTGCCAAAGAGTATGTTGTTCTTGTGTTCTTATTTCCCTCCCCGCCAATTTTTCTTTATCGTTTTCATTTTTACACTTGAAACAATAACAACGCTTCACTTTTAAAAAAGAAAAACAAACCACAATTAATATCCACTCCACTTCCACCCCTTCCATTCTTCGTTTTGCGCATTCTAATTTCCCCCTACATCTTATTCTTTATCAACTTTATATCTCAATATTTCTTACTGCTGAATTTATTTTGTTACTGTTAACTTTTTGATAGGTTTACAATACATTTCCAAATAATCTATAAAATATTTCCAGTCTTCTTCGAATACTCCCTGCCCCTGTTCCCTTGTTCTATTTGTCAGTCTTGCCATTTCTATATATTCTATGAATAGATTAATTTAATTTAATCTATTCATCTGCATCTGCCCTTAGGGTGAAAGGTGGGTAAGGAATAAAGAACCAGCAGCATGTGTCTCTATCCTGTCATTCCTGTGTTTGGATGTGTTTTTCCACGAACTATCTTGGATCCAAATCCAGAAACAGAATGACCTAGCTTGAGGTTGAATCCTGACAAGACAGAAGTACTATTTTGGGGGGACAGGAGGCGGGTGGGTGTGGAGGACTCCCTGGTCCTGAATGGGGTAACTGTGCACCTGAAGGACCAGGTGTGCAGCCTGGGAGTCATTCTGGACTCACAGCTGAGCTGTCCATGGAGGCGCAGGTCAATTCTCTGTCCAGGGCAGCTGTTTATCAGCTCCACCTGGTACGCAGGCTGAGACCCTGTCTGCCCGTGGACTGACTCGCTAGAGTGATGCATGCTCTATTATCTCTTGCTTGGACTACTGCAATGCGCTCTACGTGGGGCTACCTTTGAAGGTGACCCGGAAACTACAACTAATCTAGAATGCGGCAGCTAGACTGGTGACTGGGAGCGGCCACCAAGACCATATAACACTGGTCTTGAAAGACCTACACTGGCTCTCAGTACGTTTCCGAGCACAATTCAAAGTGTTGGTGCTGACCTTTAAAGCCCTAAACGGCCTCAGTCCAGTATACCTGAAGGAGCGACTCCACCCCCATTGTTCAGCCCGGTCACTGAGGTCCGTCCAGTGCTGAGGGCCTTCTGGCGGTTCCCTCACTGTGAGAAGCCAAGTTAAAGGGAACGAGGCAGATGGCCCTCTCAGTAGTGGCACCAGCCCTGTGGAATGCCCTCCCACCAGATGTCAAAGAGAAAAATAACTACCAAACTTTTAGAAGACATCTGAAGGCAGCCCTGTTTAGGGAAGCTTTTAATGTTTAATAGGTTATTGTATTTTAGTGTTTTGTTGGAAGCCGCCCAGAGTGGCTGGAGAAACCCGGCCAGATGGGCAGGGTATATATAATAAATTATTATTATTACTAGCTGCATTTTAAGCCTGAGAAGAGTATTCCCAGAGCACTGACTAACTTTTAAAGCAGTGGATCCCTTTCGGAGGCCATCTTCCAACATGGGTGTAGTCAGGATTTGTGTTTTAGGGGGCAGGACCCCCCACCTGTCATCATTCTCTGTCTGGCTCTGTCTAGAAGAATTGGAATGAAAAGTCTCAACAACCATTGTTTTAAGTTACTTTCTTTTGACCCCAAGTGTTCAGAAAAACCTGTCAAAATCTTTCTACCATTTCTACTGTTAGTTAAGTTAGCTATGCCACTGCCCCCTGAGGCAGTTTGTTCCAGCTCTTGCTGTTTCTAAATGTATGATGTGAATGTGGCCCTTCAGTCCCACGTTCGAGTTGTAGAGTTAGAAGGGGCCTTAGAGTCATCTAGTCCAACCCCTGCAATGCAGTCACCAGTAACCCTTTCACCCTGAGTTCATGTTTTCCCTCCCTGCATTGGTCATCCTCTTAAAGGTTCTCCGTCAATCTGGGCGAAGACTGTGAAAATCTCGTCCTTCACTTCAACCCACGCTTTGAAAACCAGAATGACACAAGCTCCATTATCTGCATGTCCAAAAAACATGGGGTGTGGGGGAAAGAAGAGAGGATAACCGACTTCCCTTTTGAGAAAGGTGGCAAACTTAAGGTGAGCACTTAGCTGTATATCACAGAATCTTAGAATTGGAAGGGGTCCTAGGGTCATCTAGTCCAACAATTCAGGAATCTCAGCCATGGCAGATGGCCACCCAACCTCTGCATAAGAACCTCCAGGGAAGGAGAGTCCACAACCTTCTGAGGGCATCTGTTACATTGCTGATCAGCTCTTAGCCTCCAGAGCAGGAGAACACAAGCTTGCTCCATCCTCTACACAACAACATTTTTGATATTTGAAGATGACTATCCTATCTCCTGTTGACTTTGTCCATGGAGTTTTCTTGGCAGGGATACTGGAGTGGCTTGCCGGTTCCTGCTCCAGGTGGATCACGTTTGGTCAAAACTCTCCACTATGACCTGTCCATCTTGGGTGGCCCTACACGGCATAGCTCATAGCTTCTCTGAGTTATTCAAGCCCCTTCACCACGGCCAGGCAGTGATCCCATGGACTGCAAGAAGACCAAACCTATCCATTCTTAAGGAAATCAGCCCTGAGTGCTCACTGGAAGCTGAGGCTCCAATACTTTGGCCACCTCATGAGAAGAGAAGACTCCCTGGAAAAGACCCTAATGTTGGGAAAGATGGAGGGCACAAGGAGAAGGGGACGACAGAGGACGAGATGGTTGGACAGTGTTTTCAAAGCTACTAACATGAATTTGACCAAACTGCGGGAGGCAGTGGAAGACAGGAGTGCCTGGCGTGCTCTGGTCCATGGCGTCACAAAGAGTCGGACACGACTAAACAACAACAACAACATCCTATCTCCTCTCAGTCTCTTCTTTCCCATGCTAAACATACCCAGCTCCTTCAACCATTCCTCATAAGGCTTGGTTTCCAGACCCTTGAACCATCTTGGTTGCCCCCCTCTGCACACATTCCAGCTTGTCAACATCCTTCTTAAATTGTGGCACTCGGAACTGGACTAGATCAGCAATATCAAAGGGTGTGTGTGAATGGAGCAGGCAGGTGTGTGGCTTCTGCAGGGGGTGGTCTCTGTGGAGGGAGTGTTTTGGGGGTGCTGAACCTGCAACCCTCCAGATGAAATTGCACTCCCAACTCCCATCAGCCCCAGCTAACATGACCAGTAGTCAGACACAATGGGACCAATAATCTGTTGATTGTGAGCAGCGTCCCTTGCACAGCGGAAGGATGAGGAGTACGTGCCACATACTCTATATTGCTTTATTTACACTTCAAAGCTGGTAGATTACAGAAAAACATCTTGCCTCTGCCGGAGCAGAGAAAAGCATCCTCTCTCCTCTAAAGCATGGAGAGAACAACACACTGAACTGCAAAGAACAGTGAAAAACAGGAAACCAGTGTACGTCACATCCAGTCTCCTTTCCCGTGAGAAAACCCAACAGCATTTGACTGTGGAATGTAAACATTGTCTTGTGACAAGCACTTCGCTGCTCAGTGAAGGAAGCAGAAACCAACATCCTCCCCCTTTCTGTGAACATCACTGGGCAGCGTGTTCGTACAATATCAGTACAAACCCAACTTCTGCACATAGGTACAGTGTTGATCCCTTGATACAATCTTGGACAATACATCAGCAGGAATTTCATTACCTGGCATATAGGACACCGTTACGAGTCCCTTCTGAATATGTTCCCTAGCATGTTGCAACTTCAATTGCAAGTGCTTCGTGCTTTGCTTACAACCTTCAGAATTCAGCAAAGCCAAACATGCTTTGTTGTCCTGGTAAACCTGGATTGGACATTTGACAGGAATTTTCATGTCCTTGCACAATTGTAACAACCATTCACAATCCTTAAGTGAATAAGACAGTGCATTCAGTTCAGCTTCACAAGTACTTAAGCTAACTGTTGTTTGCTTCTTGCATGACCAATCAAATAGACCCTGATTGTACTTATAGCAAACTCCAGACGTACTTTTCCTGTCTGTAGTGTCACTTCCAAAACTTGCATCTGCAAATATCTCAAGACCACCAGACTTCTGATTGTTAAATCTCAGTCTGTAATGCATAGTGCCTTTCAAATACCGCGCTATGCGTTTCAGAGCTTTCCAATCCTTAACAGTAGGATTGTTGACTTGTCTGCTTAGCAAATTACAGCTAACAGCAATGTCTGGTCTTGAACATCTGGCAATGAAGTTTAGCTTGCCTAGCACACTTCTGTACAGTGTAGTGTCAGAAAATGCTTCTTCAGTGTCATCTACCTGATAACCTGTTATCATCGGTGTGTCCACAGGGTTAGCATCCATCAGGTTTAGTTTGCTTAACACATCAGCAATTTTCCGTGACTGGTGTACTAGAATGTTACCATCTTGATCTCTCTCTATTTCCAGAGATAGGTAGTTGTTTACCTCACCAAGATCTTTTATGTCAAAGTGCTCTTTCAGTTGAGCTAGGGCGTTATTGTACATTGTGACATCTTCCCAAAAGAATAAAAGATCATCAACATAAAACAAAAAATACAGTTTCTTTTGCCCCTCCTCTTTGACAAATACGCATGGATCAGCTTTCCCTTGCTTAAAACCTAGAGAAAACAATACTTCAGTGAGTTTTGTGTGCCAACACCGTGCACTTTGTTTGAGACCATAAAGGGACTTCTTCAGAGCACAAACAAATCCCTGTTTTACCTGTACGCCATCAGGTGGAAGCATATAAAGTGATTCATCTAGAGATCCGTACAGAAAAGCTGTATTCACATCATGGTGACTAATGTGTAGATTCTCTTCTGCAGCTAGCTTGAGCATAAGCCTAATGCTCTCATACCTCACGGTGGGTGAATAGGTCTCATGATAGTCTTCACCTGGTACCTGTGCAAAACCTCTGGCTACCAATCTGGCTTTGTGTCTGACTATCTTGCCATTTTGATCTGTCTTCGCTTTGAAGACCCATTTGCTTCCAAGCAGTTTCATTCCTGGAACTACTGGAACAAGGTCCCATGTTTTGTTCCTTTCCAAGGAATCAAGCTCAGCCTTCATGGCATTTAACCATGGCTCAGCTTCCTTTGAATCCAAATCCTGGATTTCTTGGAAACTTGAAGGTTCAAATACCTTCTTGGAGCTTTTAACAGCTGTTACTGCTATCTTAGCAAACTCATCAGCAAATCTCTTTGGAGGTCTGCCTTTTGTTGCTCTCTGTGACCTGCGAATTAGCCTTAAGTCTTCAATACTCTCCTCTTCCTTCTTAGGAGAAAAGTGACCTATTGTGAACAATGGTTCCTCTAATTCTTGATCAGAGCTTTCAGAGGGTCGCATAGAGGCTTTCGCACTCTTGAAATCCTCTGAATCACCCGATTCAGTTTCAGACTCAGAATCAGAACCTTCATCAGTGGGTGTGGGTTGTTGCGGTTGCTTTTGACTATCCTCAGTCTCATCACTGTCATCAGGATAACATTGGAAAATTCCCACATTCTCCCCCCACTTGGCATTGTACTCAACACTTCTTGTGAGCTTAATTGCCTTAGAGTCAGTCATCATTATTCTGTAAGACCCTTTCTGATAACCTAGAAAGATACCATGCAATCCACGCTTGTCTAACTTGGAGCTTTGTGGTGAGTGAACCCACATGTCAGAACCAAAAATTTTCATGTGTTTGATGTATGGCTTCTTGCCAAACATCTTCTCATAGGGGGTACAACCAATCGCTGAAGATAACCTGCGATTATAACTGTAAACAAAACACGAGAGAGATTCGGCCCAATAACTCTCTGGAAGATTGGCATCATGCAGCAAGGTTTTTAACCCTTGAAGCAATGTCTGATTTGCTCGTTCCGCAAGTCCATTCTGCCATGGCGAACGAGGACTAGACAAATCGTGTTGAATTCCTTTCTCAGTCAGAAAAGCTTCAAACTGCTGAGAAGTGAATTCTCCCCCGCGATCAGTGAAAAGAATTTTTTATCTTCTTATCATGCACATTTTCCAACCAAGCACAGAATTCCTTGAACCTAGGAAAAGCCTCTGATTTCTGCTTGAGATTGTACACATAAATATACCTGGAAAATGCATCAATGAGAACCATGAAGTACCTGTTTCCACCCAAAGAGGGCGCTAGTGGTCCAACCAAATCAGCATGAACAACCTGGTATGGTTCTGTAGCTTGCCTACTAGACACCTTACCTTTCGCAGCCATTTTCACTTTGTTTGCTGCGCATGCCTTGCACTTCATGTGGTACCTGCAGGGTTTAATAGTCATACCTTCAACCAAGGCAGGCATTTTAGATACTGCCTCAAAATGCAAATGACCAAATTTTCGATGAAAATCGTGAATACATTCTGCATGCAAACTTTTGTTAGAACCTGCAATGCAACAAGTGTCATCCTGCACAACATCATCAAAATACAAAACATACAAACGATCAACATATTCAGCATGCAATACATAATCATTTTTCTTTGTGATGATGCACCTTTTGTTCTTAAAGGAAACGTCAATTTTCCGCTCATTCAGCTGTCCAACGCTGAGCAGATTATGCTTGGCATCTGGCACATAAAGCACATCCTGTATCGATAAGTCCAAACTGTGAAGAACAACAGTTCCGTAGCCTTTACTGGGGATTGTGTGGTCATCCGCCTGGTGAATCGCACCTTCCTGCGGTGTAAAAGATACGAACAGTCGCTTATCGTTGCACATGTGATGGGTCGCCGCTGAATCAACAACGAAGAAAGATCTAGACGTCTTCTGGACCTCTGCAACTTTTGGAGTGAAGCGTGAGACCATTGCCTTGTGCTGCGTTGTCCTGGACACCGGACCTTTGCCTTTGCCTCGGCCTTTTCCACGCGATGAGCTTTCGCTGCGCTGCTCTGTCTTGGCCCTGGGATTTCTGCATTCCCTCTTCATATGGCCTAGACGTCCACACGAGTAGCATTTCACTGCCTTCAAAGCTTTGGCGCCATCTGGTGGTTCCACTGCACTCTGGGATGACGTCTGTGAAGTCTCCCCCTTGCCCATGCAGCTAGCACCCCGGCGGTCTGCTTCATTCTGAATCATGGCAGTATCACAGGCTACTGTGAGTTGAGCATTTGGCTGATCAGCATCAAATTCCCCACTTGCCTCAGCCAGCCTTCTGCAGCTAGCCATCATGACTTTGGCATTAGCCTTCTGCGTCATCTCTGCTGCTTTAAATCAGGCTGCTTTATACTAGCTGTGTCTGTGTACAGCTGCTTCATTCCAAAAGCAAGTCCAAAACAGCCTCTGCCTGTGAGCCTGTGCCACTCTGCTTAATTGCAGCTGCTTCAAACCTCATTCCAAAGGCAAGTTCAAAAGTGCTTTCTCTCTGCTGCCTTAAATTCATGCTGCGTCACTGCTGCAGCTGCTTTATACCAAAAGCACTTTTAAAAGTTACTTTCGATTTTCCCCAGCATAGGAGCTTGTTCCTTTGAGCCCGGCAAAACGGCCTTAAAAGTTCAAAGTCCAGCCATAAAGCCATTAATTAGAAGCTGGCAGGCTGCCCGGAGCAGTAGCACATACCTCATCAATCATCTTGACGCGCAGAGCAGATACCGTTTCGATCTGTCCCTCTGCATTCCGATCCTTTTCCGGCACTCCGATTCGACTTCTGGAGCCCATAACCAAGTGTTGATTGTGAGCAGCGTCCCTTGCACAGCGGAAGGATGAGGAGTACGTGCCACATACTCTATATTGCTTTATTTACACTTCAAAGCTGGTAGATTACAGAAAAACATCTTGCCTCTGCCGGAGCAGAGAAAAGCATCCTCTCTCCTCTAAAGCATAGAGAGAACAACACACTGAACTGCAAAGAACAGTGAAAAACAGGAAACCAGTGTACGTCACATCCAGTCTCCTTTCCCGTGAGAAAACCCAACAGCATTTGACTGTGGAATGTAAACATTGTCTTGTGACAAGCACTTCGCTGCTCAGTGAAGGAAGCAGAAACCAACATAATCCAGCAACATCTGGTGAACTCCAGGTTCCCCTGTGAACGGGGGGAGACTTCCTTGTAACATAGCAGGGTTCAGTTTATGTGTGCAGAACAACGGTTGGGGGTCTGGCATGTGTGAGCAGTACTTGTATGGGATTTTTAAACTGTGTGTTAAAAACCAACCCATCGTTGCCTATGGAAATCTAGCTTGTAAGTGGGCCTGTCTAATCTCTGTTGGGAGGGACTTTCTCAGAATTTGGGTCCCTAACATCTAATGCGTAGCTTTAGATACCACCTTGCCAACAAAGGCCCGTATAGTTAAAGCTATGGTTTTTCCAGTAGTGATGTATGGAAGTGAGAGCTGGACCATAAAGAAGGCTGATCGCCAAAGAATTGATGCTTTTGAATTATGGTGCTGGAGGAGAGTCCCATGGACTGCAAGAAGATCAAACCTATCCATTCTGAAGGAAATCAGCCCTGAGTGCTCACTGGAAGGACAGATCGTGAAGCTGAGGCTCCAATACTTTGGCCACCTCATGAGAAGAGAAGACTCCCTGGAAAAGACCCTGATGTTGGGAAAGATGGAGGGCACAAGGAGAAGGGGACGACAGAGGACGAGATGGTTGGACAGTGTTCTCAAAGCTACCAGCATGAGTTTGATCAAACTGCGGGAGGCAGTGGAAGACAGGAGTGCCTGATGTGCTCTGGTCCATGGGGTCACAAAGAGTCAGACACAACTAAACGACTAAACAACAACAACAAGCTTCTGGTGCAAACAAGCAATGCATTACTAGCAGAAAATCGACCCATACCAACAGGTTAACCTGGATTAATAGCATTTATTTAACTCTCTGTAGATAAGAGTAAAATGGAGGTGCAAGGCAATTCTGATGCGCCCTAGACTGCCACATTTGGGGCCAGAACAGCCTGGGACGCCCTTGCAGGAACCATTCCTTTAAAAGCTTTCAAATGCTGCCCGGGACTTGTGTTTTGTTTTTAAAGTGTGTGGTGTCCCCTGCTGGTCATGATTATTCCTTTTATTTCTTGTAGCTTTCCTTCATTCTTTACACTTATGAGATCAAGGTGCAGCTGGCAGACGGCCATGACATCTTCTTCCCCAACAGGCTGGGCCTGGAGACCGTCAAGTACGTTGCGGTGGAAGGAGACGTCAGGATCCAAGCCCTCAGATTTCTCAGATTATCCTAGTCCCAAGTCACTGTTGTCTTGTTACATGTCTGAATAAACACAGCTTGTGCTCTTCAATACATGTCATTTCACATGGTTTTATTTTGTAAGAGGGAGGAAGGGGGCAATTTTCAGGCCAGGAGCTGCTGCCATTATTATTATTATTATTATTAGTAGTAGTAGTAGTAGTAGTAGTATTTACTCATTCTGCCCATCTGACTGGGTTTCCCAAGCCCCTCCAGGTGGCTTCCAGCACATATAAAAACATAATAAAATGCCAAACATTTAAAATGTTAAGAGTTTTCAACATACGATACAATAAGAACCCAACTAGCGTAAAAAAAACAACGGAAAATTAAGGATAAAGGAGCAAAAGAGGAAAGAAAGAAATAAAAGAGAGAGATAAATTAATATAATAAAACACAAAGAGACGATAGAGAAGAAGAGGAGGAGTTTGGACTTGATATCCCGCTTTATCACTACCCGAAGGAGTCTCAAAGCGGCTAGAGAGAGATACAGAATCTCCTATCACACTTGTTTCTTAATTTTCAATCTGCATACAGAGAATTTAATTCTCCCAGCGCTTCCTCCTTCCTCAGTCTCACACCCCCCAAAAAATCACTCTAGCTTGCCTCTCAAATGGCTCCCATTCTCTTTGGTCTGTTACCTCTCTGAATCTACCTTCATTTATCCTGATTATATGTCTTCAGAGATCAAAACATTCATATGAATAACATTGAGAACCATAAAAAATTAAAGATCTTTGGGAATGGGTGGGGGTGGGGGTGTTGAGGAAAAAAGTCTTTGAGGGCCACATTCCACTGGTGAGTTGGGGTCGGGGCCCAATATAGGTTAAGGAACAAATGGAAGTTTTTCCTTTATGGCTTCTGTGCACACACAGGCAGAGCACTTTGCAGCAGTAGACCCTACCCCAAAGCGACGGATCAGGCCGTAGCTTAGACGTGGAATGCTTGCTCTACATGCACAAGGTCTCTGGTCCAATTCCTGGCTCAATTCTCCGGGTAGGACTAGGAATGTCCTCATCCGAAACCTTGGACAGGCTCTGCCAGTCAGTCAGGGCTGGATTTAGGTTTGATGAGGCTCTAAACTATTGAAGGTAATGGGGCCCTTTACATGGGGCAGCTGTCAACCAGCTCCATCTGGTACGCAGGGTGAGACCCTACCTGCCCGCGGACTGTCTCACCAGGGTGGTGAATGCTCTAGGTATCTCTCGCTTGGACTACTGCAATGCGCTCTACGTACGGCTACCTTTGAAGGTGACCCGGAAACTACAACTAATCCAGAATGTGGCAGCTAGACTGGGAGCGGCCGCCGTGACCACATAACACCAGTCTTGAAAGACCTACACTGGCTCCCAGTATGTTTCTGAGCACAATTCAAAGTGTTGGTGCTCACCTTTAAAGCCCTAAACAGCCTCGGTCCAGTATACCTGAAGGAGCGTCTCCACCTCCATTGTTCTGCCCGGACACTGAGGTCCAGGGCCGAGGGCCTTCTGGCGGTTCCATCTCTGCGAGACGCAAAGCTACAGGGAACCAGGCAGAGGGCCTTCTCGGTGGTGGTGCCTGCCCTGTGGAATGCCCTCCCATCAGATGTCAAAGAGATAAACAACCACCTGACATTTACAAAACACCTGAAGGCA
This sequence comes from Podarcis gaigeae, assembly GCF_964106915.1. Classification (NCBI taxonomy): domain Eukaryota; kingdom Metazoa; phylum Chordata; class Lepidosauria; order Squamata; family Lacertidae; genus Podarcis; species Podarcis gaigeae. The sequence goes on from NC_139685.1 coordinate 69,836,490, forward strand.
GCCCTATTCAGAGAAGCTTTTAATGTGTGACATTTTGATGTATTTTTAATTTTTGTTGGAAGCTGTCCAGAGTGGCTGGGGAAACATAGCCAGATGGGTGGGGTACGTACAAACAAACAAACAAACAAACAAAATGTCCAACTGTCCTTTGTCAACAACCAATTATCACTGTTTTTTGTATTGAATATATGCTATATGGTAATTTATGGACCTAACAGGTATCGAAAGCCATTTGCATATGCAGATTGTAGACACCTTATATATAGAAATGAGCAAACCTGTGATATTTTAAGGGGGCAGACTAGCAGGCGGGGCCCATTATTTACATCACAGGAGCCTATACAACACAAAACACTGTTGCTGTATGTAGTTTTTTTTTTTACCTTATATTTTGGAAATGTACATACAGTTTCTTTTCCCTTAATTTTTTTTGGGGGCCCCCAAAAGAGTGGGGCCCTAGGTTATAGCTTGTTTGGCTTATACGTAAATCCGGCACTGCATATGGAGCCGTGCATGGTCTACTCAGAAGTAAGTCCCACTATAATCAATGGAGTTTACTCCCAGGTAACTGGGTAAAGACTGGGTAGCTTTATACTGCAATCTTAAGCATTTTTACTCAGAACTAATTCCCACTGAGTTCAATAGGATTTACTCTTTGGTATGTTCCTGAGCATTCTCACAGTTTCTATCATTTTTATTATTACTATTACTATATTCCACCTCTCTCACTGACAGGGACTCAAGGCAGCTTTCAGCTAAAATTTGACTTCATTCCATTTATCTGCGGAAGCTGTTGTATATGATCCCTTCCCTTGCACATTTATTCCCTTCTTCACATTTATTCTTTACAACACTCCTGCTAGGTAGGTTACCTGGAGTGCTTGTAATTGGCTCAAGGTGACCACTGTAGATGTGTGTATTCAAGCTATGTGTTTGGCGAGATCAAATGCAGGAGTTGTTGTTGTTGTTATTTTCATTCATTCATTCATTCATTCATTCATTCATACCCTGCCCATCTGGCTGGGTTTCCTGAGGGAGAAGAAAATGTCCCTATTTTCATCAGAGAAATTAGGTTTAAAATAGTGCTTTTGCAGGCCCATAAAGTTTGTTGGAATAAGCAACAGACTGCAATGTCCACTGTGCCGGGAGAATATCAGCCACCAAATGGTTATTGAACCTAAGAACAGAAAGCTAAGTGGCCCTTCTACATTTTGTGCTTTGCTTTCTCTTTAAGCTTTCCTGCTTCTTTCTGCTGTATCCCAGAACCGCCTACTGAAATTAAAAGTTTACAGCAGATATCAGGAGCACTTCGCTGCTGCAGGGCTATAAAAGCGATTTACATCTAAATCTAATTTAATTGGCCGGCCGGCCTTTGCTGCTTGTGCTGCTTTCCAAAATCCAAATCAAATAAAAGAAGCAATGACCAAATATTTCAAGGAGCCCAAGCCAGGAGGCTGCTGAGATCAATTGCACATTAAGAAGTAGCATCAGCTGTTTGAGTTTACGATTAGTGTTTCCATTCATTTGAAAGCCGCTAGCTTCCCACCCCATTGACTGATTTTTCCTCCTTGCATTTCTGCCGGTCTTCACTCAGAGGATAACCTTTTTGTCACGTGATGCAATTTCCCCAGATATTTAAGGGCAGCGGGGGAGTCTTTGCTGAAACCTTTTAAAAAGCAGCTGGAAGTGGCTTGATTTATTGAATCTCAGAGAGAAGAAAGTATTGCTTACTTGCTGGGCCCGAGCGAGATTGTATCATGGAGACGGTGAGTCCTGGGTTCTCTCTTGCTGCTGTAAGACTAGGAGACTGTTGGTATTCAGGTACAAGCAACAGACACTGAACAGGACTGGAAACATATCAGCTTGGGAATGAGTTAACAGCTATCAGCTAGGAAACAATCTTCCCTGTCCTCTTGTTTCTGGTTTCTCACTAAATTCTTTTTGTGTGTGTTTTGTCAGTGGGACTCTCCTCTGTTTTTGTTTGTTTGTTTTTTAAAATTTAATCTTTTTTTGATGCATACAACAACCGCAAAAGACACAACAAAAACCACTAATAACACAATTTGACAATTCAGATTTAAATACACCGATATACCTATGACTGCACCTTTTGAACAATATTTTCCCACCTCTCTCTCCTCCCCCACTATCTGCCTTATTGCTGAAATATTTATTCCAGATTCCTTAATATTTATCCATTCTTAATTTGCGTCAACATGCAATTCGTTCGTATGTACCTGATCTGTCCATATTATCAAGCCATGTGCTCAATGGAATCTTTTTCTCTCCTCTGTTAATGATGAGACCGTATTATCAAAATGCATGGTGATTTCCAGCATAAATGAAATTATGAGTCTCACCGAACTTACAAACAGTGGTTTACCTGTGGGAGAAGCAAGTATAATGTGATTTTAGGGGATGGAGGTGTGCAAATGTAGCTTTTCATGCTCAAACGGCCCAAGGCAGGTGCCTGTGAGGGGGCCCAGACTCTGAGCTTCTATTTTAAAAATAGAAATCTCTAGCCCACTAGAAGGAAAGTTATAGAGCAAAAGGTGCAGGTAGCCTTCTAAGCAATGTCTGCGAGGTAATGTTAGCCTGCCGGGACGCAGGTGGCGCTGTGGGTTAAAGCCTCAGCGCCTAGGACTTGCCGATTGAAAGGTCGGCGGTTCGAATCCCTGCGGCGGGGTGTGCTCCCGCTGCTCGGTCCCAGCGCCTGCCAACCTAGCAGTTTGAAAGCACCTCCGGGTGCAAGTAGATAAATAGGGACCGCTTACCAGCGGGAAGGTAAACGGCGTTTCCGTGTGCGGCTCTGGCTCGCCAGAGCAGCGATGTCACGCTGGCCACGTGACCCGGAAGTGTCTCCGGACAGCGCTGGCCCCTGGCCTCTTAAGTGAGATGGGCGCACAACCCCAGAGTCTGTCAAGACTGGCCCGTACGGGCAGGGGTACCTTTACCTTTACCTTTAATGTTAGCCTGGCTCCTGCTGCCTTGCAGTGTTTTTAACCAGTGAGTGAAGTCATTTTTTAATTATTATTTCATAAAATTTATATACTGCTTGATTGTAGGAAACTTTAGTGTAGTTTACCCTGCTCTGCCCCTCCTATGACAAATGAGATACAGTGGTACCTCTGGTTAAGTACTTAATTCGTTCCGGAGGTCCATACTTAACCTGAAACTGTTCTTAACCTGAAGCATCACTTTGGCTAATGGGGCCTCCCGCTGCTGCCGCACTGCTGGAGCCCGATTTCTGTTCTTATCCTGAAGCAAAGTTCTTAACCTGAAGCACTATTTCTGGGTTAGCGGAGTCTGTAACCTGAAGCGTATGTAACCTGAGGTACCACTGTATTACCTATGTTCTTGTCTGTTTGTTTGTTGCTGGCTGCATCCTTTGGTCCTGTCTTGTAGAAATTAGAAAGTCTTTTCCACCCATGACCCATGGGCTCAATTTGTTTCCTGGCCAAACAGCACTAATTTCCCCTCTCCTTTCCTCCGTCTCTCCTAAATCTCACCATGCTATTGCTATGGTTGAAAATCTGTCTGGTTTCCCCTGCCGTAGAAGCTGATTGCTACCCACCTTCAACTTCTGCATGGAGACACGATTCTACTGAATGGGAGGTGCTGGGAAGATGCCAAAAGGTAAGATGAGAAGGCGGGGAAGAGTGTTCCCAGGACTGCAGTGGTGAGGAACCTCAGCCTTGGGGCAGAATGCGGCCCTCCATCTCTCTCTGTCTCTGGCCCTCAGAACTGTCTCAGACTGCATATTTCCCTGGCCCTGCTCCACACCCTTCCTAAGTATTCTGGCCTGGCTGGAATGTGTCCTTGAACTCCGATATGCCTCTTGCTCAGATGCAGAGAGGTGTGACAATCTGCATAGAAATTATCTCACTGTACAAAGGTAAAAATTGCAACCAACGTTTGCCTCTGGCATGTTGCGCTGACCTGGAAAACGTTAATTCCCCTCCTTGCTGTTCTAGTGTCACATGAAATCTTCCTCCTTGCAATCTGAACTCATTGGTTTCATTCCCACCCTTTAGACCAGGCTTCCCCAACCTGGTGCCCTCCAGAACTGAAATTCCATCACTCCTGACTGCTGGGTATGCTAGCTAGGGCTTGTCCCAAACATCTGAAGGGCACCAGGTTGCGGAAAGATGCTCTTTAACCAACAAAATACAGTTGGGAAGGCTGATCTGCCTGTCCTTCAAAACATGTGCAGGTGGGGAACACATAGCCCCCTTGACCATTTTTTTCTCTAGGTTCTGCTTACCCTGCTCGGTCCCTTTAATAATAATAATTTATTATTTATACCCTGCCCATCTGGCTGGGCTTCCCCAGCCACTCTGGGCGGCTTCCAACAAAATATTAAAATCCAGTAATGCATCAAACATTAAAAGCTTCCCTAAACAGGGCTGCCTTCAGATGTCTTCTAAAAGTCTGGTAGTTGTTGTTCTCTTTGACATCTTGGTGCCACCACCAAGAAGGCCCACTGCCTGGTTCCCTGTAACCTCACTTCTCGCAGTGAGGGAACTGCCAGAAGGCCCTTGGCGCTGGACCTCAGTGTCTGGGCTGAATGATAGAGGTGGAGACGCTCCTTCAGGTATACATGACCGAGGCCGTTTAGCGGTTTAAAGGTCAGCACCAACACTTTGAATTGTGCTCAGAAACATACTGGGAGCCAGTGTAGGTCTTTCAACACCGGTGTTATACGGTCTTGGCAGCTTCTCCCAGTCACCAGTCTAGCTGCCGCATTCTGGATTAGTTGTAGTTTCCGGGTCACCTTCAAAGGTAGCCCCACATAGAATGCATTGTGGTAGTCCAAGCGGGAGATGACCAGAGCATGCACACTCTGATGAGGCAGTCAGCGGGCAGGTAGGGTCTCAGCCTGTGTACCAGATGGAGCTGGTAGACAGCCACCCTGGACACAACTTTCTGCAAGTTGTTAGCCCTCATCTGCAGTAGAGGGATAAGAATGCCAGCTTACATTGCAAGGTTATTGTAAGTCCTACATTGCAGGGGGTTGGACTAGAATGATGATCCTTTGGGTCCCAACTCTACAATTCTATAAGAAGCTATTTAAGGGTAAATGTGGGGTTGAGAGGTTGGCATGAGTTAAGTAACTTAAGAGCTACACAGAAGGAAGCCACAGCAAGCAGAGAGTAGGCTCTATCTTGCCACCCCATCAATATACACCAGGGGTCAGCAGGGGGCCAGTCCACTGTCCCTCAGATCTTGTAGGGGGTCGGACTATATTGGGGGGGGGGAATGAATGAATTCCTATGCCCCACAAATAACCCAGAGATGCATTTTAAATAAAAGGACACATTTTACTCATGTAAAAGCACGCTGATACCCGGACCGTCTGCAGGCCAGATTTAGAAGGTGAGTGGGCCGGATCTGGCCCCCAGGCCTTAGTTTGCCTACCCAGGATATACATTCAGCTCCAGGCAGACAAACACTTCATTACAGTGGTACCTCGGGTTAAGTACTTAATTCGTTCCAGAGGTCCGTTCTTAACCTGAAACTGTTCTTAACCTGAAGCACCACTTTAGCTAATGGGGCCTCCTGCTGCCGCTGCGCTGCCAGCGTGTGATTTCTGTTCTCATCCTGAAGCAAAGTTCTTAACCCGAGGTAGTATTTCTGGGTTAGCGGAGTTGGTAACCTGAAACAAATTTAACCCAAGGTACCACTGTATTCTCTGCAATCTAGAACTTTGCTTTATAGTTAAGAGTTCTCACGAAACCTAAATCTTTGGGCTGAAGACTTCCTAGCTGCATAAGCCATATATCAATACCTGGTACTGGGGGCCTGTATTAGTTGCTCTGCTGGTTTCACTCTGCATCCTTGCTTCGTATCTGTTATCCTCGCCAAGCTTTGTTGTGAATCTGGGCCAAGACTGTGAAAATGTCGTCCTTCACTTCAACCCCCGCTTTAACTACCGGACCGATGTGAACGTCATTGTCTGCAATTTCAAGAAGCTGGGGAAGTGGGGGAAAGAGGAGAGACTAAACTTCTTCCCTTTTGAGCAAGGCGGCAAAGTCAAGGTGAGGACTTGGCAGTAGTGGGGTGGGTGGGTGTTTTCTCTGCAAGTCCTGGTTCCATTATGGTGGAGGTCCACTGGGGGGGGGGGTGAACTTGTGGTCCTCCAGGTGACATTGCGCTCCAATCTCCCATCAGCCCCAGCCAGCTTGCCCAGTGGTCAGGCACAATGGGGCCAGCAGTCCAACAGCACTTGGAGTGCCTATTTACAGGAGAACTGGAACCCCACTGTGTGTCTTCTTCTAAGATCTCACCTTCCCAGCTGTTTCTTAGCCAAGCTGGTGCCTTCCAGATGTGTTGTCTCAGGCTGATGGGACTTGTCATCTGGAAGATGCAGTTGGTGTAAAAAGGTAAAGTTAAAGGGACCCCTGACCATTAGGTCCAGTCGTGACCGACTCAGGGGTTGCAGCACTCATCTCACTTTATTGGCCGAGGGAGCCAGCGTACAGCTTCCGGGTCATGTGGCCAGCATGACTAAGCCTCTTCTGGAGAACCAGAGCAGCGCACGGAAACACCGTTTATCTTTCCGTCAGAGCGGTACCTATTTATCTACTTGCACTTTGATGTGCTTTTCAACTGCTAGGTTGGCAGGAGCAGGGATCGAGCAATGGGAGCTCACCTTTTGGTGGGGATTCGAACCGCCGACCTTCTGATTGGCAAGTCCTGGGCTCGGTTTAACCCACAGCAACACCCACGTCCCTGAGGTTGGTGTAGACAGTGCTAAACTCACAAGTTCACACCAAGTCAACCAACCCTCCTAGACCATCCTGCTAGCTGCCCTAACAATACTTTGGCTATTATGGTCCCCTAATCTAGCTAGATGGACATAGGTGACGCTGTGGGTTAAACCACAGAGCCTAGGACTTGCTGATCAGAAGGTGGACATGATATGATTGGCTGCAGAGGCATCCTGCAGTCTATTGGAAGCTGTGCCGGACGTTCGGCTTCCGAAAGTCATTCAAAACCCGGAACACTCACTTCCGGGTTTCGATCGTTTGGGAGCCGATTTGTTTGGGAGCCAAGGCGTTTGAGTTCCAAGGTATGGCTGTACAGTCTTTTAATAGGTAGTATTAACATGTAGAGTTAAGACAAGTCTGGCTCTTGGGCTTTGGAAGGGCACAAACTCGGCCACTATGAAGAGCCCTGGGGTCAAAGCAACTCATGATGCTCTTGCACAAGACCTGGACACTGAATGGTCAACTCGTCATGTCTCCAGAATGACTGCTGTTCTGCTAGAAGTTTTCAAACACTATCGGGCTTTGTAAAAAGTGTTCCTCCTTCTGCTTCTTTCAGATCTCCTTCACCTTTCTTTCTTCAGAGATAAAAGTCCTTGCAGAGGGCCACGAATATACCTTCCCCAACCGTGTGGGCCTGGATGTCATCAGCTACATAGCAGTGCAAGGAGACATTAACCTCAGAGTCCTCAAACTTGTCCCCCCTCGTCCTGTGGATGAATAAATTCAATTGTGTTGTTCAAAGAAAGGGCGCATCGCATGTTTTGATTTTAGAATGGGAATGGTGAACCGTTTTTCAGCTTGAGGGCCTCTGTCCTAGACAACCTCTAGAGGGCCGCCATGTGGGAGCAGTTGATTGGGTCAGAGGCCCAACGCATGGGAATTTCACCTTTCAGGTTTCTCTGCACACTCACCCAACCTTCTCTGGGCCTCCATCCATTATTATTATTATTATTATTATTATTATTATTATTATTAATTTCCCACCCAACTGGCTGGGTTTCCCCAGCCACTCTGGGCAGCTTCCAACCGAATATTAAAAACACAATACAGCATTAAACATTTAAAAACTTGCCTAAACAGGGTTGCCTTCGGATGTCTTTAAAAAGTAAGATAGTTGCCTATTTCCTTGACATCTAATGGGTTGGTGAGGGTTGTAGCCTGGGCATACTTCAAAGGGCCAGATAAGAAGGTCCTGGGGGCCATATTTGGCTCCCTGTCCTGAGGGTCCCCACCTGTATTTTATAACATCTTTTGGATTATGCTCTTCTGCAAAGAGGAAGCCATGATCCCCTCTGCCAGGGTTTCCTGAGTCATTGACCTCAAACATTTCTCTCTCTTGGAGGCCATCTTGATAGGGGCCCCCCTCTGTACGAAGCAGCATCAAAGGTTGTCCTCATCTAAAGTGGGAGGGGTGGTGTGTTTACTGTGCAAAACTGCATCAAACATACAAAATGGGATTCAGCCGCAGTTTTTTTGGATTTTTGTTGTCCTCTTCAGTTAGCTAAGGCTTGCATGTGATGGCACATGCAAACATAGATGTTCTTCTGTGACTTTCTGCTTGAATTGTGGCAGTTCAGTATAAATGGGAGGGCATCTTAAATATAATTCAATTTGGTTTTACAAATGCATTGCTATGTTTTTGAGAGAAGCGAGGCCAAGTCGCTGCTGCTGCTTTCTCTTTTCTCTAGAGTCAAAGAAGCCTACTATTAGTTCCTTTTGCTCCCCTAAAATGCAGTTTACAAGGTGTGTTCTTGTTTTCCGAAACATAACTGCTAATAACTAATGCTGAGTGTGCCACCTATTGGCTGAAGCAAGTTGCAGGTCTTATTAAAGGACTTGCTTTTTATATTTCGATGTGGGAGAGCTAAACAACCCTCTCTTCCAGCACCACCTCCCTGGGGAGATTTTAAGTAAAAATAAAGTAGTGGGGAGGAGTTCATTTGAAGGCTTACCAATAATAATATACTTCGCCCAACTGACTGGGTTGCCCCAGCCACTCTGGGCAGCTTCCAGCCCTCGTATCTACGGGACCGCCTCTCCTGGTATGCCCCACAGAGGACCTTAAGGTCCATGAATAACCATAGTTTAGAGGTCCCGGGCCCTAAGGAAGTCAGACTATCCTCCACCAGGGCCAGGGCCTTTTCAGTGATGGCTCCTACCTGGTGGAATGCTCTGTCCCATGAAACTAGGGCCCTTCAGGATTTAACCTCCTTCCGTCGGGCTTGTAAGACAGAACTATTCCACCTGGCCTTTAATTTGAATTTAGCCTGATCTTTTATTCCCCTTCCCTTCTCTTCCCTCCCCCTCCCCTTTTATGAAGATCACCTGCTCTGAGACCCCACAGCTAATTCTCCCCTGGCCTCCTCGCTGGCCCAAGTAGGACCAATTCAGCCAGCTAGCCCTGGGGATTACACGTAAATGTAAAGGGACCCCTGACCATTAGGTCCAGTCATGACTGACTCTGGAATTGCGGCGCTCATCTCGCTTTATTGGCTGAGGGAGCCAGCGTGCAGCTTCCGGGTCATGTGGCCAGCATAACTAAGCTGCTTCTGGTGAACCAGAATTACTAGGTTGGCAGGAGCAGGGACCGAGCAACGGGAGCTCACCCCGTCACGGGGATTCGAACCGCCGACCTTCTGATAGGCAAGTCCTAGGCTCTGTGGTTTAACCCACAGCGCCACCCGCATCTCCTGCCCTGGGGATTATCTAATGCTTATTTCCCCTAAATTGATTTTTATTATTATTCATGTTTTTATACTGTATTTTATGCTGCTTTTATAATTAAGTGTTTTAAATTTGTTGTTAGCCGCCTGAGCCCGGTTTTTGAACTGGGAAGGGTGGGGTATAAATAAAAATTTATTAGTATTATTATAAAAAACATAACATTGTAGAACTGTTGGAAGGAATCCTCAGTGTCACCAAGTCTAATCCCCCACAATGCAGGGATCTTTTTCCCAACGTGGGGCTTGACTGAGAGTCTCATGCTCTCCTGACTGAGCTCACTATATGCATCTAGGGCACAAGTCTCTGCTCGAATAAATGGTGCGTGTCGAGGTCCCCAGGTCCACCCCAATAACTCACACATCACACAGAATTTTTTGTTTAAGATTTTTGGCAATAATTTTGGCCACAACTTTATTAAAATACAAATTTGTGAGTGGTTGCTTAGGCATTGGTTGCGACTATCTGCCCCCACCATGGGGGACAGACTGACATTCCGCACGATGCGAAAGTCAGAATGGGGGAATACACTTGGGGGTTACGAGGAGCAGGGAACCTGCCCTCACCCCAAATGCAACCAGGAGCTCATTGCTATGGCCTGAGCCCTCTTGACAGAGTGGACAAGCAATAGTTAGCCCCCAATTACTTTAACGGAATCCCTTGCAGCAGCAGCATTAGAGGGGCAGGCACAGCCAATCCATGCCCCTCAACCAACCAAACCACAAACCAATGCCTAACCGCAACCTTACAAGTTGTGGCGATTTGCTACGCAGTAGGCAAAAACCAAATGGCCCCAGCCAATCAGCCAGATGGACAAAATTCCTACCGGGCCCCTGCCCCAAGAGCAGACGACCCCATGACAGGCATAGCAAGGTCAAAGCGAACAACCCTATTCTAGGGAGGGAGGGACGGGCAATCCGATGCACGGGCGAAAAGAGGAAGCCCTAGCCTTGTGCAAGGAGTTTTAGTATTTCTGGCTGTCAATCAATAAATGGCAACATTAACTTCTTCCCAACAACAAGGGAAGCCCCAATCACATCAGTGGCCAACGATCAGTTAGCCCGCCCCCAACTTTGGAGTGTCCTGGCGGTCCCCACCGCAACACATGCTCTCCATGAAGGAGTACACGCTTTGCTAAATGTGTTTAGAGGCAGATATTCTGTGAAGTGGAGGCCGCCAGATCCACTGCGAGATTAAAATGCTAAGAAACATCCTTCGGAACAGTGAGCTGACAGGCTGGGCTTTAGAAGTGAGCGCAGGACAGAGAATGGGGCAAATAAAGTAATGTTACACATGGTGGAGAAGAGCCATCATCAGCAATGTGGAATAAGAGACAGGCAGAGCTGTCCCGAGACATTTTGGCACCTGAGGGGAATTATAAAAGGGTGTCCCCCTGCCCTGTCAGGGAAGAAGCGGGGTGAGTGAAGATCTACATCAGGATCAAGGGTGGGTGGGGATGATGATTACATGGATCCCACCTTCGTTGCAAGTGAAATATACTCAGAGTCCTGTAGTGATTTCATGCTCTTTATTGCAGTGTTTTCATGCTTTATTGCATGCTCTTGTAAAACAGTGATTTAATTTCCCCCCCAAACCTCAGGTCTTTATATACATTATTTACACCATGAGTCCCATCTGATTGGCTGATTCTGCTTCCCTCCTGGAGCCTGATTGGTCTTTTCCTGCAAGCCAATCAGTTGTTGCATTCTAGGATCCTACTTGCCTATTGTTCTAGGATCCAAGGTTAGTACATAACAGGGAACAAGGGTGAGAAGGGACATGCAGTGCCTCCTATTTGCCAAGAGGTTGCTGTAGACGTGGCATGGAGGGGTCCGTCAAGGAGGTGGCAGTTCCAGCCTCCAGGGAATGTTGTTGTTGTCGTCTTCTTTGGCAATCCCTCGTAGCCGAGTAAGATTGTCTTCCATGAACACAGTCCTAACAGTGATTCCGTAAGTGACTGTGGAGGCCAGTATTGGATCCACATGTCCTTCCACAGTGGGGACATTGGTTTCCAGGTGGGAAATAACCCAGAGATGCATTTTAAATAAAAGCACACATTCTACTCATGTAAGAACACGCTGATTCCCGGACTGTCCGTGGGCTAAATTTAGAAGGCAAATGGGATTGATCTGTCCCCCAGGCCTTAGTTTAACCCATGGGTTAAATAGAAGAAGAAGAGAAAGTGGACGTAAGCTTGCAGATGCATTCCTCTTCCTGTGTGTTGAATTCCCAAGGGGGTGATAATGTTCCAAAGATTGCCAAAAGATTCCAGCAAAGGCAGGGCAGAACTCTTCCTGGGAAACAATCCGTTCCTTCTCTGAAGGTGCTTTGTTGCTGCAAGGTCTTTTATTCCACAAACAACTGCTTCTTTGACTCTGCCCAGATATGCTTGCTTTTCCTGGACCGTTAAAAGATCACTTTGCCATTTTTGCCATTTTTTTCAGAATCTCTGGAGGCATCATTAACGGGTGTTTATTAATTCAATTATCGAAAAGCCTGCCGGTTTAAGATAAGAAGGCAACAGCATGTTGACTCAAGTTCCACAAAGATGGAAATCTGGAAGCTCAGACCTGTGCCTTAGCAGATGTGTCTTGTGATCAGCAACGATGTTGTGCAATGTAATGAATTGTGCTTGCTTACAATTTGCCCTCATTTGGGGCAAATTTGGGCCTAGACACCCCCAGTTATTATTTTTAAACTTATTTTAGATATTGGGGGTGTACTTACATGCCCTTTTCAGTGCCTTGCAGATAGAGTTGCGCTTTGGGCTGGACAGGAATCAACCCAGCCCTTCAGAGAATACTCTCTTAGATGCAATGGGTGTATGATTTATGGTGTCCCGGAGCTAATTTTGGGGGTTACATCCTGATTTCCTTACTGGTTATTCTCATTTGAGGTTCTTCGCAAGTGTTGCACAAGCACAACAATCTTGATCAGAGAACGTTGGTCCAGTAGGGGTGGGCGAGTCTGCCAAATTTGGTTTCTCTCATTTCTGCTATGTCCAGTTCACCAGATTTCCACAGCAAACTACAGTGGTACCTCAGGATAAGTACTTAATTCATTCCAGAGGTCCGTTCTTAACCTGAAACTGTTCTTAACCTGAAGGACCACTTTAGCTAATGGGGCCTCCTGCTGCTGCCGCGCTGCCGGAGCCTGATTTCTGTTCTTATCCTGAAGCAAAGTTCTTAACCTGAAGCACTATTTCTGGGTTAGCGGAGTGTGTAACCTGAAGCGCATGTAACCCAAGGTACCACTGTACATTGAAAAAATATCCTCCTGAAAATTCAACAGTATATTTGTGCGAATTTCTCACAATACACACACTTTTGTATGCAGATTTTTGTATACAGATTTTTGCATGAAGGTTTCCCTAATATCATGCATTTTTATGTCACAATATATGCATTGGCTGGAGAACTGCGTCACAAAATTTGGAGAAATGCAAAGCTTGAAGGATTCTTGTGTTTCAGTTCATGTATTAGTTTGAGAAGTGAGGATTAGGTAGTTTCTCACTTAAATGCAAGCAGAATCTAATTTACCACCCAAAGTGGCTGGGGGCAACCCAATCAGATGAATGGGGTAAAAATAGAACAACAACAAACCCCTTTGCTTGTCTCCAAAGGGACAGAGACTTCCAACCACAGAGACACACAATATGGGATATACCAAAGCATTCCTGAACTTTGCAGTTCGTGAACATATAGACTTTTTAAAGCTTTCTGGTTAAGCTGCGCTTCCAACTTTTGCACAGATCTTTGTGAACCAGGAACGTTGACCACGCAAGGCTACTTTTAGGTCCTGCCCTACCTCGCCGAAAGCCAATAAAAGTGATTTACATCTAAGTCTTTCCAGTGTCTCATGCCTGCTTTTCTGCTGGCATCCAAAACCCAGATCAAACAATGAACAAATGTTTCAGCAAATGCCAGCCAGGAGGTTGCTGGCATCGATTGCACACAGAAATAGTGTCAGCCGCTTGTGTTTGTTATCAATGTTCCCATTCATCTGAAACAGGTTAGGGGTTTGGGGTTTTTTTGTTTTGTTTTGTTTTTTTTGCCCATTGAGTCTGATTTCCCCCAGCTTGGATTTCTGGATATCTGAGCAGACCCTCCACTCACAACACACACTTTCAGTCATGTGATGCAGTTTGCCCAGCTATTTAAAAACAGCTGGGGGAGGGTCTTCCTGGCTGAGTCCTTTAAAAAGGCAGCTGCCTTGACTTCTTTCGCTGAGTCACAGAGCTGAGAATAGAGGGAAGAGAGCCTTGTTGCATTTATCCACTGGCTGGACCCTAGGAGGACGGCATCATGGAGTGTGTGAGTCCTGGATTGTTGCTGTTAGGACAGCAGGCTGTTGCTGCTGAGGTTACAAGACGTGCTACTGTAACTGAGCAGCGCTGGAGAACTAAGGGGCATTAATAAGTAGCCGGTCAGAGGCAGTAATGGTTCTGAATACCAGTTATTGGAAACTGTAGGAAGGGAGAAGGCTCTTGTAATCAGGTCCTGGTTGCAGATTTCCCACGGGCATTTGGTTGGCCCCTGTAAGAATAGGATGGTAGATAGATTAGATGGGTTATTGGCCTCATCTAACAGCTTCTCCTGATGTTCTTGGGTTGTTCTCTTTGGAGAAAAGTTAGCCTGTTTCCTGATAACTGTTGTGCGCAACTTGTATTTCTTCTTCTGGTTTCTTAAGTGAACATTCTTGATGCTTTGTCAGCGGGACTGATCTCTGTTGATGATGCTGTGCCACTGATCACACACACACACACACACTGCTTTCTAAAAAAGATTGGTGTCTTGTCCTAAATAGCTTATTATTGCAGGAGAGACAAAGGTTACTGAAGAGATGAATGCATGCAACAACGACAACAAAAAGACTTTTTTGCATGCTCAAAGGGGATGTGAGCCAAGGTTTTAAGTAAGGACCTCACAGAATAAATGGGATTTCTAAAACCCAGTGTGTAAACTCACCATACTGAATGATGCTAAATAGCATTAAAATTTCACAGTGAATCTGGTGGCTTCCTTCTCACAGGATAAAAGGTAAAGGGACCCCTGACCATCAGGTCCAGTCGCAGACGACTCTGGGGTTGCGGCGCTCATCTGGCTTCATTGGCCGAGGGAGCCGGCGTACATCTTCCGGGTCATGTGGCCAGCATGACTCTGGTGAACCAGAGCAGCGTAGGGAAATGCAGTTTACCTTCCCGCCAGAGTGGTACCTACTTATCTACTTGCACTTTTGACGTGCTTTCAAACTGCTAAGTTGGCAGGAGCAGGGACTGAACAATGGGAGCTCACCCTGTCACGGGGATTCGAACCGCCAACCTTCTGATCGGCAAACCCTAGGCTCTGTGGTTTAACCCACAGATCCAACTCTAAACACATTTAGGGTTCTGATTTGGACTGAAGGAGTGGTGCTGGGGAAACTAGCAACTTAGTGCTGAATTGGAACAAATGCTGGATAGCTCCGTCCGTTAGAGCATGGTGCTGATCATGCCAAGGTCTCAGGTTTGATCCCCATTCGGGACAGGTGCGTGTTCCTGCATTGCAGGATGACTAGATGACCCCCAGCGTCCCTTCCAACTCTGATTCTATGATTCCTATGAAATGGCAGCCATGCTTTCTGCAGATTACTGTTTGTTCCAATTTATCACTAAAGAGCGGCTTTTGTAGGGGGTAAGGGCAAAGGCAAAATCACTTTGATCTGTGCATGCTAGGCATGGGGCAAGCCAAAGTGTGGACAAGCCCTGTCTATTCATACCTGGCTTAGCTGTTGCTGCTTTCTTGGTCCTGTACAGTCATACCTCGGGTTACAGTCGCTTCAAGTTGTGGTTTTTTTCCACCGCCGAAACCCGGAAATACCGGAATGGGTTACTTCCGGGTTTTGGTGGTCTCACATGCACAGAAGCGCTAAATCACACTTTGCTCATGCACAGAAGTGCTGAATTGAAACCCGCACATGTGCAGACACGCTGCTGTGGGTTGCAGACGCTGTAGGTTGCGGATGCGCATCCCGCACGGATCACGTTCGCAACCCGAGTGTCCACTGTATTCTCATTTCCATTTTCTCAGGGACTGCATGAATTGGTGGCTCATTCAAGAGGGGCTGGCTATGGAATCCGAACAGGGCGATCACTTGTTTTGGGGCTTGAAGGCTTGTTTTTAGAGATAGCTGGACAAAGAGGATTGATCCAGTTGCAGTTAGCCAAGGCCATCCTGGTTTGGAGAAACCCATCACACAAAAATCCCTGGAGGCCTTTGCCCACCTGGCCTGGGACGCCTCAGACTGACTCCAGCTGCAAAATTTGAGGCTGCTGAACCGACTAGGGTGTTGGGGTATTGCTTAGTGGGAGTTTTTTTTGGGGGGGTGAGGTTCTTGCTGGTTTTTGATACTAATTTTTTGTATCTTAACTTTAGATCTTATGTTGGTAGTTCAAGCTCACCCAGCTGTGGGAGAGATTCTTGTGCTGCGGAGGGTTGGAGCAGAAGGGTTGCCATATGTCTGGAATTTCCAGGACATAGCTGGGATTCAGTAGTCAGAAACAGTGTCAGGGCAGAAATAGCTGCAATGTCCAGGGAAATCTGGACATTTGGCAACCCATGTTGGAAGTGTAGATTTTGGTGGATTTCATTAAAAACAGCTCAAAAACAACTACTTCTTTTGAGATAAAATTCAACAACTTTGTGTCCGAATTTTCACTTTTTTAAATATGGCAACCCAATAATAGAGGAACCTGGAGGTCCCTTCCAATTTCTATGGTTCTATGTGGAAAGTGTTTACTTTTGTTGTGTATTTTGAAGTTTTATTTATTGTTTGACTACTGTAACGTTTCTGTGTGCTGCTCTGGTTCGCCAGAAGCAGCTTAGTCATGCTGGCCCCATGACCCGGAAGCTGTACGCCAGCTCCCTCGGCCAATAAAGCGAGATGAGCGCCACAACCCCAGAGTTGGTCACAACCACACCTAATGGTCAGGGGTCCCTTTACCTTTACCTTACTGTAATTATGTCCCCTCCCCCAGGTTGTAAGCTGCCTTGCTCATGGCTTTAACTATGGAAAGGTGGCATACAAATAAAATTATGCATTTATGGTGGTGTCCTTACGTTCTGACGCTGGTTGGCTGCCTGGAGGACAGAGAAGGATGTGTACCCCACTATGGCACTGTGCAAATTATGATGGTAGCTCCACCCACTTCGGCCTCTGCCCCTACCCACCACTTGCATGTGGCCCCTGGAAAGTTACCAAGAAGTAAATGTGGCCCTCAAGCTTAAAGAGGTTCCTATTTATTGTCTATTTATTTATTGCTGGTTTGCTTCCTTTTGTCCTGTCTTGTAGCAACTGGGAAGTCTGCTCCTCCATGATCCATATTTTCTTTTCTTTTTTAAATTTTCAAATATCTTTACTGAAACTTAACATACATACATAATAACCAAAATTCCCAATGATTCCCTCACATAAAATATCTAAATTACAACAGCGGCATAATTATACACTTAATTATAACCCCCCTCTACTTCCCTCCACAGCAATTCAACTTCTTTATATTTCTTTCTACCTTTCCCCCCTTGCATTCTATAATAAATTATTTTTGTTAAATTCTGATTTTTCCTTTTTTCTTTATTGGTTTTGTTATTACTTACCTTTTTCATTCTAAGCCTATTAATGTGTCATTTTTAGAACAATATTTTGACATATAATCTTCAAATTATTTCCACTCCATTCTTAACTTTTGATTTGATTGACATGGTATAATTGAAGTTAATTTTGCCAATTCTATATACTCACTTAATTTACAAATCCTTTGTTGGTGTATCCTGAGATTTCCATTTAGTAGCAATCACTACCCTGGCAGCTGTTGTTGCATATAAAAAGATTGTTTTTTTTTTCATATGTGGCATGAGGAACTTAAGAAAATGCTTAAAAACAACAACACCTTGATTAAAAAAAAAACCCCTGAAGCTTATCTGTTAGGGTTGGTGGGCAAAAACATGATCCATACTTTCAACGTGGTTTTCTTGGTTTAATTTCCACTCGTCTTTCTCCAGGGCCGTCTTACCCATAGGCACTAGGGGTAAAGGGCACCCGGGCACTGGGCTCTCAGGGGCGCCAGGCCGAGAGTTTGGGGCCCGAGAGTTGAGTCCGGGGAAGAGCCCACCCATTGGTAGGAGCGTTGCAATGGGCTCTTCTGATGTGGGCGGCTCTGCGCCGCGAGTTCGGGTGCGACCGAGCCAGTGAGACGCTGAGGCAGCCAGCCGGCTCTGCCCTCCTGCGCACCTGGGACTGGGCAACCTGGGGCTGGTGGTGGCGCCGGGCAGATCTTTTCACCCTGGCGCCACATATGCTGAAGACAGCCCTGCCTTTCTCTCCTGAATCTCAAATAAGTCTTTCCTCTCCTGCTGCAGGGACTGGTTGCTACTCATCTGAAACTTCAGCATGGAGAGACGGTTGAGGTGAAGGGGAAGATCTTGCCCGATTGCAAAGAGTAAGTTGAGAAGGAGGGGAAAGTGTCTCCAAGTAATGCTGGGACTTGTGGTGCTTTTGCTCCTGTTTGTGGTGGGCTGAGGAACCTTAGGTTACAGGAGCCAAGTGGGGTCCTCCACACCTCTGACATACGGCCCTCGGAAGCCTTCCCAGAAGAGAACGCAGCCCTTCCTTACAAGGTTGTTGTGACTTTTAAAAAATAATTTTATTAGTTTTTTTTAACATCTCATTTCCAACAATCATATAACATAACTTCTTATCTTATGCAATGTTTTAGACTTCCATCAACACATCTGATGATTTTCCGTTCTTTATCACTTATTCTGCATTTTTTAATTTATCTATTACTCTTAATTATCATCAACTAATAATTCTCCTCATAGTCTTTCTTGCAATATTTCACACAGTCCTCCTTACAAAACTTTTTGCAGTCCTACTAGCATAATCTGTTCATTACTATTCCTTTTCAAATACTTCGTATATTTACTCCAGTCTTCTAAGAATCTCTGGTCCCGCAGGTTTCGAATCCTTCCTGTTAATTTATCCAACTCTGCATAGTCCATCAATTTCATCTGCCATTCTTCTTTCGTCGGTAATTCTTCTTGCTTCCATTTTTGTTGTGACTTATTGAAGGCGGAATGTGGGGCTGGGGCATTGGCATGAGTTGTGTATCGTAAGTGTCATGGGGAAGCATGATTTAGGCTCCATCATTTCACCTCATCTCTCAGGCTTCAGGGAATCTGATCCTGCCCCCAGTGGCAGCCAGTAAGCAGACAAACAAGAGGAAATCTTACCAAGTAATTTATTCCATAGAGACGAAGAAAAGCAGCCTCCCTAAAATAATGGCACTGCTCCAAATAAAGTCCAACCCTCTCCATCCCTCCTAATCTACGTCGCCCTTATAATGGCTAATCTGAGCTTTCTGCCTCTGAGCCTTCTGTTCTACTATCTTTAATGCTCGCCTGGTCTGGGGCAGGGTGAATCAGGAATGCTCTCCAAAGACACTGAGTCTGTTAGTTATCTCTCCCCCAGTGTTTCTTCTTCCTGCTGTCCCTCTCCCAATATTTCCCATCTCCACTGCAGCCTCTGAACTATGGCCTTCTGCAAACCGCTGTTCTATATCTATACTGTCCTCTTGTTCTTGGGAAGGTTCAGCAGAAGGGGGGGGGCGTCCCCACCATTCCTCCTCAGTCCAGCCCCTGACATCATCAGTCTACCTGCAGCTCGAGACATATAATTGCTTCAGAATACTCTGCAACAATAAGTGGTGTAACCTGGTTTTATATTTTTATTTTAAAATCGAAGTGTTTTCAAATCACACAGAAGATATTCTGGCTAGCATGTGTCTATGCCTAGTATAGGGAGCTGCATAGCAGTTGCTGCTTCTATGAAAATCCAGTAAGCTACTCACACATGTGTTTCTTCTGAACACAGGTATGTCAGTTGGAACTTATAATATGGTTTAGCTCTGTAGATTGCATAAAGGTTGTCATAACTTAAATATGACATGAGATTCTCTCTCTCTCTCTCTCTCTCTCTCTCTCTCTCTCTCTCTCACACACACACACACATTTTTATTAAATATTCTTTTTTTGCAATTTAAAATACTCATTTTAACATCCTTAAAATATCAGTGACCACCTTCTTTTTCCATGGTTTATTTTGCTTATCATAAATCCCTGCATATTTTACAAAAACTAAACCATTCAGTATTCCATCATTTCATCCATCAAAACTTATTTACACTGTTGAATTTATCTTAATGCTGCCAGCATTTACAGGGGTACACATCCCCCCCATATATTCAATAAATGTTTTCCAGTCTTCTCTAGACGTATGCTCTTCTTGTTCTCTTATTCTATCTGTTAAGTCTGCGAGTTGCGCATATTCTGTCAGCTTAAGTTGCCATTCTTCTTTAGTTGGGACTTTGCTCATTTTCCATTTTTAAATATGACATGAGATTCTCCATCACAAACCTGGCTTGATTTTGTTACAAACCTCATACCAGCCTCATCTCAAAACGTGCCCTGAAGGTATTCAGGGGAGCATTGTGAGTTCCTCACGCCTTGTAATAAAGGTCACTGCATGTACATCAAGTTGCCAAGTAGAGTCTATTCCAGGCATAGGCAAACTCAGCCCTCCAGATGCTTTGGGACTACAACTCCCATCATCCCTAGCTAACAGGACCAATGGTCAGGGATGATGGGAACTGTAGTCCCAAAACATCTGGAGGGCTGAGTTTGCCTATGCCTGGTCTATTCCAATTCTTGGATGGGGGCCATCAATAGACCAGGCATAGGCAAACTCAGCCCTCCAGATGTTCTGGGACTACAATTCCCATCACCCAGTGTAGACAAAGCTCACAAGGGTGAGTTTCATTCAAACAATTAATTTGCAAAATGGTTGAGCTGGGCGGGAACTCTGGGGGAAAGACAACAAGAGCTACTGGAATTGCTCATCTCAAGCACCCCTCCATTCCCCACTAAGATGTATTAGCAAGAAATATTATAAGTACACCAAGTTCAGAACAGTTGGTGGGCAGTGGCGTAGCGTGGGTTGTCAGCACCCGGGGCAAGGCAAATAATTTGCGCCCCCTAACCCGTGGATTTGCGCCCCCTAACCCTAACCCCCAGATGTTGTGCCCGGTGCGGCCGGCCCCCCCTGCACCCCCCACGCTACGCCACTGTTGGTGGGCTCTCGTAGGTCCCAAGGAATCAGCAAACACCTTAAGGACAGATCTATTCTGTCTCCCACCCCCACCTCAATTTTTTAACTTGCTATTAGTGTGGGTTCTCTGGCAAAATTGTCAGGCCCATGCCAGGCTTTGCAAATAGGTTAGGGCTTCTGTCCCTCTCCAGATCAAGGTGTGTACGCATGGTAGGATTTGCTGCCTGCTAAAATTGTAATTTTACCGTCTGAAACGGCATGCATGAATTCTGCAATTTTCACTTTGTGTAATAAACTGAGCTTTCTTTGTTGATTTCCCTCTCAACAATCTTAAGGGTAAAGCTATTGGATTGTCTCTCTAAAAATTACTGGGTGACCTGTCTGGCATTTCGGGGCGCCCAGAATAAAACAGCGTTATTGGATGTCAGGAGTTTTATTTAGGCAGGAATAGAGGCAAACACATACTCATAAACAGACACATGTTATAGCGCTAGCAAAAGACCCCAAAGATCATGTTGTGGTGTGTGTGTGTGTGGACATATGTGAATGCTTGTCACGCATGTGAATTCAGACACTTACAGCAACAGTTCTGTCTCCCATCCTCTCCAAGATTTGTTGTGAATCTGGGCCAAGACTGCGACAACATCGCCCTTCACTTCAACCCGCGTTTTGACTGCAAGGGGGATGTGAACACCATCGTGTGCAACTCTAAGGAGAATGGGGAATGGGGAGAAGAGCAGAGAGAAAGCGACTTCCCTTTTGAGCAGGACGGCAAAGTTCAGGTGATGGCTTAGCAGTGTATACCAAATGCACTTACTGAAGATGTGCAGAAAAATGCATATATTGGTGATGTGCAGCTTATTTTTTAGTTGCTGTTTTGTTAGTGTTTCAGAGACTGTGATTGTTTTGTTGATGATTATTTGACTGATGATTTGTTAATTATTTTATATGATCAATGCTGTGTTTGTGATGTTCTGTTATATTATGTCATTGCTATTTATCGTTTGTGAGCCGCTTTGAGATTAATTTGAATGAAAAGTGGCATAGAAATAAAATCTGCTCATCTACTCCAATGGAGGCGAGTGGAACAGGCAGGGAGGTGGCTTTCCTGGGATTCCTGGAATAATAATAATAATAATAATAATAATAATAATAATAATAATAATAATAATAATAATAATAATAATTTATTATTTATACCCCGCCCATCTGGCTGGGTTTCCTCAGCCACTCTGGGCGGCTCCCAACAGAATATTAAAAACACAATAAAACATCCAGCATCGAAAACTTCCCTAATCATGCAGGGAGGCAGTATGTTTTTTAAATAATAATAATAATAATATTTATTAAAAATTTGAAAATTACAGAAAAAAAAGAAAAGAGGAGGCAGGGAGGCAGTATGTTGAGGTGATGAAGATGCCAATCAACACTCTCTGGACAGCCACTCGCACTGTCTACAAAATGGCTGCCATTCTCCTTTGGAGCATGTTAAAAAAAATGGCGTCTCCCACACTCGTCATGATTCTTTCTTTTGCTTCTTGCAGCTTTCCTTCACCTTTCTTCCCGGTGAGATCAAGGTGCTTCTGGCAGAGGGCCACGAAATCTCCTTCCTCAACCGGCTGGGCCTGAAGACCATCGAGTACATTGCGGTGGAAGGAGACTTCAAGATCCGAGTCCTCAAATTCCCCTAATCTAGTCCTCCATCCCCGTCGCCTTGTTACATGGCTGAACAAAACTCAGTTGTGTTTTTCCAAAAAAAAGTACGCCGCTTAACATGGTTCTACTTTTTAAACTTGGATGGGGAAACCTTTCTCACCCAAGGAATTGCATTCCCTCTTGGGCGACCTCCCAGTGCATTGAAAAACATCTCCATGGTAAAAGATGAATAAATTTTGGGACAGTCAACTGTGTAAGATATCCCATTCTTCCGCTCGCAGTGGTTGGAGTGTTGTAAGGTGGTAAAATACTGGCTGGGGCTGAAGGGAGTTGCAGACCAAAATATTTGAAGAGCAGCACTTTGGTAACAGCTGGTGTAGGGTGGACTTCAGGACAGAGCAGAGTTTGCTCAGAATCACCTTAAGGTACTGGCTCTAGGTGAGGCTGGGAAGTGAGAGGCACAAAACCTGCCATTCATTGCTGCCATTCATTGCGAACATTGCTGAGCTAGATGATATCTGTGTAAGGCAAAATTTTCTATATGTGAACACAAAATCTGAGGGCTCTCATCGCTTTGCAGTGGGGGGAGCAACCATGAGAGTTGCAGTCTTCCCAACCTGTCCCCCACTTCATCCATGTAGATTGTAAAATGAGGTTTCCTTGGACTCAAAAGGTTTTTGAACACTTGTGCTTGTTTGAGCGATGAGCCCGAAGCAAGAGAAATGTAGCTGCTCCACCCTTCTTGGTTTTCACAAATCCTGATCAGTGGAAACAGCTGGGAATGTTCTCTCTCTGGCCAAGGAATCTAAAAGCAGCAGATGATCAGAGTGGGAACAGGAAACAGTTTCCCTCTTTTATTTATCTGCAGGGTTGCAATAGTTGTGCATTGGCTACACAGCGCAAGCGTTACTTTCCTTATTAAATTCAGGTAGGTAGCCGTGTTGGTCTGATGCAGTTGAAATAAATAAAAAAATTGTCCAGTAACACCTTATAGAGTAGGGTTACCAGACGTCCCTGGATTTGCAAATCTGTCCCCGGACAAATTCTGTACCTGGAATTTCCCCAGATTTGCAAATCTGTCCTGGAAAACATGGCAGCGGCAGCCTCAGCAACCCAGAGCCATCCTGGTAGCGCAGTTGGCTCTGGCTGGCTTCAGGAGCAGCTCGCTGCCGTGACACCCACTATTTTTCCTCGCTGGAAGTCCCCATATGATGTGTCTTGTGCGCAACACATCACATGGGGACTTCCGGAGAGGAAAAATGGCGGGCACCACGGCAGCTGGGAACGAGCAGCTCCTGAAGCTAGCCAGAGTCAACTATGCTACCAGGCTGGCTCTGGGCTGCTGACTCCCACTGCCACCACCATTGTCAAAGGGGAACCGGGGACGTCCGGTGGTACAGATCTCCTGCCCCCTTCCCCCTTTGTTTTGGCTGATCGGGGGAGGCTCGGGAGTCAGGGCCGGCCAGCTGTTGCCCAGTTTTTTAAAAAACCTCTGCATTTATGTTTCACAGGGTGTGAAAGAAGGTGCTTTGCACCTTGCCTGAAAGAGAAACTGTGTTCCTTCTGCCCCTCCTGGGCAACAGCCGCCTGCCTGTGACTCCTGAGCCCCCCCCCCAAACAAAGGGGGAAGGGGGCAGGAGATCGGGGAAGGCTTGGGAGTCATGGGCGGGCAGTGCACCTTTACCTTTACCTTTTTAAGGTGCTACTGGATTTCCTTTTAATGTCACTGTTACCTGGGAACTCTTTGTACCTTACCATGGGTGAAACAATGCATGGTGCAATCTCCCCCTACTAGATTTTACTAGCCCTGATGGAGGGCATGTAATAGGATCAGGTGTCCTAGAAACATCTAGCTTAGAGCAACCACTAAGTATTGATAACCCAAATTAACCCACCTCTTTTCTGCAGCAGTGATTCTTTGCCACACTATGCTCTACATAATTTCTCCTATACTAACTTGCCAATCTTTTCCTTCTCTATATTGACGTACCAATTGGCCTTCGAGAACTCGGGTTCCTGCTCTGTACGGTCTCTGGTATTGCTAAAGAAACATTTCAGTTGGCCTTCTCTCTGTGGAAGTTTTGAGTCTCACAGGTGGGGAGAAGAAACACCACCGCCCATTTCTGGCACCTTCTTCCCCCTCGCCACCTGTTTTGCAAGCACAACCAACCAGAATCCCAGCACCAAACAGCGAAGCGCTGCCTCTGAAATGCTTCATCCATTTATATCATGTAAGAGCTTGTCAGTGGACTAGAGCAGTATCAGCGATCTGCAGTGATGGTTGCAAGCTTGCATTTGTTACTCATGCAGTTGTGCCTTGGGAAGAAGCCTACCTCCTCAAGGCAATCTGCATAGCCATCCACAGACAGGTGGGTCTTCTTCCAACCCTTGCAGCATGGGAAAGGGTTCCTGCTCTTCCAGAGAGGTAGGAAATGGCTCTGTGCCATTTCACCTCGCTGTGGGGGTCATAGGGTTGCTTTGAGACACTTGTGTACACTTGCCTAGTGACCAGGTGATCTGGGGTGCATCTACAGGTGTGCAGCAATTCCAGGAGATCATTAGGACTGCCTGTGGTGGTAACAACAACCTGAGACAGGCCTGCAAGAATCCTGGGTAACTTTTTGATGATGTGGTGGGGAGTTGTTGAGTGGTGGTCTTCATACAGGTTAAATTCTTGGCATCTCCTGGTAGGGTTCGGAAGACTCCTGTCTGAACCCCCGCATTGCTGCTGCTAGTCAATTTAGATCAGGGATTGGCAAGGTTTACCTTGCTTGGGCCGGTTCACTCCAGTGGAGATCTCTCCATGGGCCGGATTGCGCGTGTGTGCCCGTGATTTTTGGCGTCTGTGCAGAGGCGATTTCCGGTGCCACGGAAGCGAGTCCCAGCACCGCACTGCACTGGTTTAACGCAGAGCGCGGGGACTCGTCAAGCGGGTGGCTCAATTCGGGGGTGGCTTGAGGGCCGGTTAAATGACCCCCATGGGCCGCTTGTGACCCATGAGCCTTAGGTTGCCTACCCCTGATGTAGACCATAGTTCACTGAACCAATTGGGGGGTTGCAATTGAAATGTTCCTCCCATGTCTAACAAAGGCTTGCACACAGACATCCAGCGCATCAGAGAGAGGTTCTGGCTTCTTCCCACTGCATATATTTGTGTGTGTGTGTGTGTGTGTGTGTGTGTGTGTGTATGCAATGAATGTTTCTTTTATACATAGTAACATTCCATTGGGTGAGCCGGTCAAACACTGGGCACAGATGTGACTGTTTCAGATTTGGCTACTTTACAAGGAGACAAGGACACCAAGTCTCTTGTAAATGCAGGATGAGCTACAACAGAAAAGTAACACAATGCAGAGCTGATCGTAGCCCCCATGGGTGCTCTAGCAGAGAGGTGGGGGTGAGGATCCAGGGTAGAGGTCTGGCAAATGCCCGACCATGCAAACTTCTGACACAACTAAGGTTTTAGGGATTTGTTATGGATAACCAGTCACGACAATGCAAAATGCTGGATGGCCATCTGCCATGAACGCTTTAGTTGAGATTCCTGCAGGGGGTTGGACTAGAGGACCCTGAGGGCTCTATAATTCTATGATTCCATGTTGGGATGGGAGATAGGGAGAGCAGAGGAAGGGGATGTGGTTTGTTGAGTATGTGGGATGGGTTTACAGGCAGAAATGGATGGAGTCAGGTTGCTGCTGGA
This sequence comes from Podarcis gaigeae, assembly GCF_964106915.1. Lineage (NCBI taxonomy): Eukaryota > Metazoa > Chordata > Lepidosauria > Squamata > Lacertidae > Podarcis > Podarcis gaigeae. The sequence continues at coordinate 69,862,479 of NC_139685.1, forward strand.
GCAACTGGAGGTTCAGCTACCAATGCACCACCATGTTGTCTTTTAGTAAAGAGAAAAGAGAGGGAAGAAGGATTTGCTTCCAAAGCCACATCCAGATGACCTGCTTATTGAGAATTCATCCTGATTTTGTTTGCAAGGGGTTCAGATTATGTTGGCTGCTGAATGAGCATATATCCTCATTTGGTTGCAGGAAGGTTTAATGATGCTGTGTCAAAGGAAGCACTATCCAACACTTTCCAGTCCATTTTTCTTTCACCTTCCTTATCGCGAAAGTACTCTCTTTTGGGGAAGCAGGCTTGTTGGGTGGGATCTCCCAATAAACTACAGTTGTGCACCCTGAATTTGCCCATGTGCGATTGAATCCCACCAGCAAATAGCAACACTCTTGATACAGGCCAGTGGAACTTAGCCCAAAAGGAACAGAAGTCACACTTGAGGCAGGAAGAAACAATTGCACAGTGAACTATTAACCTTTAATTGTTTCCAAGTACACATCACCATCCTCTTTACCAATGTTGATCATTCATAAAATTAAAAAAACAACAACCCAGAGAATCATGACAATCTTTAGATGAGGCAGTGCAAAAACAAAACAAACCCTTTTATTTAACCAACCAACAACCCACGCAAAGCAGGAACAAAAGGGTGCTATGCAGGGCCGGCCAACCCATGAGGCAAGGTGAGGTGACTGCCTCAGGCGGCAGAATCAACAGGGACAGCAGAACCCAATGTAGGTCTTCATTCCCCCTTGTTCTTGATGTAGATCTTCACTTGACCCAACTGCCCTGGCAGGGAAGAGGGGTGCCATTTCATGGTTCACCTCAGATGCCAAAATGTCTTGACCCGGCCCTGGCATCTTGTCCACACACGCACACACAACTGGAGCCCCCTTGCCTGCCACAAAACAGACACAGATTTTTAAGGCCACCAAAACCACATTATTGCCAATAGCCAGTCTTCCCCATTTGCTTGAGGGCATGCAAGAATAATTTCTAGTCCACCAGCTTGGGAAGCTTGTATAAATTTGATGAGTTGGTGGGTTTTCTCTTTATGCTCTCTGTATGCCACAAAACCCCAACAGAGAGCTGTGTAGGCAAGTGGGCTAGGACATTTTTAAGGGGCTAGTAGTGATTATGGACATATTGGAGTGTATTCAATGCAGTGCTGCCTTAAAGTCATTTAGTGGTATAGTGCTCCACAGGAGATAAGTTTTGCACCAGTGAAGCATTGTCAGGCAAAAGAACGCATAAGCAAGTTGCTGCTAACTTTTGTTGCATAGTAAGTGGAGCAGCCTGTTGCACGAAAGGTTTCTGCTAATGCGACTTTTGCATTGGATCCCTCAGTTGCATAACATTAAAGCTTACCCCCCTGCTAGCACAAGATCCCTTGCATTAGCAGACAGAGAATGTTGGATGCAGCCCACTGGCAAAGCTGATGCGAGTTTGCCCTGGGATCTTGGTCCTCACTCAGGTGACACTGTAAATATTCCAATGCCACACCAGCCTTCCTCACTCGGCACTCGACTGCGTCACCAAAGGAGGCTGCTTGTGGTGGGAGGTACCTCAAGAAATACAAGGTAGTTCTGTACTATTGCATGTTGGACTGTGCTCTTTGGACCAGCAGCAAGCCCAGTTGGTTTATTGAACCCGCCATCCAGAAATGCCAGACAACCAGCTTAGCATTTAACCAGAAATGGGCTCTCCATCTTTCAGTGATAGCGACATCATTATTCCACCTCCTGTAACTTATCGGCTTTGTACAGCTTACCAGCTTAAAACACAGCCAAGTCTTTCGTTTTCTCAGTTTGGATCAAAACTGGTTTGGGGAAAACGTCTCAAAACACAGTATTTCATAAGAAATGGCAGGATAGAAACAGGATAGTTTTGGATTGTATACACAACTTCCCAAACCAGTGGGGGAAACTCACAGGATGCAGTGTAAACAAGAGCCTTACAACACGGCCTAAGGAGATCCTAGGATCAAGACTTTTCCACAGATCATGTAAGCCCAAGGCAAGGATACCAAGATCCCTCCTGCTCTAAGGCAGGCTTAGCCAACGTGGTGCCCTTCAGACAATATCTGACTACAATTCCCATCAGCACATGCCAGCAAAGGCCAAAGATCATGGATGATGGGAGTTGTTGGCCTGCAACTTCTGGAGGGCACCATGTTGGCTACCCCTGTTCTACTGGTCCAAAATCCTCCCAGAGCTCCCAAAAGCACAATTATACTGAAACCAAGAAACATCCTAGTCGGAGCAGCATGGCAATTCATCAAAAGCATAGAGTATTACAAGTTATGCCTTGGGTATACAAAAAGCACCTACACTGCAAAACTGGTCTGATTCCAAATCTTAGAACTGCAGCAGAGCCTAAATTGTGATGGGTTGAGATTCTGCACAGCGCTCAATAGGATACTATGGATCTGAGGCCGAGTTGCTGCTAAAAGATGCATTTTAGACTTCTGTGCTTGCTTTTCTACAAAGAGCAAAAGGGAAAGCACTCCACGTGGTTTCTTTGGAATAAACTTTATCTGGCAAGATAAAGGATCAGGGCCAGAGAAGCTGCTTGGAGCCAATCAACATAGCACAATGCGAAGGACAAACCCCCATTGAATGGAGATGAACCAAATACCTCCTCGATTGTTGGAAGAAATGCTTTTCTCACAGGCAAAACAAAATCACCACTGTAAGAGAGTTAGGCTAGGGAGCTTTCCCACGGGCAGCATATGCTCTGATCCAGCGCACACACGATAAACCAGCCTTTCTCAACCTGTGGGTCCCCAGATGTTGTTGGACTACAACTCCCATCACCCCTAGCTAGCAAGGGGATGATGGGAGTTGTAGTCCAACAACATCTGGGGACCCACAGGTTGAGAACCACTGTGATAAGCATTCGGTAGACTTGCCCTTCTGCAGGGCATCATATAAAACTTTCAGACCTTGGGAAACATCTGGAAGTGATGCACCTTGCAGGGCAAATAAAGACAAATCTTGCCCTAGGCAGAGATGATGGTATTCGTCTCTCCCCACCATTCCACATACGAAAGCCAACCAGAGTGGTAGCAGACTCCTGCTTCAACACTAGCGATGAGACAACTGAGGCAGCGTGCCAGATCGTCCCCTTGGAATAAGGACAGGCAGGGTGGAATAAGCAGCTGTGTCCTCCAACACAATGGAACAGCTAGATGGTTGCCACAGGATCTTCCGGGCATCCCATCTCATTCTGCCTAATGATAGGGCTGGCACTGCAAGTAGAGAAGAGCCAGACTTGGCTACAGAAATAGTCCTATATGATGAGTCCCTGGCTGGTTTAACTCACCATTTTTTCAGCCTTGCCTCATGTTTGTAAGGAAGAGGAGTAAGAGACCTACTTGATTGTTAGAGAGTCACTGTGAAAATGAACAGGCCTTGCATATTCGGAAAAAGCTGCCACAGAAGAGGTTAATGAAGCTTAGGGCAAGAATAAGTGTCCTGCAACCTTCCAGATGTTGTTGGACAATTAGCCATCTTGGCTGGGGCTGATGGGTGTTCAGCAACATCTGCAAGGCCACAGGTTCCCCATCCCAGCTTAGTGGAAACATGTGGAGGGCACAGAAGGGGATCCATTCCGGGCTGCAGGAGCAGCAGCAGCATCAAATCAGAGGTAACCAAAGTCTGGCCAGCCACATCAAAGGTGACGCAACTGGTCTATTACCCAAGCTAAGCAACCACACTGGCCTTTAGCGTACAAGCTGCAGGTGAACAGAGTCTCAACAGCACCTCTGTGTTTCAGCCTTTGGCAGTTAGATTGGGTCACTTCCATCAACAATTAAGTAAACCCGCGTGCTTGCTAGGCATGTATTTCTTTTAAACATCACAAAATCCCTTTGTTTGGAAAGAGAGGCCGGCTGTCTGCCTCGCTGGCAATGCTGCAATAGTTAAGGCGAGCTACGAAAATGAAAACCCATAGCAAGAAATGCTCTTAAAAATAGCACTCCTGTTCCTTGTCATTAAACTCTGGGCAGAGCTGTGCATTACAAGTGAAAGGCAGGCTTCGTAACTCCATGTTTCCACCATAATGCTCACCGCGAGTGGGGTAGCTAGCAAGGGGAAGTTGGCAGGTGGCAGCTGGCTGGCTCTATCCTGCCACATTGCCCGCCCACACCTGCCAGCCATGACTTTTTAAACTTTCTTTCCCCCTAAAGAATCCGGGGGTGAGGTGGATCCAGGGTGTGTGTGTGTGTCGGCAAATGCACAAAGGGTCAAGTCTCCTCTTTGCAACCTCCCTACAAATGCATTAATCAGCAGATACATTTCGGGTGTGAGGTGGATCCAGGGTGTGTGTGTGTGTCGGCAAATGCACAAAGGGTCAAGTCTCCTCTTTGCAACCTCCCTACAAATGCATTAATCAGCAGATACATTTCGGGTGTGAGGTGGATCCAGGGTGTGTGTGTGTGTCGGCAAATGCACAAAGGGTCAAGTCTCCTCTTTGCAACCTCCCTACAAATGCATTAATCAGCAGATACATTTCTGCTGATATCCTATGGACCCCTCAACGCATCTGGAAGCAGCCAGGTCTTAGCTGAACGCTGGTCACTCAGCATAAACAGGAAGGTCTCTCTCTGCCTTAGTAAGTCTTAAAAGACATGGAGGCAGTATTATGTTTCATCAAAATCAGAGATGATGAACCTCCAAGAGCCAATTGTCACCCTCTAGGCCCATCTGACCCCAAATAATATTTTTTAGTTTTTGCTTCTTATCCACTAAGCCAGGCATAGGCAAATTCAGCCCTCCAGATGTTTTGGGACTACAACTCCCATCATCCCTAGTGGTCAGGGATGATGGGAATTGTAGTCTCAAAACATCTGGAGGGCGAGTTTGCCTATGCCTGCACTAGGCTAAGCCCCTCAATGGCTGTGTCCTCCACAAGGGCTTTCGCCTGGCTGGAAAGGGTCCTTGAACTGGGATTATGGATCATTTGGAAGATGGGAGAGATGTGTGTTGGAATCTGACTTTTGCATAGCTGGAGTGTAGCCCACTTTTTGCTCTACCCATTTCTGCACCTGGACTCTCTCGCCACTGCCCCCCCCCCCAGGTTGCCCACAAGAGAATGGGGTATAAAAAAGGTCTCCCATCTAAACAAAGGGGCAGTTCTTTCAGCAGAGAGTTGAAGAGACTGTGGGGTGGGCAACTCTACCTGTGCAGCTTTTGTGCTTCCTACCTCAGTTTTGGGTAAGGATGGCTTTGGGGGAATGGCCAGTTCCAATGGGGTTTAAGCAAAGCACCGCTACATTTCAAAGAAACAACCAAGGCTAAGGATTTCATTTCCGTTTCCGTTTAAAGCAATCTATAAATAAGGACATTCAATGAACCACCTCAAGAAGTCATTCAAATAAGTTTGCAGGCTGCATGCAGTTCCATGCTTTCTCTTGTTACTGTTTTTCTTTTTTGTAAAAAATAATAATATCACAGAGCCCAAGAGAGAGAGTCTCAAGGAGGAAGTATCTCTTTGCTTCAGTTTCACGTTGACTCCTGAGTTGTTCGGTTCACACAAGTGCTTGTTCCAACGGCGGCTGCTCCGCACTGCAGATCTGGAAGACGGGATTTTGCTGTGCAATGCAATTCGTGGAAAGGTCACTTACTGGCAACATTCACTGGGCACTGAGAGTGATAAAAAGCTGCAATCCAGCGACCGCCTCGATGGTACACGGGTGGGGACCCTGCTCATGACCTGCACTGGATCCCACCATGCAGGGAGAGAGAGAATAAGGACAGAGCCATAGCACTCTGACTGGGGATCCTTGCCAGGGAAAACGAGATGCCAAACTGCACCCACATCCAACGTCTGGGCTGACATTCACCAAGTACATCTTTCTGCATGCAAGCATCCTTGGATCCTGGCCTGTAGCTTTTCCTGCTAGTCCTTTATTTAGATATGGTGTGTGACTATGGGTTTTTTGGGGAGCGGGTGGGATCGAGGGTGCTCCTCTTTTCTTTCCCCATGTGAAGTACAAAAAAAAATAATATTTAACCATTTCCCCCCTACGTACATATTGAAGTAGAATCGATAACTGGTTAGCGTATGTACAAAATCTTTACAGAATTCTATCTTGTAGCTTTAAAAAATATAAATATGGATATTGTTCAAGACAGCAGGTCTCTCATTAATATTTTAATTAAGGCTTCATTATTGTATATCCTTCATTATTTTAACGACCGTCAGGGGCTCAGAGGGGGAGGGGGGCAAGACTCCTTCAGCAGGGACAGCTTGAGTTTATTTATAATTAGCTAACGACCTTCCTCGTAGAACCTGCTGCCAGTCTCTTCTGCATCTTGCTTGGCCGCAAGAATCCAATGTATTTCACACAGATTTAAGTCGTGATCTCTGGGAGAGGATGAAGAAGAAAAAGAAATCTTTCCGTGCTGTTTATTCCCCACCCCCAGCCCAATGTTAATTAACAAATAATAATTAATTCCTCCCTCAATTCTTTTTTTTTTAAAAAAAAAAGTTAAAAGAGGTTTCTGATTAAATAATTCTGAGAAGAAAAGGTTTGACGCAGCCGTGTCTGGAAAGGTCAGAGCGAAGATGCTGGTGCTGGAGGTCGGCTGGTCCCGGTGGATGTCGGAGGTTCGGCTCCCTTTCTGCTGCTAAGCACGAAGTCCGTGGGGAGGCTCTCCAGAAGGCACTTGAGCTGTTCCTGCCCTAGCTTGATCTTGTCGTCCAGCTCGCGCTGTTCTATGAGCAGCCCAGATTTCATCTTCACGAAATGCTGGTAGTCTCGGAGCTGCTCCCCCGAGAGGTAATTGCATAGGATGTCCAAGACCACGTGCTCTCGGCGGTCCAGGTTCTCCTTCAGCTCACGGGCGTCTTCGTGCTGGCCAGCCAGCATCTTCCGCTTCTCATTCAGAGAGCTCTGTCCCGCGTGGGGTGGGAGGGAAGGAAAAGGGAGAGGTTTAGGGCCACAGCTCTTCTGGCTAAAAATCGCCCCCGTCTATTCCCTTCCCCACTGTCTCAGTGCATTCCTAACTACGTCCGCTTAGAAGCAGGTCCTGTTAAACTCCATGGGGCAATGCGCATGAATGTCGTCAACCTATTCCTTTCATGCTTTCAAGAATAGATGCGGTTCTGTTCTGGCATCCCACACATGGGGGATGCACAGAATGGACCATACTGAAGACCCATATTGTCCCTCTCCCTTTCTCTAAGTAGATTTCAAAAGTTTCTGAGCACAATTCAAAGTGTTGGTGTTGATTCTTTAAAGCCCTAAACGGCCTCGGCCCAGTATACCTGAAGGAGTGTCTCTACCCCCATCGTTTTGCCCGGATGCTGAGGTGAGGTCCAGCGCCGAGGGCCTTCTGGCGGTTCCCTCACTGCGAGAAGCAAAGCTACAGGGAACCAGGCAGAGGGCCTTCTCAGTAGTGGCGCCCACCCTGTGGAACGCCCTCCCATCAGATGTCAAAGAGACTACCTGACATTCAGAAGACATCTGAAGGCAGCCCTGTTCAGGGAAGTTTTTAATATGTGACATTTTAGTGTATTTTGGTCTTTGTTGGAAGCCGCCTAGAGTGGCTGGGGAAACCCAGCCAGATGGGTGGGGTACAAACAATAAATTATTATTATATATTAAAAAATCACTGCCCAGTGAATGGGATTAGGGCTGCGGTCTGAGAGTCCTGTGGGTCCCCAGATGTTGTTGAACTACAACTCCCACCACCCCAGCTAGCAAGGCCAGAGCTCAGAGATGATGGGAGTTGTAGTCCAACATCTGGGGACCCACAGGTTGCCTTGTGCTGTCTCATTCACTGCAATGGGGAGGACAAGACAGGGTGGGAGGAGCTGCCTTTGAGCTTGAAGCAAACCAGGGAACTCACTTGTGCAGTAAGCTCCCTAAACCAAGCTTATGGCGCTTGGTTGAGTGGAGAGCTGTTTCAACCCACTTTCATTGCCGAAGATGCTGCTGTAGGGAAGCGCCCCTCGTGCGCAGGCAAGAGTGAACATTTGCACGCCAGTTTTCTGAATCTACCTACCCGTTCTTGGTTATCCGCATCCTCACTGAGGCTGCTGAGAACATTCTCCACCCGAGCGAGGCGTCCTGAGAGAGATAGCAAGAGATTGACCACCTTATCCAGGTCTCCGATGAACATTCTGTATTTCTCAAACTCATTGGGCTTGCATAGGCCACTGATTAAAGCTTCGACTTCCTCTCCCAAGGCATTGTTGAGCTTGATGTCTGCCAGCAGACTCTCCTTGGCTTCTTTCAGGGTCTCCAGCTTGTGGGACAAGCTCTCAATGAGTTCAGCCTGGTGGGACAGAATTGAGGAAAAATCATCCTCTACTACTATGTCAGGCAGCCGTCAAAAGTTGGTGTGTAGAAACTGTGGCCCTCCAGATATTCCAATGGACTCCAGTTCCCATCAGCCACAGTCAACGAGGTCTAGGATGATGGGAGATGTAGTCCAGCAACATTTGGAGAACCCCAGACACCCAACACCTGTTTTAAAGCATGTGTCTGAACATTCCTTATGAATTCCTCCAGCCAATAAAAGTTATGTATACTGTACTGAAAACTATTAATAATAAAAATTTTAAAAAACTATGTATACAAAGAAACTAATCAAGAATAAGGGTTCCATTATGGATGCTATTGTGATAAACAATTCAGTTGTTTGACCTTCTAAGGAACAATCCTGTGCAATGGTATTCTCAGTAGTACAGTATAGGCTTCTTTTGCTCAAGAACTAGAAGGCAAGTTGGAGAATTTCACCCTGGGGACAGAATCGCTTGCCTTTGCGTAAATAAAGAGATAATGCCTTGCGCCGGGTGTCTTCTTCTGGCAGCACGGGGTAACTGCATTAAGAGATCTCTTAAAAATGAAAATGAAAAGCCACCCACACTTTTTTGCTTGCATAGCACCAACCAACAGGAGGTCATAGGTACACTGAATTGTGTCCAATGTTTAGCCTGGAAAAGAGGAGGTTAAGGGGTGATATGATAGCCATGTTCAAATATATAAAAGGATGTCACATAGAGGAGGGAGAAAGATTGTTTTCTGCTGCTCCAGAGAAGCGGACACGGAGCAATGGTTCCAAACTACAAGAAAGAAGATTCCACCTAAACATTAGGAAGAACTTCCTGACAGTAAGAGCTGTTCGACAGTGGAATTTGCTGCCAAGGAGTGTGGTGGAGTCTCCTTCTTTGGACTTGTCAAATTTCAGCTAGGAGCACACCAGCAGAGCACAAACCACTTGACTTTTGTGCATGAACATAACTGTCATTAATTAGTCTTAAGGGTTAGAAGCATGGTTTTTCTTGTTTAACTCTGCTCCTTGCACAGTGCAATCACAGATCTCTGGGACTGATAGAGCTCTGGTTATGATCATGACTGACCTTGGTTCCTTCTGTGCTGAGAGATGCTCAAAACTCACCTTTTTCTCATTGATTGCCACCTGCTCTTCATCGCCACCTGTTTCCTCTGGCAAATCCTTGATTTTGTTCAGGAGTTCGGCTTTGGGTACTGATACGTTGTAGTAAGCTGAGCACGAGGCCAGCATTGAGGCAGAAGCTTCTTTCTCATCTTTCCTAAACCACGGCAGAGAACAGATATGAATGTAGGCGTCTGGGACATACACGGCTGCCATTCTTGTACCGATGAAGAAACACACATGCACAAACTGCAGAAGGAATTTTGAACTCTGCCCTCGTGCCTTGCTTTCAGATCCCAAACCCATGGCTTCTTTGGTACATTTCCCACAAGTAAGTGAATTTAATTGGGGATTGCCACCAGATGGCGCAAGTTTAACCATTTTTAAAAAACGGTTCATGCTTAATCAACAACTCTACGCATATAGCACAAGACTGCCTAAACCGCTCCCTCCCACTAAAAATCACTGAGAGTCTTGGCAGACCACTTAATGTTTTTTCTCCCTGGTGTGCTAGGTGGTGAATGATTTGTAATTTCATTTTTACTGCTCTTTTGGTTCTTACAATGTAATTTTATTCATAGCTGACAACTTACAGATTTGAAAATAAGGGACCAGCAGCCTCGGAAATAAGGGATCAGCAGCCAAAATAAGGGATTTTCCAAGTTCAGCTTCTGAGCCCCTCTAAGCCAAAGGCAGAAAGCCCAGCCAACAGCCAGACAAAGCCTCAAGGAAAACCACCGTCCCCTCTCCGCTGGGAAGCGCTGAGCAAAGGCGAGTCCCCAGGCAACGCAGCCGATTTGATCGGCACAAGGCATGCAAGCTCCACCCCCCAGTTGTTCTTAGACTCCTTATTGGATGAGCAATGCAGCCAAGCAACACAGTTGGAGCCTCCCTCCTGCCTGGCCGGCAAGGAGGGAGGGAGAGGAGCTGCTTCCTTTGAAACCCGGGAAATTTAAGGGACATCATCAATAAGGGACAGCAGCGGGACATGGCGCTGGGATAAGGGACTGTCCCGCCAAATAAGGGACACTTGACAGCTATGATTTTATTGCTTTGCCATTTAAATTCAGGAGAACTGCGACTGCAAGTGTTCTTCGCCAACATGCCATGGACCACCTGAATGAGGCGCATGGACTACTGAGAGTCTCCATCAAATGCCCAAATGCAGCCCCCTCCAGGCCACACCCCTTCCCAGGCCACGCCTCTCACTGGCCTTGCTCCAGGAAACCAAAAGGTCCAATCAGAGTTTAAGGACATATTCCAGCCAGGCGAGAGCACGTCCGGAGATTGCGAAGCAGGATTGTTAAAGGCAGTGGCCTGGGAAGAGGTGGTGTGTGGCTGGCGACAGCATGTGGTGTTGGGAGAGTCCCAGAGGCCAGACAGAGTGACTTGGAGAACCAAATTTGCTCCCTGACCCACCAGACCGGAGGCTCTGCTCCTCCTGCACTCCAATAGGTTTTTGAGAAATCATAACCGTTCCCTGAACTGAACTCGAGAGCCACCAAGAGAAAGAGGCGCTATTCATTCTGCACATTCCTCTCAAGCTGCAGGATGGATTGATTCTTAGATATCGTGTGCTTTCTTTCAAAAGAAAGTCCTTGCAGAGATTATGTGACATCCTACCCTTGCACCATTAACACAGACAAGAAAAAATCAAGCTGTGTCTCTTTTCAGGGGAGCAGGAAGGAGCCTGGAATAGCTCTTTGGGTGCTTTGCAAAAAGAAAAGCCGGCGCTGTGTGTGCTTCTGTGCATTAAACCAGCAGGGATGGATTTGTTGTAGTTTAGTGGTTTAGTCATGTCTGACTCTTCGTGACCCCATGGACCAGAGCATGCCAGGCACTCCTGTCTTCCACTGCCTCCCGCAGTTTGGTCAAACTCATGCTGGTAGCTTCGAGAACACTGTCCAACCATCTCATTCTCTGTCGTCCCCTTCTCCTTGTGCCCTCCATCTTTCCCAACATCAGGGTCTTTTCCAGGGAGTCTACTCTTCTCATGAGGTGGCCAAAGTATTGGAGCCTCAGCTTCAGGATCTGTCCTTCCAGTGAGCACTCAGGGCTGATTTCCTTCAGAATGGATAGGTTTGATCTTCTTGCAGTCCATGGGACTCTCAAGAGTCTCCTCCAGCACTATAATTCAAAAGCATCAATTCTTCGACGATCAGCCTTCTTTATGGTCCAGCTCTCACTTCCATACATCACTACTGGGAAAACCATGGCTTTAACTATACGGACTTTGTTGGCAAGGTGATGTCTCTGCTTTTTAAGATGCTGTCTAGGTTTGCCATCGCCTTTCTCCCAAGGAGCAGGCGTCTTTTAATTTCGTGACTGCTGTCACCATCTGCAGTGATCATGGAGCCCAAGAAAGTAAAATCTCTCACTGCCTCCATTTCTTCCCCTTCTATTTGCCAGGAGGTGATAGGCCGAGTGGCCATGATCTTCGTTTTTTTGATGTTGAAGGGGACGACAGAGGACGAGATGGTTGGACAGTGTTCTCAAAGCTACAAACATGAGTCTGACCAAACTGCGGGAGGCAGTGGAAGACAGGAGTGCCTGGCATGCTCTGGTCCATAGGGTCACGAAGAGTCGGACACGACTAAACAACAAACAAGAACACCAATGTTCCATACAGCCCATTTGCACTTCGATTTAAGCCAGCGACGCAAAGGAATATTTGAACTCACGGAAAGCCTGTTTGGGGCAGGCAGTAGCTGCCCTATGGAGGTCCTGGTGGGTCAAGGGAACCCTATGATGGTTCCTGACAGAGAGCATCAATACACTCAGCACTGGTCAGTACCAGTGCAATACCACAATACACTCAGCACTGGTCAGCTGACTGGTGCTGAAAGCAAGCTTTCCTTGCCAATGCACAACTGGGAATGCACTTCAAGGCTTCTGATCATTATTTGGCAGCTGCATCTCCACCCATCTGACGTAACAGTTGACATCAGCTGCGGGCGTGCTTTGGGGAAAACATCCCCATTGGGCAAACTGGAGAGAAGGAAGATTTCAACACCCAGGGGCGCTTCCAGATGGGCTTGTTTATGGAGCATTCATCCTGGTTTTCCTGCACAAGATTTGCCTGGAGGTTATGCAATATTGCCATCTAGTGGATTTTACTCCAGGCAATTTCCCAACTCTTTTCTTAATGCGGGAAGTCTGACAGAAACGACGGGAAACTGCACTGGAAGGTGCAGGTTAACAAGGACCAGATGGCGACATCGTATAACCTTGTAGTAATAATAATAATAATAATAATAATAATAATAATAATAATACCGGCGTCCCTACCTACAATCAAAAAGAAGCTACAGCAACTTGACTTCTCTAACACAGCCTCCCATGCAAGAGGGCCGTGTTCAGGCTTAGCCCTAGCTATTCCACCCCCTGAAGGGATCCCTCTATACTGCTTCACAATTCCTTCGGAGGCCAAGCGAAGGGCCTTTACCTGTGCCCGTCTCAACTGCTTTCCTACAGCAGTTCTGTCGGGTCGTTACTCCAGAGTTTCCATCGCAAATAGAACATGCACCTGCAATGACACGGCTCTGGAGACTATGGAACATGTAATGCTCTTCTGTCCCAACTGGACAGATGAAAAATCTCGGTTTCTAACTCCTCTCGTGAACAAGCTTCATCTCCCAATCCAGCCTTGGATAGTGTCCCTTCTTCTGCAGGATTCTGACTGTTGGATTACCGAGATGACAGCTAATTTCCTGCTTAGTGTGATGAAGAGGAAAGCGGCACCAACTTCTTCTTTAATACCACAGATGTAGTCGATACGCCGCACAATCGAACCTGTTTTTGTACCCTCAGTCACTCGATGTTTTAAATCCTCCGTTACTTTTGTTATCCCCATTTTTTCAAAGTATTCGCTCAGGACGACATCCACTTTTATCTCCCCACCCCTATTTTATGTTGTTATTTCTATGTATATTATGCTATGGCCACATGGCTAATGCAATAAAATCAATAAATAATAATACTGCACTTGTGATGAACGTTCAATGCTCAGGTAACATCATATAACCTCAGCACAAATTTTGTGCAGACATATCAGGAGGGGTGCCTGATAAACAGGCAGATGGAGCTTAAAACATGCCCCATCGTGTAAGTGGAGTGTAAAAAATATCTGCTCTATGGGGTGCAAAAACCTTAAGGAAATGGGACTTACTTGCTATCACTGGGCAGGAGAGAGCCACTGCCAGAGCTGATGGCCCTTTTCTGCATCGGTTTCCTCTTCGAGTTCTCTCGAAGCATCCTGGCCCCGCTGGGAAATATCCCTTCCATCAAGTCCATGGTGGTCTTCATCTTGGAGTCGGGGTCCAGGATGTCGGCCAGCGACTTGTCCTTGTGGATGATCTCCTTTGCCAAAGCCTCCTCCTTGATGTCCTCCGGGGTCTTCATCTTCCCTGGGTTAGTCTCGGGGCTGAGGTCACCGTTTTCGGGCTCCCTGCTGGTGATGACAGGCGCGAGAGGCTGGCTGGCAGGAGCTTCGTCAGGCAGCCCCTGAGCGGGCAGAGGCAGCTGCTGTGCTTCAGCGGAAGGCGTGACGCCATTCGCTTTGGGTCCTGAGGTTCCGGCAGGGGGCGGTGAAGCCGCCCGGCTGCTCTTGGCGTTGGCAGTGGAGACGGCGTTTCGTCCCGTTTCCTCTCTCTCGCCAAAGTTCCTGGGAATCCTTTTGAAGTTTCTGCCGATAAGCAGGGGGAAGAGTTATTTTAAACCAGGGTTTCTGAAACTCTGTGCCAACACGCCTCTCCCAAGGCAAGAACAAAATCGTTTGAGCCTCTCGGTCATGTGCAGTAACCATCAAACAAGGCCAGTCATTAAATGCATGCCTAATAATATGAATATGCCAGCTATCAAAAAAAGAACAGTGGTTCTTAAAGTGGGTGGTACCATTCCTGGGGGGCGGGGATCTACCAGGCAGAGGGTGCTAAGGGGCAAGGGGTCAGCAGGGGATATAAATGACTATCAGACCTGTAAAAGCTGGAATCAATGGATGAAGTTCATCAATTTTGTTGAATTAGTTAAACTAAATATTTTTAATTTGAACAATGGGGACACTTGGGATGAATTTATGGAACCAAAGGGGCCGTGCATACCCCCCCCCCCAGTTTAGGAATGACTGAAATAGAATTAAATACTGCCTGGATATTAACTGCCATTGAATATCTACTGAGATCAAATATAATCAGAGGTTACATGCCAATGTTTCAAAAACTTATGTGAGCACTGGGCAATTTTTATTCAAAGAACAGTTGACCTCAACAGCTGTAAAGCTTTTGGGAGCAAATATATGGTTAGTTTGGAACAAGCAGATCAAATAAAAATTGAGGCTTTATGCACCCTTTAAAGTTATTGTTGCTGGAATCCCAAGAAACCAAACACGAAGAATAATAATAACAACAATAATAATAAATTTTCTATTGGAAACTCAAGGCAGTAGAGATATAAGATAATCAGAGCCCCACCGAAATTGAAGCATAAGAAGTCCCAATTTTTTTTATATAATTTGGCAGAATATTTGGACTATATGATATGTATTTGTATAAATTGGAATATTTAATGTGATTTGATTGGATTGTTAAAATGGAAAATTTAATAAAAATTATTTTTTAAAAAATATTATAATAATAAATTTTTTTATTTATACCCTGCCCTCCCCAGCCAAGACTGGTCTTAGGGTGGCTAACACCAGGTATAAAAACAATTGCTTAAGATACAATTTAAAAACAAGATTAAAATACAACATTAAAACACAGCCTCATTTCAAAAGAAACTCAAATCAAGAACTTTTTGAGGATGAAAAGTCAAATCTTCACCAAGGCCAACTATTCAGACTGGTCCTACGTGTGCCAGAAAAACCCCGGGGAAGTCCCCAAATAGGAGTTCCATCACAGAAGGAGAAAGGAAAAGGGAAAGAGGGGGAAGGGATCAAGTTGATTCCAAGCCAAGAAGGATTGCTTGCAAAGTAAGAGCAGGGATGGGCGTGCAAGAAGAGCCTTACCTGAGTGCAGACCCTTCCTCTCCAAGGCTGGCAGTGTTCCCAGCTGCTGGATCCTTCTCTTCCAGAATGCCAGCAGGAGGAGGAGGGAATTCTTCCATGGTGTTTTCAGCAGCACTGCTGGGGCTCTGGGCGGGGAGTGGAGGGGGCGAAAGCTCATAGGTGGCATCCAAAACGCGAGGCTGGAAGAAAACGTCGTCATCGCCCTCTTCCTGAGGAGACACCTGCAGGCAGGACTCTGAGATGCGGAGGGAGAGCCTGCTTTGGCCAGAAGGAGTCTCTGGCTCAGAAGAGGAGCTGTTTTGCGATGGAAGGCTTTGCCACCTCTGGAAGGCCTTCTGGCCAGATGTCTGAAAAAGCATTGTGCTTCTGGAGGGGCCGTCATCTTTGATCCGTTTAATTGTAGGCGGGAGGTGCCTTAGAGGCAGCGTCGCCTTCCATCTCCAGGTAATATCTTCCACTGGCTCTTTAGGTGGGCCGTTGGAACTTTCCAGAACCTGGCCCTGAACAATGTCATCGCTCTCAGGTCTGGGGTGCCATCTTGTGACTAGGTTTTCACTGGCAACTTGGAAATCTGAGGGAGCTGGCATGGGGTTAGCACCGTTAGATGGCGACCAGCCAAATCTGGAAGGGGTTGCAAGCCTGGCGCCTGGCTTAGGTTCAGGATGATGACCCTTCGTATCTGCTGAAGGTGAGGCAAATGCTGAGGTCCTGCTGAGGTGCCTGAGGAGATCTGGAGCTTTCTGTCTCTCATTCGGTATGAACGAGCTGCCGACACTCTCATTGCTATGGCGAGTGTGGGGACGATATTGTGTGAACGCCGATTTCTCTTTTTGACTTCTTTCTTTGCTGCCGAATGATCTAGGACAGGGTATAAAACTAGTGAGTTTTCAAAAAAAAAAAAAAAAGGCAATCAAGTTGATGCATCAATTTTATATCAAGGCGGGCTCCAGGCTTTTGCAATAAAAATAATAATAATACCCCAAGTTCAAATGCTGCAAAAATTCAGCAATGAAAATAAAACCTGCACAAATGGAGAACCTTTGCATGCACCCAATATTCTCATTATACTGCAATTATCTGTGTTCTTGCTGAACGTGTTATTTCTTTTATCAAGAACTCAAGCCGTGGAGGAGGCAGACTGAAAACATGCTGTGTGGGAGGGAAAGGTTTGGGTGCATGAAATAAAAGCAGAAATCTTCTGTGCCAAGAACAACACATAGTCCGCTTCTGATCTCTGAGCCTCTACCCTATGTTCCTTATGCTTACAAGCAATTTTCTCCCCAGTGTTAAGGACTGGATGCTTGCTTTTTTAAAAAATGTGTGTACACCTCACAGTATCCACATGGCACCATGATTGCTATCTGATATTCATTCCTATTGCATATTTTTATCCTTCTTTTTCAGATAATAACGCCTGTTTGTCTTTCTCTTGAAGTAGTTCATTTTGCTTTAGCCTAACATTCACTATCTCCTGCCAACCTAGCAGTTCAAAAGCACGTCAAAGTGCAAGTAGATCAATAGGTACCGCTCCAGCGGGAAGGTAAACGGCGTTTCCGTGCGCTGCTCTGGTTCGCCAGAAGCGGCTTAGTCATGCTGGCCACATGACCCGGAAGGTGTACACCGGCTCCCTCGGCCAATAAAGTGAGATGAGCACCGCAACCCCAGAGTCGGCCACGACTGGACCTAATGGTCAGGGGTCCCTTTACCTTTACGGAAAAGTGAAGGGATGCGGGTGGCACTGTGGGTTAAACCACAGAGCCTAGGACTTGCCGATCAGAAGGTCGGCGGTTCGAATCCCTGCGACGGGGTGAGCTCCCGTTGCTCGGTCCCTGCTCCTGCCAACCTAGCAGTTCGAAAGCCCGTCAAAGTGCAAGTAGATAAATAGGTACCAGTCTGGCGGGAAAGTAAACGGCATTTCTGTGCACTGCTCTGGTTCGCCAGAAGCGGCTTAGTCATGCTGGCCACAAGACCCGGAAGCTGTACGCGGCTCCCTCGGCCAGTAAAGCGAGATGAGGGCCGCAACCCCAGAGTCGGTCATGACTGGACCTAATGGTCAGGGATCCCTTTACCCAACATTCACTATCTCTTTCTTCCAGCTGTTGCTCCCGGAAAAGATGTTTCAACTTATACCATAACTATTCAGTTTTATGAAAAGCCTTTATCAAAGGCTTCCCTGGAAGCCCACAAACCTTCACTTCCTTATGGATGGCAAAGAATTCTCTCTGGCTTATTGATACCTTCAGAATTCTGGCAGAGCTAGGCTTTCTCTTCATGAGGCCCACCTTGACTCATCTTCAATAATGCCCAGTGCTCATTTGCATATTTAGCGAGTCTGCTGTGAACTATTGCTTTTCCAACTCAACCGGTTCCCTTCTTTGGAGCGGGGGTGGGGGAGAGAACTGTGAAACAATTCCTGAACACAAAAAAAGCTTTCCACCAGAGGAATGCGCTTAATGTAACACATACATTGCTGATGCAGCAACAGCAGCATTCCGAAGACCTTAAGACGGTAATAAGCACTTAGGAATGTCAGGCTTGGCAGCAAGGCATATTACTTAATAGCCCATATCCTGCTCCCGTTGGCTCGTTTCTCTGCAAGTGTCAATCTCGTTACTTAAGAAGCTGCATGCAGAAGCCAACTCATAAAAAGAGTCTTGGAACACTGATTAATTGGGAAGGATGAGACGACAGCCAGGGTTGCTTTCACGCAAAGACCACTAAAAGCTATTCGAAAGCTGTTTGCTAGATTCCCACGGGGCAAAAGTCTTGGCTCCTCTGGCTTCATAATACTTTCCTAGAAACCAGGCACCGACGCCAAGGCTGGCTTAGCTGTTGCAATTCCAAGTTAATCACACTTCTCTAAAACTTTTTATTTTCAAAGCCATACACCAGCGTTTGCAAACCTGGTGCCCTCCAGACCACAGCTCCCATAAGCGCTGGGCAGCACAGCCATGCTGGCTGGAGCTGATGACAGTTTTAGTTCAAAACACCAGGCGGGCGCCAGGTTGACAAAGGCTGCTCCAAGTGGTAAGAGGCTATTTGTGGTGCATCAAAAGAAAGCAGAGTCTGAATCAGCTGACCCAGAATACATCGTGAGCTTGCACCTCCTTCACTGTGACCCCTGCACCTCTCCTGATAATGTGAACATTTTCCATCAAACGGTTAAGAAGGGCCGTGTGGTTACATATCACACCAATGACACACAAAACCACATGATGTGTGCTAGCAGCATGGGTGGGAGGTATACACGCATTATCCTGAGCTGCTTTGGAACAACCATGGAGGCGACAGCAGTAACCATGGTTCAAGGTAAAGTCTGCATGGATATTGCGCTACGAGTGGGCACAGAAAATCCAATAATCTTTTGTGTCTGAGCAAGAATGCAGTTCGCAGGGAAAACATACCTTTGAATTTGTTTTAGAAGTTTTGGGTTAGTTTCTGTGCCTTTGCCAATCTTTTCAGATATATTTTATTCCCTTACTGCTTCGGAGTACACCTTGAAACAGGGTTCTGTTTTTGTTCCAAAGGCAATTGTGATTTTATTTTTTTTAACCTGCTTCTCTTGATGAAGATGTGTGCAAGCTTTCCCCCCCTCAGCTATATATGGGGCAAGCTCACCTACTATTTTTAATGCATTTCCTCCCCCCCCCCACCCAATATAAGGTGATCAGAACCCTTTCTTTGAACATTCATTATGCTATTATTAAGGTGCTACGACTATCTTACTATTAGTTTCACTGTGTGCTGTGGTTTTTAATGGTGTAGTTTACTTATTCTTAAGGGACGCGGGTGGTGCTGTGGGTTAAACCACAGAGCCTAGGACTTGCCGATCAGAAGGTCGGCGGTTCGAATCCCCGCCATGGGGTGAGCTCCCGTTGCTCGGTCCCTGCTCCTGCCAACCTAGCAGTTCGAAAGCACCTCAAAGTGCAAGTAGATAAATAGGTACCGCTCCGGCAGGAAGGTAAATGGCGTTTCCGTGCACTGCTCTCGTTCGCTAGAAGCAGAGTAGTCATGCTGGCCACATGACCCGGAAGCTGTACGCCTGCTCCCTCGGCCAATAAAGCGAGATGAGCGCCGCAACCCCAGAGTCGGTCACGACTGGACCTAATGGTCAGGGGTCCCTTTACCTTTATCTTACTTATTCTTACAGAAACTGCTTTGTCTTCATTTGGTAGTATATGCTACACACACACACACACACACACACACAGAGAGAGAGAGAGAGAGAGAGAGAGAGAGAGAGAGAGAGAGAGAATAAGTACCTACCTGGTGCCAGCAGCCACGACATAGAAAGGATCTTTCACAAAATGGCTGAACTCATTACTTTCTCCCATCAGGATGTCCTTGAGGAGAAAGAGAAGCAAACAGAAAACTGAACATACTGCAGACAAGCAAAAATACTGCTTTAGAAGTATAGGATGGTAATTAATATGTCCATTTATTTGTTCAAATATTTATATTCCACCTTCTAACACAACCCATCATGCCACATTCTATAATTAAATAACCATGGGGGGTATTTAACTAAGTTTTACAGCATATTGAGATTCTTGCCATTGCTGTCAACCTTCCCTTTTTTTGCGGGAAATTCCCTTATTTCAGCGCCGTTTCCCGCTGCTATCCCAGATTGTTAGATATCCCGTAGACTGTCTCTGGGACAGGTGAGGCTGCTGATCCCTTATTTTCAAATCTGGAAGTTGGACTAGATGGCTCTCTGTGTGTCCCAACTCTACCATTCTATGGTTCTATGGAATATTAGCTGCTGGAAGCCGCAGGAGGGGAGAATGAGGTCACGCTCAGATCCTACTTGTGAGCTTTCCACAGGCATCTGGTTGGCCACCATAAGAAGAGGAAGGATGTTGGACTAAATCAGCATCTCTGACATCCAAAACATCTGACATCCAATTTAAATTCACCTGCACAATTACATTCTTACCTATCAAGATATAGTGAATAGTTTTTAAAACAGGAAAAGCCCAATTCTAGAACAAGACAAAGAGCCTGGGAATTTGCACACAAATATAGTTGCCAGATGTGAAGAGATGCATGTTTTGAGATCAAGGAGCTCACAACTCAGTCTATAATTCTCCACTCCAAAGATTGTCCCCCCCCCCAAAAAAAAACACCCCAAAGTTTGCCTTGCTTTGTTGTTAGATGCAAAGGCAGTAGCCAGGACAGGGTGGGGAGTTCTGACCAAATTTATAAGCCGGAGATTTACCCGGCACGCAGGCTGAGACAAGCTAAAAGAGGAGACGCAGAAGAAGATGGAGAATGTGTGGTTGAAGACAGATGGGCCAGCAATTCCACATAGCTATCTATTTCCTCAGATCTTTAAACAAATTCCTTCAGTGACACTGCAGTGTAATTTATAGTCCGTCTGCAGGGAACAGTATATATCCCTTTAAAAAATATATAGCAAGCCAAAAGCTGAGGCACGTCTGCTGCTGCAACAGATAAAAAGGCTTTGGCAAACCTGATTTTTTAAAAAAGGAAACAGGGAACAAGGGGAAAAAAGAGAAGACCCTGTTTTGCTTTAATTGCTACTCTTTCTCTGTCCTCACCCCCTTCACTTGTCCCCTTATTAAAAACATGTTGGGGTTTGCAGGAAAACATTCATATTCAAACCACAGGCTGGCTGCAATTAAATTGACCAGGCCTTGGAGAACCTGTGTGGCCACAGAGGCTTTCAAACCCTCCAATTCAACTTAGTTCTTCCCTCTTTGGTCACATATACACCAAACATTGGCTTCCCTCCAAAAAAACCACAGCCAAGTAGGGACTTGAACCCTGGTCTTCCAGGTCCTAGTCCAACACTCTAACCACTACACTACACTGGCTCCTTAAAATGCCAGCTAGTTCAGCTTCATGCCAGATGTGATTGTAGTGGCTCTCACCGTCAACACAGTTCCACGGAGCGAATTTAAAAGAGCCCAAATGCACGTTGGACACCAAGGATGTTAGCTAGATAACGTGGCACAGCTAGAACATTTGCTTACAAACCAGGGACACATGAGAAAGTTGGTGGTCCACAGCTGCTTAAGCATTTTGCCTCCTTCACTATTTTGCTTTGCTGTTTATTCTGTCCTGTTTTGAAAACATAAGCTTGGTAGGTCTGGTGGTGGCCTGACGAGACAACGTGATACAGCCAGCAGAAGAGCACAGAGAAGCCAGCAGGAGAAAGAAAACAACAAAAGGCCTCAGACTAAGCATTTTGCAATCTGGCAGGGCTCTTGGGCTTTACAAAGAGAAATCTCAGAGCAAATGGTTTTCCAGATTGCCTTATAAAATACCTGGTGGTGGTAATAAGAGGAGAAATGGTTTTTGTGTGGTTTATTCCCTCCAGAAACCCAGTTTTTTCTCTCTAAAAATCCTCAGCAGGCAGAAGGTTTCCCAAGAGTGCTTTTAGCAGTTGGAGGCAGAGCTAAAACTAAAAACGTTAGCCCAAAGCCAATTTAAATTCCATTGTCACCAATAAAACAATATGGCAATCAGTTTGCGGTGTAGGGGGGTATTATAGCACTGGCTTTGAAATGGGGAGACCCAGGGTCAGATTCCCAGGTAGCCCTGTGAGGAGAAAATGAATGGGACACACCCAAAGTTCCCCTTATGTAAATAGAAGGACATTGCGAGATACAGTTTCCCTCAAAAGGAAAAGCAGGGTGCATGTGAATAATAATAAAAAACACCGTGTTTCAGCAAAGATAGGATATACCACCAGCCAAACATTGCACAACCCACCTTTCCTTCTCTGGTCCCATGTAAATGAATAGAGCTGTGGAATAAGAATGCTTCTTCACAATTGCCTCTCATTCCTGTATTGCAGGAAGGGTTGGACTAGATGGCCCTTGGGGTCCCCTCCAACTCTACAATTCTATGGAGAGGTGGGGAGGGAAACCTCCATGCAAGTGTGAAGATTCTCATAGAATGTAGGGGTTATTGTGGCTTTTATACCCACCAAATTCCGCTGCTCAATAGAACCTTTGCAATAATGGATTGAACCCAACTAAGCTATGCTAATAGTAGACCCACTGGAATTAATGCCTCTATGGTAGTCACACCCATTAATTTCAATGGGACCACACTACTTTGAGCAGCACTAACAGTGTCTGCGCTCCAGCATAACCAGGGGGAATGAACAATAGATGGACCAAGGAAGTCCCACATCTTTTACATACCTGGCACATTTTATCCGCTGAGGGAGACGACCTGGATCGGATATGGATGGTGACTGCCTGGTTTTCTGATCTCTCCAGCAAGTCCTCTGCGGAGGCCGACTTCCCGGGCTTCTTGGTGGGTGCCGATCTCTTCTCCAGAACTTGGTCATTAGCGTGGCATGGCTTGGTGCACACGTCAAGATCTGTCTGGGTGCTTTTGGTGAGCTCTGGGTCAGCTCTGCAATCCTGACGCTGGTCTGCTTTCAGCCAACTGGGAAAGGAGCTGCTCCTGCTGCTGTGATTTGGGCTGGTCACCTTCCTGCCCTCAGGTCCGCTGGGATCGAAGCAGCCTGTGAGCCCAGGAGGAAGAGTGACAAAGCCACGCCCCGCTCTAGAGACCGGCTCCAGGGACTCCCGGCGATGGCAAAGACTCTGGTCCTGGAGAGAATTCATGCTGGATGAAGATGAAAGAGACTGCCCCTCTTGGGCACCTGTTTGCGTGCAAGAGGACTGACAGCCCTCCTGAAAAAAGCTGGAGTCTTGGGATGCAGACGAAGGCCGCTTCCCAGTTTTGCGTTCAATGTAATCTGCCAGCGCGTTCTGCTGCAGCTGCTTCAGCTCCGGCTTGGAAAGATTGATGGTGGAGCACGCCTTGTTCTCCCTCTCAAATATCTTGCGGCGGTCAGCCACCGTACTCTCTGGGAAAACAAACTGGAGGACTTTCTTCTGGTGGGAGAAGGGCGAAAGCTCGCTGTCAGACACACCCACTTCGTTCATCTTCTCTGGCTCAGAGTAAGACTTCTTTTTCTGGTCGGGGTTCAGGCGCCTCCTGCCCCCAATGCGTGCCACATGCAGAGGCGCAGGAAGGCTCTCTTTGTTGGGATAATCCAGCTTGGTCTCTGTCGGTGTGATGCTGTGCCTCTCCTTTGGGGTATGGGGAGACGCTGCCATGCTCCTCATCCCAACATGTGCTGAGGCCGGCCTTTGCACACTCCTTCTGGGCTCCTTCCCGCACTGAGGGCTGATGTTGAGGTCCTTGCGGCTGAAGGAGGTGGCCCTCAAAACCTTAGACTGGGCATCTTTGATGCTGTTCCTGTAAGCCCTGCTAAAGGGGAGGTCCAGCTGCGAGCCGTTCGAGTCCTGGGTGCTGTCCTTCCACAACAGCTCTCTCTCGCGCTCCTCTGACAACTGGAAAGCACTTCTGCTTTGGGGCAGCTGCCCAGCCGGTTTCAGTAGCTCGTTTTCAGAGGTCCCGGCCTGATGGTAGATGCTGTGCCATCCTGGCATTGCCACGGCAGCACTTGCTGCCTCCATCTGCTGCTCTGCACCGTGCCAATTAGCCCTCTCTGGTCTGCCAGCCCCACTCTCGCTTGCGCGCTGCATATATGCGGCCGGGTCTGAGCTCCTTGCGCTGGACAGGCGGCTATGATCTCCAAGCAAGTGAAGATGCTCTTGAGAGTTCCGCCTCTTTCGGATGTCCTCAACATGGTTGAGGTTGGACTTGCCTGAGCTGAAATTCTGGATGAAGCTGTTAGGGCTGACACTCTGCAGCCACTGGCCGCCTTGTTCTCGTTGCTCTATCTTGCTGACCTTCTCCAGGACAGAGCACCGGGCCTTCCGAGAGTCCAGTTGCCCATACTGAGAGTTCTGGAGGTTGCTAGAACCCAGCTGGTGAATATTTAAGTCTGACATCTTAGGGGCCATCGGAGAAGAGGGCTCCTTGTACTTTGGCTCCACCCCATGGAAATGCTCTGCGCTGGGAATGGTGTCCTGGTACCCTTCTAAGCTGTGCCACTCGCCATCCTGCCAGTGCCCAGGGATCTGCCCCTTCTCCGCTTGGCTGCTGTAATTCACAAAATGCCACTTGGCACCGGAGTAGCCCTTGCACTGTGGTACCTCCTTCAGATCTGAGCTGTTCTGCAGCTTGCTGCTCTCCGGGATGTTTTGCAAGGAGGAAAAGGCGTGCTGTTTGGCCTTACTGGGGTTCCACTGGTTTTGAGCTGTGGGATCTCTCTGCAGGTTTGCGTTCTTATCTTCCTTCTGCTCCCCTGCCCCGTACCCCTTTGAGTGGCAGATGGCTTTGCTGTCAATCGCATCCCTCGGGTGAGGCAGGCGTGCCTGAGAGCTGTGGTTCGAGTGCTGTGCGTTTCTTGCACTTTCCTGGATCGAAGCTGTGGTCATATACGGCGGGGCCGACTCATCCTGCCTGGGAGATGCAGGGTAGGCTTCGGGATGCATCCTGTACAAGACGAACTTTGCAGCCACGTCTTCCACCTCCTGCTTCTTCCCTGGCGCGTACTCAGGCTGGTAAAAGATGGCAGCCCTGTTCGGCGGGCTTTGGTTTCCGTTCTCGTCCAAGCCAGCATGCTGCCTGCAGGCTGCAACGTTTTCGTACGAGGATGGAGAAGACACAGGGGCGTGTGCGTACCCACTCTCTTTGGCAAGCGCTGGGTAAAGCATCCCGCTGTTGCTTGCGGAAGGGTGAGGAACCTGGGCAAAGTGGGGCTCAGGAGAAGGGACAGGGTAGACACCAGTAGGAAGCAAAGGCTGCCCTGGCTGAGCTGCCTGTGAGTAAACCTGTTTGGGCTTCATGGTGGGACTGCTCTCTGGGCTCTTCTCCATCACAGTGTGGAGCTGTCCTTCTAGGAATGCAGGTTTCTGGAGAAGCCCTGGAGGAGGGGTGCCCTGGCCTAGGTGAGGCCAAGCGCTTTTGGGGTGAGTCCTACAGGACTTCCTGTGTTCAAGGCTGGACCAGGAGCTGGGCCTCTCGTGGTGCCTGGTTGCTGCGTAACTGTCACTACGGGTCGGTGGCATAGGGGGCCCCTTCATATAGTGGCTATCGCTGTCAGACGAGCTCCGAGTTGGTGGTCCCTTGCTGTAGCCATACAACCTGCTGTAGCCGTATCCTTTAGCCTGGGACTCACAGCTTGGCGAAAGAGCAGAGGACTTCACTTCGTATTCCTCCGAAACGCCTCGCTGGGCGTTGTAGACAGTTTTGATGTACCTGATATCGGCCTGCCTCATTCCCCCTTCTTGCGGTCTGCCCCGGAAATGGACGTTCTCCATGGAATAGGACCTCTCCTTGCAGAACGTGGGCGCCAGGTATTCGGGAATGCTGGAGCTGGTTGAGAAAGAGCTGTAGGCGGAATCCCTCTTGCTGTGGAGATGGGCAAGCTGGTCAATACTATTGGTGGATTTGGCTGGCGAAAGGTGGCAAGGTTGATGGGTATACCCCGCAGGGGTATGGTCCAAACTCTCCATGCTTCCCCTAGAGCTGTACTGGTCAGGACTTCTTCTTAAATAGCCATGATCATAGCCGGAGAGATCGCTTGTGGAGGAACTGGAGGAAGGAGCGAGAGAAAGAGAAGCGAAAACCTGTTAACATGAGAGCAAGAGAGAGTCGTACTGGCTTATAAAGGGACTCTGAGGGATATGTTTAGTTTTTAGAGGAAGAGACGAAAACCCATATTTGGGCCTTGTTCTGTTCTTAGTCTGCAGTCATCCTGGTTTGCTGGGAAGGACCGCTTGACATTGCAACACATGTCTCTTATTTATCACTAGGAAGGGAAGGGAAAAAATAGATGGGAGGCAGGTCGCAAGCAGGGGAGGCTTTGCAGGAAAGTCCAAGCATGTCTACTCCACCCTCGCAATCCATCAAAAGCACCCTAAACGTCACCAGAATACCCAGACATCCACGAGTAAGAGACAGAGAGAAAGAGAAAGAGGGTGAAAGGAAGAACAAGAGAGTAAGAGAAGCTTGAGGACGGAGAGGAATTTGCCCCCTCCTCCATGTCTCTCTCTCTCTCTCTCTCTTTTTTTGCTTCTTTTCTTTTTATGGAGGTGAAGGCTATACGCTGGCAGTGTTCCTGGAATCTCCAACTGAACTGGAGACATTTTGTTTGCTGTGAGAAAACTAAACAGACATGACAGGGAAGGAGGCAATGAGGGATGGGGTGGAGATGGGACAGAGAGCAGCGGAACCACAACAGCTTCAATAAGTCCATGGCAAGAGCTTTTCATCATGGACCAAGCTGACGAAAAGTCAAAGGCTGCTCCAGAAAGGATATGACACAGCTATTTGTCAAGGAGGCTCAGTTGCAGGCATAAACCCTCCTGTTGTTGTTGCTGCTGCTGCTGCTATTTGGAGGGAAAGAAGCTGGTTAGGTTGATTCCTTGACATTATTTTGACATTATTGACATTATTTTCCCTCATACAAGCTGATGAAGACGTGTAGGCCTTAAAACCAGCCTGGTTCACTGTCATTATTATTCAGCTACGCAGTGGCTCAAGGGACCCCAGGTCCATGCTGAGTCATTATTCCTCAAGATCAGCAAAATGGGATAATACATTATTTAACTCAAAGGAAGGTGAATCCTTCACACTGACACCAGGAAGCTTAGGAACTACATTTCCCAAAACGCCTGAATGGAGCTGAGACCTCAAGCCTGAGGCCTATGATTGCCACCTCATCCTTTCGGTTAAGAAGTGGGGTGGCAGGGAGGACATGGGTAAACTGTGGGAGAGGAGGGGAAAATAAAAAAATGGTTCTCTTCTGAATGATGCCCACACTCAATCAGCAGTGGGCTTGGTTAATAGAGCTGGGCATTTGAAATTCATTCAAAAATGGCAACCCACAGCCCCAGCCTGGCTCTGGCACAGTCAATTTCCCCTCAGCCCCGTGACAGCATAAACTTGGCCTCCTTAAACCAAGTTGCTCTGGCCACTGAAAACCCCTCAATTTCCTTATAAGCCCATCTGTCGTGTCCCCTGCTGTGACAATGGCAGGGCCTTGGGGAACCAAGGTCTCGTTCACAAATTGCTGTTTGCTCCAATTCAGCAGTAAAGAGCGGGTTTGTGTGGGAAATGCTCCTGGGGGGGAAAAACAAAAGTGCTTAGACGTGAGAGTTTTACAGTATGTGCTAAGAAAGAACAGTGCAAAGTGTGGATGAGCCTTTAGTGTCCCAAGGCCCAACTGTTGCCTGGTTTGTGTTGTTCTCCTGCTCGGCAATATCTTTTCTCATGGGACTTCCTAGCCTAAGGAGAATATCCCCACCACATGGAAGCAAAAACATAAAGGCAAAAGGAAGGATGGGGCAAAGCAACTATCTAGGGACTGAGCTGTTTGCCAAGTGAAGAAGTACAGTGGTACCTCGGGTTAAGAACTTATTCATTCTGGAGGTCCGTTCTTAACCTGAAACTGTTCCTAACCTGAGACACCACTTTAGCTAATAGGGCCTCCCACTGCCCCCACAGCACGATTTCTATTCTCATCCTGAAGCAAGCTTCTTAACCCGAGGTACTATTTCTGAGTTAGCGGAGTCTGTAACTTGAAGCATATGTAACCTGAAGCGTATGTAACCCGAGGTACCACTGTACAGAGAATGAGAAAGAACCAGATAACAGAGAATAAGGAGGAGGAGGAATGGTTTCAACAGAACTGGCCATTTTTCTGGTTTCATTTCCTCAGCCGCTTGTGCCATTTCCTTTCCTTTTTAAGCCAATGATCTCCCGATTTGACCACTCTGGCCCTCACCTATTACCAACAGACAGCGACAGAAGAAGGCTGGCAATCCGACCACTAGATGCCACTGGTGCTCTTCAGTGTTGAAACACCTGGAGCGATGGCTTCTATGCCAGCAGAGATGCGACAACAGAGAGGGCAGAAATCTGGGGCTTGGAACTCTATGAGCTAGGCCATAGCAAAGAATAATTTTTTTAAAAAGGCAGCTCCCTGGGAAGGAATGAATGCCATTGCCAGATGATTTGTGTTGGGTGTCAAGGAGAGAAAGAGAACACACATCTCTGTTGGAAGGGTTTCTTTTTTTGTTTCTTTTTGTAATCCTAGAGTTTCTTCCTGCTTTCCCATCCCATGCTTCCTTTGATCTCAATAAATTACTATTAGTGCCAGTATTTAGGTTTCACAGAGGTCTTGAAATTCCAGCGGCTAAGTTGGGCAGGAGGAAAAGCCACTGTGCTGATGCTGAGATTCGGAATCTGCTACAAAGATGTTCAAGGAGATTGAAAGACTGGGGATTTGTCTATACATCGAAAAAGAAACATCACTAAGAACTTTCCGGTTGTGTTATGTTCCATCTTTAAAAAACATATTCCTGCGCCAAGAAAAGCTGAATTCTGAATCCTGTATGTATTCTGCAAATGGAACACACTTGCAAGGAATAGAGCAAGGGTAGGAAAACTAAGGCCCAGGGGCCGGATCCGGCCCGATCGCCTTCTAAATCCGGCCCACAGACGGTCCAGGAATCAGCGTGTTTTTACATGAGTAGAATGTGTCCTTTTATTTAAAATGCATCTCTGGGTTATTTGCGGGGCCTGCCTGGTGTTTTTACATGAGTGGAATGTGTTCTTTTATTTAAAATGCATCTCTGGGTTATTTGTGGGGCCTGCCTGGTGTTTTTGCATGAGTAGAATGTGTGCTTTTATTTAAAAGGCACCTCTGGGTTATTTGTGGGGCATAGGAATTCGTTCATTTCCTCCCCTTCAAAACACAGTCCGGCCCCCCACAAGGTCTGAGGGACAGTGGACTGGCCCCCTGCTGAAAAAGTTTGCTGATCCCTGGGATAGAGCAAACAGAACAGATGATGCAAAAGAAGCAAATGCATGAAATCTGAATAATGTGTAAAGGCTATAGAAGTCAGAATTTTGATTTTTCTGCCCTTTTTTATTTTTTTTAGTGCAGAGCCTGTAGAATTCTACAATCAGCAGGGAAATCTGGGCAAAGTTCGCTGCTTGATAAATCCTCCACTCCACCACCGCGGCCGCACAGCTTTTGCAAAAAGGGCTGAGGGTGCCTGCCTGTTCAACCTGATACACCTTTGTTTCAGATCCATAAAGGTAGTGCAGCACCTGGCAGAGAAAGCTCAGCAGCTTTTAAAAGACTGTGAGGTGAATGCAGATTACTTCTGAGGATTATGCTCTCAGGGTGCAGCATAAATTGTTCTCTTCCTGGAATGGGAAGCACACAACACACCAATCCTCGGATACAGGGTTGTTGTTGTTTTGGCCAAAATGCTGTGAGACTTACCTGGAATGGTAGGCTTGGTGCCAAGGAGTGCCAATCATGCCAGGAGATATTTGCATCATGCTGAGATCGGGCTGGTTCTCTATGAACTTGGCAGAATGCCAGGAGTGCGGTCGGCCCACAGGGTCGCTTCGTCTGGGAAAAGAACAAAAAGGGGTAAAATAATTAGAGGCAGGAACTTGCTCAGATACCCTGACAGGTGGAGCAGGAGCAATATGATTATTATTTAGCATTTATTCTGTGCCAGTAGCGTGACCCTGTCAAGAATACAAACACGTCACAGTCTCTGCTCCCTAATGTTTATTACATTCTGCTCTGGTGCTATGCATCAGTGTGTTCCACTGAGACCATCCTGTTGAAAAACACACTAACCATTTCATTGGGCCTGGTGCAAGAGGATACCCTAAATGTCAAAAATGTCATTAGATTAATCCTGAGGCTTTGGTGGCAACCTTAAGAGGAATGTGGCTTGGAATCTACTAGAGAGCCTTGCTTCAACCAAGGGTACAGAATCTGTTTCAATCTGAGGGCCACATTCAATCCTGCACAACCTTCTGGGGGCCCGTGCAAGTGGTGGGCAGAGGAACAAGTGCAAATTTTGCCTTTGTGCAGTAGGCTAGTTTCTGCACATGCTCTCACACCCTTCTCTTCGTCCAGGGAAGCAAATCAGAGTTGATAGCACATTGTTGTTGTTCTTTAGTCGTTTAGTCGTGTCCGACTCTTCGCGACCCCATGGACCAGAGCATGCCAGGCACTTCTGTCTTCCGCTGCCTCCCGCAGTTTGGTCAAACTCATGCTGGTAGCTTCAAGAACACTGTCCAACCATCTCGTCCTCCATCGTCCCCTTCTCCTTGTGCCCTCCATCTTTCCCAACATCAGGGTCTTTTCCAGGGAGTCTTCTCTTCTCATGAGGTGGCCAAAGTATTGGAGCCTCAGCTTCAGGATCTGTCCTTCCAGTGAGCAGTCAGGGCTGATTTCCTTCAGAATGGATAGGTTTGATCTTCTTACAGTCCATGGGACTCTCAAGCGTCTCCTCCAGCACCATAATTCAAGAGCATCAATTCTTCTTCAAGAGCATCAAGCCTTCTTTATGGTCCATCTCTCACTTCCATACATTACTACTGGGAAAACCAGTAGCTTTAACTATACGGATCTTTGTTGGCAAGGTGATGTCTCTGCTTTTTAAGATGCTGTCTAGGTTTGTCATTGCTTTTCCCCCAAGAAGCAGGCGTCTTTTCATTTCGTGACTGCTGTCACCATCTGCAGTGATCATGGAGCCCAAGAAAGTAAAATCTCTCACTGCCTCCATTCCCCCCCCCCCATTTGCCAGGAGGTGATTACAGCCAGGTAAAAACACTCTCACAGAGGGTACAAAGAAGGGACAGTAGGGAGTGTGCAGGTCTGTAAATCATGCAGTCCATAGTTGGAGTTTAACTCATTATTTGCAAAAAGACGATCTCCACATACTTGGCTGAGTCAGCCCTAATGCACACAGGAGCTCATTCCCTGTGGGTCTTACTTCATGAAATCAGTTGCCGAGACTAAAAGTCCCCACCTCCCCACAGCTGTCATGTTGCGTCCTCTCCATGGCATTTCCCAAGCAATTGGAGACTGTGCCTGTGTTCAACCAATCTCTCCTCTGCTCCTTTCATGCCTCTCCTGGTTCGGAGA
This sequence comes from Podarcis gaigeae, assembly GCF_964106915.1. Lineage (NCBI taxonomy): Eukaryota > Metazoa > Chordata > Lepidosauria > Squamata > Lacertidae > Podarcis > Podarcis gaigeae. Next base: position 69,893,751 of record NC_139685.1, read on the forward strand.
GATGGGAGGGGAGCTTGTCACAGCAGGAGAGGGAGACACCAGTGGCTCGTCTCTGCCTCTTGACCTCCCTCCTCCCACTTGCCAGCTTCAGCTTCTTGACTTCCCCCTGCCACCGACTTCCTCAGCTCACTAAGCCCTGTTTCCCCTTCAGCTTCTGACACTTCCTTCTCCCTCTGACCGCTCATCATCATCTCACAACCACTCCCTGAGGTCTGAGCCTTCTTCCCTTGCTGGTTCCCCAGCTGGTTCCTCCCACCATTTCTCTGCATTCAACCAGTCCATGACAGTGTGGCTGGTGTGTGTGTGTGTGTGTGTGTGTGTGTGTGTGTGTGTGTGTGTGAACTGAAAAGGATATACCAAGAGCTCTGGCCAAAAGTTTCAATACAAGGAATAATTCCTACTCGAGAGTTGAAAAGAAAAACGTGTATATTCTGCTAAGAATAACAGTTTTAAACTAATAGTAAATTTAAACACAACGTATACGTGCGACAGTTTTAAAATAATAGTAAATTTAAACACAACGTTTAAGTGCAGAAATAATGTAGTTTCAAATATGCAGTGATATAGTATAAAGGTACATAAAATACCAGTACATAACAATTGTTTTATACAAGTCTCAATGGCAGTCAAAAAGAGTCCATATTATATAAAGTCAGAATAAAGAATCAAATAGGGCCAAAAAGAAGTATCCGGAGTATGAATTAGATGTACGACTCAGTAGTGGTGACCAGGACAGGGCCCTGTTTCGGAGTAAATGCATTCTTCAGCTGGTAATATCAAATATTATGTCAAAATAGATCAAGGTTCTCCAATACCATAAATCATAAATATATTTATACTCCGGATACTTCTTTTTGGCCCTATTTGATTCTTTATTCTGACTTTATATAATATGGACTCTTTTTGACTGCCACTGAGACTTGTATAAAACAATTGTTATGTACTGGTATTTTATGTACCTTTATACTATATCACTGCATATTTGAAACTACATTATTTCTGCACTTAAACGTTGTGTTTAAATTTACTATTATTTTAAAACTGTCGCACGTATACGTTGTGTTTAAATTTACTATTAGTTTAAAACTGTTATTCTTAGCAGAATATACACGTTTTTCTTTTCAACTCTCGAGTAGGAATTATTCCTTGTATTGAAACTTTTGACCAGAGCTCTTGGTATATCCTTTTGTGTGTGTGTGTGTGTGTGTGTGTGTGTGTGCATGGCCTGGGGAGGGTCCAAAGAGCCAGGCAGGCAGGATTGGAGCATCACGTGTGGTCTCTGGACCTGAAGCTCCCCACCCCTGCTTCAGACTGATGTTGACAATGCACGTGACACCATCAACATTGGGTTAGGCTTAAGTTTCATTTAAAAACAGGGGAAGGGAAAGATCACGGGAGAGGGTGACCAGATATACAGGAGACACAATCCCTTTGTGGGTTGTTAGTTCCCTCCATGCAAGTAGAACCGCAAAAGGGAGCAGGGATATCTTCACTAACCCTGCCCCACTGTTACACCCACATGCTCAGACCTCCACCCTCCGTGCATTGGAGAGTGAACATCTGCAACAGGGAATCTGCTCTCCATGGGATTAAGAACCATGTTGGTGTTGAGCCTCCATGAGTACAACTGTCTAATGGGCACAGACATGCAATGGAGGCAGAAGGGCAAGCTAGCATATCCTGCTCTCCCCGACGTGATTCTAATCACACGGGGGAATTGAATACCTACACAACAGGGTTAAAGAATAAAGGAAAGCACGGTTATACTGAAGCACAATGAAGTACATGAAATAATAATTTGTACCCTGCCCATCAGACAGAACAAGGAAGATGCAAATAAGGCAGTAAAACGCTGAACTGGTTGCTATCATTACACTGAGAAATTTCATGGTCTCGATGGAAAACCAGCCCATTAACCCAATTCATGTGGAAAACTAGTCAGAGGTATATAGTTTCTGATAATGCTTCTTTCAACAACCTGCATTAGAATTCTGGCAAATGAGAAGAAGACTGGAAGAAGTTTAAGGAATATTTGAAAAAAATATGTTAATATTTAAACCTTAGAATAGCTTTGGAAGTGGATATAGGCTGTAGGGTTAGAAGTAGAAGATTGGGTTTTTTAAAATAGTATTATTTGTAAGTGATAAAATGTGAAGTTATTTTAAGTGTGATAAAAAAAAGATGGTCAGAAATTATGATATATGTAAACTGCTAAAGATGAAGTAAAATGAAAATCAGATAGGTGGGACTTGGGGAAGCCCACTTAACAATGTTTAGAAAAATAAGGCTATGGCAAGAATTTGTTTGTATTGTTTGTCTTTTCTGTTTGTGTTTTTTATTTGTGTTATAAAATGAATAAAATTTTTTTTGGGGGAAATAGAATTCTGGCAAATGCATCTTTTCTCATCATGACACGGGGCAAGCTACGTATGCCCACATTCTCTGCTGTGGTTCGTGGGACAGGAGCCCTTGCCTGCCCATAGCTGTCAACTTACAGATTTGAAAATAAGGGGCCAGCAGCCTTGAAAATAAGGGATCAGCAGCCAAAATATGGGATTTTCCAAGCACAGGTATGTTCAACTTCTGAGCCCCTCCAAGCCAAAGGAAGAAAGCCCAGCCAGCTGCCAAGCGAAGCCTCAAGCGGTGGTTCCCACAGCACAGCAACCCGGCAAAGGGGATGCAGCAAGGAAAATCACCGTCACCTCTTCGCTGGGAAGCGCTGAGCAAAGGCGAGTCCCCAGGCAACGTGGCCGATTTGATCAGCACAAGGCATGCAAGCTCCACCCCCCAGTCATTCTTAGACTCCTTATTGGGTGAGCAACGCAGCCAAGCAACACAGTTGGAGCCTACCTCCTCCCTGGCCGGCAGGGAGGGAGGGAGAGGAGCTGCTTCCTTTGAAACCCGGGGAATTTAAGGGACATCATCAATAAGGGACAGCAGTGGGTCACAGCGCTGGGATAAGGGAGTTTCCCGCCAAATAAGGGACGGCTGACAGCTATGTGCCTGCCTCTGCAGCTGCTCACCAAGAGGAGGGGAAAGCTGCATATATATATGGTAAAAACTAAGCAAACTTTCATTTTTGCAGGCTGGGCCTGAAAAAGTCACAGACTAGGAAGGGGAAGCGTTTTCACTGCCTCTACTGGTGGCTTCTAACCCTGCTCAGTTTCTTAACAACTCACTGTTGCAAGGTGATTCCTAAACAGTGCGGGTTGTGAGAGAATTACATTCAAACAATGAGCATAAAAGAGGGTGCCTGTTGCACCTCTGAGTGATTTACTGATCTGGGTCATTATTTGTCAGGCCAGCCTCTACTGGGTGTGGGTAATTTCTCTGCATGAAGGATCATGCATTCACTCCCAAAGAGCAAACACCACAGTTGTCTGCTTTCGGAGGCAACAGACACAGTTCACTGACTCATGCAGAAACTCAGTGACTGTTTCATTTTTCTGAATGTAGGTAGCTCTTACTCTTAAGATACTCCCAAGTGCCACCTGTTTCAGTTATAAGAATGAGAAGGATGCACCAACAGCTTTTATCTGCTTAATTTTTCATCCAAACTATTGTTATCCACGTCCAGAAAGAATTGCAGAGATTGAGAGAGAGGATCTAAATACTTTGCATAGTAAACATGCTTTCTAGCTGGGAAACAGAGCCCAAGTCTTTGGGTTTCATGAGCCTTTTTGAATACCACCAAAAGAATGAGATTCTCTTACTCCTCACCACCCGCCTCTGTTGACAGAATCATATTAGTAAGGGGTGAAGGTTCCTAAGAGGAGCTGCACAAATTAAATATCATATATAGGTGCCTTTCAGACAGAGGCCCCTTGTAGCCTCCTTTGCCAAGAAAACAAGGAAACTGAATGCCGTAGGCTAGGAGGCAGACAGAATGGGATTTAACTCAGCAATTCACAGCCTGATCTTCAGAGAGACCCTCAAGATGTCTCCACGCAGCACACAGAGAGGCCAGAGGGATTTAAAGATTTCTTTGTAGTTCTGGTCAAATCAAAACCTAGGACATTCTCATTTCTTGCTTGAGAAAGCACATTGTCTGACAGAAATAAAACACCCTCCCCCCTTGAAGCAGCCAGCAACTGGCTTCTGAGAGCAGCCTTGCCAGGGTTTGGTTTTATTTTATTTTTTAAAGCCTGCAATATTTTTAAAGCACTTCAGCCAAACAGCCCCAGAACAAAGTAATCCAGTAAATAATTAAGCTGTGGACCTGAACCAAGAGACAAGTATAAATAGCTGCGGGGCAAAGCTTTGCATTGTGTCTATAGCCTACCTCTGTTCGGAAAATGTGGATTAAGTGTCATGCGATGAGTGCTGTGATTTCCAAACAGGCCAGAACTTCCTCCTGTTGCAAAGGTTTGAGCTGTGTTTGTCTGAATAGGTGTGGCGTCGTTTGGTCTTTGGTGGATTGAGGAGGAGGAAAACGTAGGCAGTTCTACCTGGTAGTCAACAGAAACCTCTCATTGACTTCAAAATGACAGATCTGCATGTAACCAGTCCTCAGCTATTGCCCTTCAACTGCATAAGCAGAATTGGGGTGAAGGGTAAATGGGAGAAAGAGGAAAGTAAAATGATGCTCTCAGAATTACAGGTCCTTATGTCTGGGGTGTATCAGTTAGCAATCCAAAGTTTGATCCTGTTTGGTTTTAAGGATTAGAACAAACCAGAGTCTCCCCACCTGTATGCAACAGGAAACTGTGATTTAGTTCAATATGGAACTGGAAACATTCATGGTCCTCCTCGCCACCACAAATGAGGAAAGGGGAAGGGAAGCTCCCAGGATCGAGGCTTGCTTTGGCTCTTCTGCAGAAATCTAACAATGGTTTAGAGCAGAGCATAATCTGAACTGATAATCTAGATCTGAGGTGGGGAACCTGCAGCTTTTCATATAAATAAATAAATAATTTATATCCCGCCCTCCCCAGCCGAAGCTGGGCTCAGAGCGGCTAACAACAGTAAAATAATACAACATTCTAAAATCATTTCATTATAAAATCAGTTCAAATCAAATTAGTGGCAACCATTGGGCTAGAGTTCTGTGAGGATTGCCAAAGGAGGGGGTCAGGCTGTGCCTTGGCCAAAGGCCTGGTGGAACAGCTCCGTCTTGCAGGCCCTGCGGAAAGATGTCAGGTCCTGCAGGGCCCTAGTCTCTTGTGACAGAGCGTTCCACCAGATGGGAGCCACAGCCGAAAAAGCCCTGGCTCTGGTTGAGGCCAGCCTAACCTCCCTGTGGCCCGAGACCTCCAATATGTTTTTGTTTGAAGACCGTAAGGTCCTCCGTGGGACATACCAGGAGAGGCGGTCCCGTAGGTACAAGGGTCCTAGGCCATTGAGGTGTTGTTGAGGCTGCCACTCCATCATCCCTGTCTGTTGGCCATGCTGGTTGGGGCTGAACGGGACTGGAGAGTTAACAACACGTGGTGGCCTGCAGTTTCTTCACCCTTGATCTAGCTAGCAGCTCTATAGAATTTCCAGATTTTATATTTTCAAAAATGGGCAATTGGCTGTTGTGTGTTTCTTCACCCCAGCCTTCCTAGATGTAACCTAAAACCTGTCCAGCACTTAGGAGAGACTAATCTATTAAGTCTGCTAGTGCCTTCCACATCCCGGCTGCATACACATACATTTAAAGCACATGACTTCACCATAAAGGAATCGTGGAAACTGTAGTTTACCCCTCACAGTTCCAATTCCCAGCACCCTTAACAAACTACATTTCCCTGAATTCGGGGGGCAGGGGGAAGCCATGTGCTTCAAATTTATATTGTAAACTGCCCTCTGACCCTCAGAGAAGGGCCGTGTGGAAATTTAATAAATAATAATAATAATAATAATAATAATAATAATAATAATAATAAATGTAAGATGTGTGTACACAGTCTCCATCTTATGAGTGTGAACTTCATTTCCTTAGTACCATGGCAGCTTTATTTGTTCTGCCTCTACTGTACTACGTGCCACTTTGCTTGGTACTCAACCAAGTGAAGAGCCAGTGTGGTATAGTGGCTAAGAGCGGTAGTCTCGTAATCTGGTGAACCGGGTTCGCGTCTCCGCTCTTCCACATGCAGCTGCTGGGTGACCTTGGGCTAGTCACACTTCTCTGAAAGTCTCTCAGCCTCACTCACCTCACAGAGTGTTTGTTGTGGGGGAGGAAGGGAAAGGAGAATGTTAGCCGCTTTGGGACTCCTTCGGGTAGTGATAAAGCGGGATATCAAATCCAAACTCTTCCTCCTCCTCCTCCTCCTCCTCCTCCTCCTCCTCCTCCTCTTCTTCTTCTTCTTCTTCTTTAGAGAACTTTAAAGCTTGCTGTGGCTATTTGGGGAATTTTGAACGGCCTAATAATGGTATTGCTCTCGTATGGATTTTGGAGCCTGAACTGTGTTTCAGTGCCGTGGCAAAACTGTGGTGAAACTGAATCAAATGCTGGTGCATAAAGTGAGCAACTGAGTCACAGAACAGAAGTAATCAGAGCACAAGTCTGTCGCAGGGCATCTGTGATGCAGACAGATTAAGCAGGACCAACTAATCTGCCACAATGACTTTTTTCCTTCTTCTTTTCACGTTAAGAAAACCAGCAGCAATATAAACAACTATGCCGTGAAATTTCATTCTTTTCTCATGCACGAAGTGGTTAATGCAAATTAACAGAAGTGGAAGGAAAGCTAAACCGAAGACAACCTATGTTTATTAAGTAGATTCTATGCTGTAACAGAATGTACCTTCCTGTACAGCCACATCAACAATAGCAAACACAGACTCTGGGCCAAGTGAATCAACACACTCCAGCTGAGATATTTTGCTTCAGCCACATCAGTTAGATATAGACTCTCTCTCTCTCTCTCTCTCTTTCTCTCTCTCTGTGTGTGTGTGTGTACACGAGTTTTTCTCTTTCTCTTTCACTTTCTCTCTTGCTCTCCGAAGAAATATTTAGGAGTCAGATACCCATGCTGATCTACTGAAAATCACCCTAAGGTATACACCCTGATCTATCTTTTGCCCACCGCAGCTTTAATTTATAAAATGGCTAGTATTGCTTCTGAACAACTTGACCCAAGGAACTGCATGCAAGGCGACACTTCTGGTCTGGCAGCTGTCCTTCTCAGCATGAACTGGGAAGATACCTCAGAGGCCTCTGTTAATACTACATCCCCGGGGTGAAGACTTCAAGGTCTAAGGTGGAAGGTGTGTATGTACCCAAGACCATTTTTCACATTTAAGATATTGCTGTTCCACACACTGGTTTGCTTGACCGCTTGCTTTTGAATATGTGTGCTAAATGCAGAGCAGAAAGCAGATTCGCCATATTTAAATCCAGTGGGTATTATCTAGCCAAGGCAGCAATTGCATTCCATTTGCAAAAGCAGCAAATGGGAGAGTAAAAAAGCAACCCCATTTAAGCAACTTGTGTGAAAGTGACCTTACATCCTAATCTGTAGCTGTGTTCACTGCAGCAAGGCTAGGGAAGTAAGTCCTTCTGAGATCAGCAGGCTTCCTCCTGAGTAAATGAATTTATGGAGCAGGCATATTTTCACCCAGGAGGGACGCAGGTGGCGCTGTGGGTTAAAGCCTCAGCGCCTAGGACTTGCCGATCGAAAGGTCGGCGGTTCGAATCCCTGCGGCGGGGTGCGCTCCCGCTGCTCGGTCCCAGCGCCTGCCAACCTAGCAGTTCGAAAGCACCTCCGGGTGCAAGTAGATAAATAGGGACCGCTTACCAGCGGGAAGGTAAACGGCGTTTCCGTGTGCGGCTCTGCCTCGCCAGATGCAGCTTTGTCACGCTGGCCACGTGACCCGGAAGTGTCTCCGGACAGTGCTGGCCCCTGGCCTCTTGAGTGAGATGGGCGCACAACCCCAGAGTCTGTCAAGACTGGCCCGTACGGGCAGGGGTACCTTTACCTTTACCTTTATATTTTCACCCAGGTTTCCCTGTTCTGGATTGCAAATGTTGGCAGATATGAAGTTGCCTTGTGACATTCATCAACACTTTTGACAGCAAAACTCTGGCCAAAGCAATATCAAATGAGCTTGGTATTTGGCCCTAGGCGGTTTCCTCCTGTTCCTTGTTGCTTATCTAGTTTTTTCTTGGATTAGCATACTCAATAGCAAAGCTTCCTAGAAACTCCAGTTCTTGCATCACTTTGAGACACAAAACCTCAGTTTCCCTAACCCATCTGAGAGGTCTGGAGGTAGGCAAACACACACACACACACATAACCCTGCAAGGAATTAGCTCAGGGATAGGCAACCTAAGGCCCGGGGGCCGAATGCGGCCCAATCGCCTTCTCAATCCGGCCCTGCAGTCTTCAGGGGAGTAGAACCTTCAGACTGACTTTCTTTGTGGGACCATAAAACCCAGGTGGTTGCTCCAGGGCATTGCTAAGTCTTCTTAACTGCAGGATTGCTGGCCAAGGTTCTGAGATTTAGCCAGCCAGTGACCTCTGGATCAGCACCTCCAGTTCTGTCCAGGGTCCTGATCTGTGATGGATCAGGAGAGTAAGATGATTCACACGACACGGTAAAACAAGCTACGGTTTAGGAAGTCCATGCAATATGAAGGTTATTAGAGAGGAGTTTGCAGCTGCTTCCTGGTCCTTTTGGTTTAGCATGTTGTCCATAGGAAAGCTCATGGTTAAGCTTTGCTAACCAAGAGTGTTAATCAAGGTTATAGCTTGTAGTTGGCTTAACTGTGAGTCCCAGTTCAGACAAGATCCTAAGCCAAACTTTGACTTAGCACAGCAGTAAAAATGGCCAGGCAGGAGGTAAATGGCTGTGAGCTTCTCTCTGGGAGCCTACATATCTGCATGGTCTTGCTAAGCCATAGTCTGCCTTGCAGTGTGGGGCAAACCAGATCACTGTGTTGCAGCAGACACCTAAATAGGTGTTCTTTCCTCTTGCACATAAAAACAGGAAATGCAGTCCTATCTGCAGCTGTTATAAGTTATATGAAAAAACCATTAACACCCTTTGAAAGCATTCTGCTCAATTAGCAAAGGGCACCTTCTTAGGCAATCAAAGGACTTTTAGTTGACACATCTAACCAATTAACTGACAGAATGCTGCAGCCCTAGAGGCTCCTGCAAAACAGCCTACATAAACACCAGGCATTTCCCTTTCAAATGATCTATCGGTACCAGCGCACTCTCTTTGCTCAAAGTAAGATTTCGATAGTTCATTCTCCAGAGCCATCATAAATGCCCTGCTGTGTTGATATTGTGACTCTGCTGCTATTTTAGTTAGTTTAGCATATTATTAAACATGTCCTTTGCTCCTTGAGAGGAAAGACGGTACTGTATATAAATGAAATAGGAATAAGCTGTTCAACTCAATGTAAACAAAACAGAAATGAGAAAGTCATTATTTGGAGAAATGGCTTGAAAATGGCCCATGCTCCTTCCTCATTAAGGAATCCTGGATTTTTCATTATTTTAGCTTTTATAGAGGTACATTCAAAGTTAGTCGTACTCAGAGCAGATCCACTGAAATTCATGAACGTTACTAACTTATGTGCACTCATTTCAATGGGTCTGCTCCAGTGATTCCCAAACCTTTTGCCCCATGGACCATGTGAAATTTGCTAATGACTTTTCTGCCTGTTGTAGCAATTGTATCTCGCTTTACTAGGTGCTTCCTCCCCCCCCCCCCCATTGTATTTGTATCACTCCTTTGATTTCTTATACTGTATTTTATTCTACTGCAATCTGAATTCTGCGGAATTCAAACTGCAATGCAACAAAACAACAATTAAGAAATAAAAGAAGAAATAAAAACGCAATTAAAAAATGGGCCTTAGCTGGAGGCTCTGGGGATTGAACCTGGAATCATCTGCACTGAGCTACAGTGGGGGCAGCACCTATGAGGAATGTTGATTTAGGCCACCACATAAAGTTTTCCTTTACATAACTCTGCCAAAATCACACCAAAGGTTTGCAGAGAGGACAGGAAAAACTAAAGCACTTAGAAGCTTATTAGGATTTCAGTTGCACAAAGCCTCAATCCTCTAAAAAAAAATTGTTGGTTGCAATCAAGATGAAGCCACATTGCTGACAATAGCATGCTGGGAATTAGGCCAAGCTACTGCAGCTTGATTCCTCCATCCTAAGCCTGTCTATTTAGGTTCCTAGAACTCTGTTACCATGTGCCAAGGCTGGGTTGTAAGGGAAATGTGATAAGCACAGCATTATTCCACCAAAGTAGCACCACTTCCAGAGGTGCTGTTTCACATTTAAGGAGGTGGGAAAGAGTGTTGTTTTTTTACTGAGATGAGTGGAGAATACAGCAATGTTGAAAGGCCAGCTCTTGCTTATATGCAAAGTTAAATTGCAAAAAAGCAATACAATCTTAGCAAAGTTGTCATCGATACCAGCCAGTATCTTTATTTAATGCAAAGAGATTTTTGCCTTTAGCAGGTATGTCTAACCCTCATTTAGTGCTTTAAAGCAAGTCATTCAGTGGTTAAAACCAGTGGCTTGGTCAAAGACCCTGGTGTTTGCTTCTGAGGAACAGGGGTGTTGTTGTTGTTGCTGCAGGGGTGTTGTTGTTGTTGTTGTTGTTGTTGTTGCTGCTGTTGGGGTGTCCTCCTCCTCCTCCTCCTCCTCCTCCTCCTCCTCCTCCTTCTTCTTCTTCTTCTTCCTCTTCTTCTTCTTCTGCGATCACTCGTAGCCAAGTAAGATTGTCTTCCATAAACACGGTTTTAACAATGAGCCCGTAAGTGACTCTGGAGGCCAATTCTGGAACCACACGTCCTTCCACAGTGGGGACATTGGTTTCCGGGTAAGAACAAATCACAATGTGGATTTGCCAGGTGTGCCTTCCTCTTAGCACATTTCTCCCTTGCATCCTGAGTTGAGTGTCTTCAAAGCCCATAACACCTTTGGTAAAGGTTGTTCTCCAACTGGAGCGCTCCCAATTGTTGGTGTTTATACTACATTTTTTTAGATTTGCTTTGAGACAGTCTTTAAACTTCTTTTGTTGATCACCAGCATTATGCTTTCCATTTTTAAGTTCGGAATAGAGTAGTTGCTTTGGAAGACGATCATCAGGCATCTGCACATGACCAGTCCAACAAAGCTGATGTTGAAGAATCATTTCTTCAACACTGGTGATCTTTGCTTCTTCCAGTACACTGGTGTTAGTTCACCTGTCTTCCCAAGGCCTGAGTCCTAGGTATTTTGCCCCAGGCCTTAAGTTTTCCTCCCATGTTTAAACTTTGCTTACAGGGTGGACTTTCCCTCTGAAAGTCCATCTGATTTTGCATCTATACATAAATATTGGCACCTGCAAAGTTCATGCAAATTTGTGACATGAGCTACAGCCCTTCTCCCTGAAACTATTTCCCTCCAGTCATTTTTCTCTTGGCAGGGATTCCTTCTGCTTTTAGAGAGGCTCACGGGTGGGGGGGGGGGGGAGATGGGGAGCAGCTTGGAACTTTCCTCCAAACAACTCATGTTCTACTGCACATATGCTCTGCTTTGTAGGGATTTGACAACAATTGATGGGACTACCAGCATTACGCCTAGCTTGTCACAAAGTGCAAGCATGCACATCAGTGCCACCATCCAAATTAAATACAGTGTAATAATTTCCAATTATTGCTTAAATTAATTATGTTTATCTACTGCTTTGCAAGGGATGCGGGTGTCGCTGTGGGTTAAACCACAGAGCCTAGGACTTGCCGATTGGAAGGTCGGCGGTTCAAATCCCCGCAACAGGGTGAGCTCCTGTTGCTCAGTCCCTGCTCTTGCCAACCTAGCAGTTCAAAAGCACGTCAAAGTGCGAGTAGATAAATAGGTATCACTCTGGCGGGAAGGTAAATGGCATTTCTGTGCGCTGCTCTGGTTCACCAGAAGCGGCTTAGTCATGCTGGCCACATGACCCGGAAGCTGTACGCAGGCTCCCTTGGCCAATAAAGTGAGATGAGCTCCGCAACCCCAGAGTCGGTCACGATTGGACCTAATAGTCAAGGGTCCCTTTACCTTTTTACTGCTTTGCATACTGAAAGTATCACACATTTGAAGGTCTAAAAAAGGAGTGCATTGTCTTATTTTTTCCCTGAGTGTCCCTAGTGTACACAGGTATGTTGGAGTTTTGTGCATAAAATAATTTTTTAAATAAATAAATAAATAAATAAGTAGCATCTCAATTAATAAATATTAGTAACAACTAAGCTGCACTGGCCATGCATTGCTAGAGCATCCCTGCCTCTTTCCTTTTAACCTAAAAGCCCCCACAAAATTCTCCCTGGGGTATCATGCAGCACCAAGACAGGAACCGAGGCAGTGAACATGAAGTTAAACAGAACCATGCTGGATGTTGCCAGGTCATAGGCCATAAAGCCCCCAAGTTTCCCAGAAGACTAAAAACAGCTATTTTATCCTTTCCGCAATTTCACACATTGCTATGCCATCCCATTAATCTTTCTGTGTTTACACAAGTAAATGAGAGGCATGACTGCTGTCAGTGGCAATGGCCAAGGCTATGGGAGGCAAAGCCTGGAATTCCCTCCTACTCAAACATTCTTCTCCAGTGGAGCTGCTTCCTGTTTGCAAGCACCGCTCTCAGCAAATGTATACTCGCCACCCACATTGCAACACAGAAAGGTGCCTTCCAAGGGCACAAACCAGAAAGCTACTTAGGTAAGCCAGAGTAGGACATTGGATGGATGGATGGATGGATGGATGGATGGATGGATGGATGGATGGATCTATTTATCTATCTACCTACAGGGAGCCAGTGTGGTGTAGTGGTTAAGAGTGGTGGACTTGTAATCTGGGGAACCGGGTTCGCGTCTCCACTCCTCCACATGCAGCTGCTGGGTGACCTTGGGCCAGTCACACTTCTCTGAAGTCTCTCAGCCTCACTCATCTCACAGAGTGTTTGTTGTGGGGGAGGAAGGGAAAGGAGAATGTTAGCCGCTTTGAGACTCCTTAAGGGGAGTGAAAGGCGGGATATCAAGTCCAAACTCTTCTTCTACAGTGGTACCTCAGGTTAAGAACTTAATTCGTTCCAGAGGTCCGTTCTTAACCTGAAACTGTTCTTAACCTAAGGTACCACTTTAGCTAATGGGGCCTCCTGCTGCCGCCGCTGCGCGATTTCTGTTCTCATCCTGAGGTAAAGTTCTTAACCCGAGGTACTATTTCTGGGTTAGCGGAGTACCAAGGTACCTCTCTCTCTCTCTCTCTCTCTCTCTCTCTCTCTCTCTCTCTCTCTCATCTATCTATCTACAGAAGAGGAAAAAAGCATCAAATGGTCCTGAATGAATATACTAAGAACCTTAATAAAATAACTGCATGCCCAATGAGTTCAAGTGGAAACCCTCCGAAAGAGCACAAGAATGCAATTTATTGAGCATTTCTGGTAAGGTAACATCTCACCTAGGATACTCAAATTGTTCTGCCCCTGTGGAAGGTTTCCATTAAAATGAACTTGGCGTTTCACAATTGGATAAGACTTTCCTGTCATATCCAATCTGGTCCTTGGATTGCGTTCTGACAAGCACACTTAAAAGCGAAAATCAAAACTGGCAGGTGTTTTAAACTCCCACTTTGTTTTAATATTGTTCAGGATATTCAACTGTTATTGATTTTTGAGCTGTTGACAATTCAACAGCTCCTTCTTTCTGTCTCTCAACACACACACACACACACACACAGAGAGAGAGAGAGAGAGAGAGAGAGAGAGAGAGAGAGAGAGAGGGGCAACAACTGATTTATGCATGTCCCATTGACACACAATTGTGCATGCGCGCACGGCACCAAACCCAGAAGTGACCCAAAAACATCACTAAAATGCCACTAAAAGGGTAGGGTGGGTTGAAACGGGGGCAAAATGCTTTATGTGGATCCCGTCAACGTGCGCAGGGGTCCAGAATGTAACCTCTGCACAAAACAAGGATTGCCTGTACTTCTGAGTATTTAAGAGAAGCTCAGAACTGCTATAAATGTGTAGGATTTGTCATCAACCTAAAAATAAGCAAAGATAAGGCCAAAAGAAAACCAAAAGGCCACTTTTTCCCGAGTGAAACCTTGTGTCTTCAAAGGCCAAACTTGCACACAGAAAAAGCAACAATTTTCCGTTTGCTGCCAAGTCTTGACACAAGGCTGGCTGCTTTCGCTGATCATTGTGCTTCCATGCACATTTAAAGCACCCAATATGTGAATCTGACCTGTGCCATACTGCATTAAAATCATCAAATAATGGCCATTTGCAAAAACTGGCCTTTTTCTTTCTGCTGATGTTTTAACCGTCTCTGATGCAAGTGTCATATGCTCAGTGCTTTTGCCTGCAAAAGAAGATAATCTTCTCTAGAAGTACAGACCCAGATGAGTAGACTGTATGGGTGTATCTAGAGCTTTTCAAACTTTTCATGTTGGTGACACACTTTTTAGACATGAATCGTTTTGTGACACAGTTATTCAGTTTTACTAGCAAGGTAAAGGTAAAGGTACCCCTGCCTGTATGGGCCAGTCGTGTCCGACTCTAGGGTTGTGCGCCCATCTCACTTAAGAGGCCGGGGGCCAGCGCTGTCCGGAGACACTTCCGGGTCACGTGGCCAGCGTGACGAAGCTGCTCTGGCGAGCCAGCACCAGCACAGCACACGGAAACGCCGTTTACCTTCCCCCTATAAAGCGGTACCTATTTATCTACTTGCACTTAAGGGTGCTTTCGAACTGCTAGGTGGGCAGGAGCTGGGACCGAAAGACGGGAGCTCACCCCGCCGCGGGGATTCGAACCGCCGACCATGCAATCGGCAAGCCCTAAGCACTGAGGTTTTACCCACAGCGCCACCCGCGTCCCTTTTACTAGCCCCTTACAAGAGGTTAAACTAGCCCCTTACAAGAGCATTTGTGCAACACACCTACACACTGCAGCCGACACATTAACGTGTCACAACAGTTTGGAAAGCTCTGATCTAGAGAGAGAAAGAAAGACCAACCGAAACAGAATATAGATATATACTGTATATACAGTCATACCTCGTGCTACAGACACTTCAAGTTGTGTTTTTTCGGGTTACGGAAACCCAGAAGTACTGGAATGGGTTACTTCCTGTTTTTGGCTGTCGCACATGTGCAGAAGCGGTAAATCACGCTTTGTGCATACGTAGAAGCGCCAAATCGCAACCCGCGTGTGCACAGACACACTGCTGCGGGTTGCGTACATGCATCCCGCACGGATCATGTTCACAACCCGAGCGTCCACTGTATATAGAGAAAGAGACAGACACATGTACACAACTGTACAATTCTATGACTCAACAGCCACTTCTTCTCTGCCCCACCTCAATCCACACACATATCCAATGATCATATTACAGTGGTATCTCGGGTTAAGTACTTAATTCGTTTCAGAGGTCCGTACTTAACCTGAAACTGTTCTTAACCTGAAGCACCACTTTAGCTAATAGGGCCTCCTGCTGCTGCCGCGCCGCCGGAGCACAATTTTTGTTCTCATCCTGAAGCAAAGTTCTTAACCTGAAGAACTATTTATGGGTTAGCGGAGTCTGTAACCTGAAGCGTATGTAACCTGAAGTGTATGTAACCCGAGGTACCACTGTATCAAAGAGACTTACAAGAAAAAGCAAACGTGTTTTGTCTTGGGAACAAAGTTTACGGACATTTACAGCAACTGCATCACAGAATCCTTTTTGTTTTTTTCTTTCCATGCTCGTGCTACTGTAGTGCCCTGCCGGCTTTTACAAATATGCGCGTGTAGTTCTCGGGGTGTGGCAGGCAGACAAGCAAACGCCACCCACACATTCCTGCAGCCAAGTGCTGCCAGCATCTGCCAACACATTTAGACACAAGGAAAGAAAGTGTGGAGGAGGGAGAGAAAGAAAACAGGCACACAAAGACAGAACCAGGATATCCTGCACTAGAAACGAGGCTTGGGGACAAAGTTGGTAAGGCAATTCGCTTTATTTACCTTATGGCTTTAAAGCTCTCTTATCAACTATGCTGCTACAATATAAAGGACTCATGTTTCTTCCTTTGTCTCACCCATCTTCTAAGAACCTTATACCACAAACTGAATGCAACCATCACAAGGCGAATGTCTACACAAATAAGAATACAGGGAACATAAGCTGCCACCTAAGAAAATAATTCACGCATGGCAGGCAGAAGTTCTTTTGAAGTTTTTCTCTGCTGTTCCCACTGCCAAAGAGGCAAGGTGATGTCCAGTTTAAACAGAAAATGTCACAGGGAGCTTGGGAAACGGACGCATCACAGCGTTTGAAATTTGCCAAGCACCAGGCACACTTTGCACCTGGCTATTCGCCACTTGCGACCAAGTGAAGGTGCCAGGGTGCCAGGACGGCGCCTGATGTCTCCACCATCGGGAAGTGAATCCCTGGGGATCCCTGGATCTTGCCTGTTTTCACACACTAACAACACATCCTGAAGAATTCTATCTGTGATATTTTATCTGCACAATCAGAATGAATGTCAGGAACCAGAAAGTCGTATTGAAGAATACAACTTTTGAGTCATCTGGCCCCTGAATGGCAACTAGACATTCTGTTTTGGCGACTGCAACCCTGGTTTAAGGAGCCATTTGGAGCCAAGCTTATATATCCGAGTTTATAACACTGATGCATCATGTTATTCACACATGAAATCCTTCTTTGGGTAGCAGGCTTTAATTTATAGGGCTCCAGGAGATCTGAGCACCATGTAGCAGCTAGATTCTTGATGAATCGCCAGAGGAGAGGACTGCTACACTCAAGACCTGCTTCTGGGTTTCCCTTTGGGGGTATCTGGTTGGTTGCTGTGAGAACATCATGCTGGGCTAGATGGGCTTTTGGCCTGATCCAGCATGGCCCTTCTTATAATAAAATCATAGAATTGTAGGGTTGGAAGGCACCTTGAGGATCATCTAGTCCAGCGATGGCCAAACTTGGCCCTCCAGCTGTTTTGGGACTACAGTTCCCATCATCCCTAACCACTGGTCCTGTTAGCTAGTGATGATGGGAGTTGTAGTCCCAAAACAGCTGGAGGGCCAAGTTTGTGCAAGGCAGGAATATGCAGCTGTCCCATACGGGGATCAAACTTGCAATCTTGGTGTTATCAGCCCTAAACTCTAACCAACGGAGCTATCCTGTTCTTGAGAATACAGAATCTTGCATTCCCAACTCCACTTATCACCTTAAACTACATTGTTCAGAATATACAATTAAAATTCTTTCTCCATAGAGAAAGGGGAGAGCAGGGAAAACAGAAGATGTAAAAGAATAAGAGAAGTAGAAAACAAGAGGAGATGGAACTGGAAAACAACCAAGCCACACCTGAAACTTCTTCTTTTAGCCAAACCTTTCTGAGGAACACCAGCAACCAGGATCTCGGGATCTCTCTTCCTAACCGCTCTTCTACCAAGGCAGCTGCAAAGAAGCATCACAAATGCCCAGAAGCTGAGCTTTGCCCACAACACAAGACTTGACTTTTGCACTGTCTCTTCTCTCCAGCCCTGTACCAGAGGAGTAACAGGTAGCTGGGAAGGACCTTGGAGGAAGTGGGGTAATTGCCATGATCTAATCAGTGTCTTGTTGATTATCCTTGCCTCCTCCAGAAAAGGTGAGACTTGGTGATTTACAAGAAGAATATTTGGCCCACACCTCCAACAACACAGCACTGCATCCTCTGCTTCAACAAGGCTGAGCTGGTTCCGTATATGTGCGGGCACAGAGGACAAAGGCATCTATTTTTTCATCTAGTAATTCAGATTTTTCTCCCCACCCTCAGATGTTTCTGCTCTGTCATGCAGTAAGGGAACAGCCCCCATGTTCTGTACTGCAGGGATGTTTCAGTGTTGCTTCTGTTCAGTGCTCAGCAGAGACATCACCTTGCCAACAAAGATCCGTATAGTGAAAGCTATGGTTTTCCCAGTAGTGATGTATGGAAGTGAGAGCTGGATCATAAAGAAGGCTGATCACCGAAGAATTGATGCTTCTGAATTATGGTGTTGGAGGAGACTCTTGAGAGTCCCATGGACTGCAAGAAGATCAAACCTCTCCATTCTGAAGGAAATCAGCCCTGAGTGCTCACTGGAAGGACAGATCCAGAAGCTGTGGCTCCAATACTTTGGCCACCTCATGAGAAGAGAAGACTCCCTGGAAAAGACCCTGATGTTGGGAAAGATGGAGGGCACAAAGAGAAGGGGACGACTGAGGACGAGATGGTTGGACAATGTTCTCGAAGCTACCAGCATGAGTTTGACCAAACTGCGGGAGGCAGTGGAAGACAGGAGTGCCTGGTGTGCTCTGGTCCACAGAGTCATAAAGAGTCAGACACAACTAAACGACTAAACAACAACATGCTTAAGAGATGTAATAAAATCCAGAAAGTCGAAGGAGCCATATTACAGAGCATTCTGTAACAGAGTTTATGGAACCCAGGAACAGTGTATGTGAACACACTGTTGCAGTTAAACAGTTGATAGCAGGGTTTCCCAAACTTGGGTCTCCAGCTGTTTTTGGACTACAGCTCCTATTCTCCTTGGTAGCAAGACCAGGGGTCAGGGATGATGCGAACTGTAGTCTGGAAACAGCTGGAGACCCAAGTTTGGGAAACACTGGTAAACAGGATGGGAAGCAAATCATTGCCCCCTCATCCGCCAAAGAACCACCTGGATGATGCTGCGCAATGACTCTATAGGTTAGCTTATTTGCAACCCTGGCTACTTCCTCCATGGTGGCTTACTTGTCTAGTACTGATTGGCATCAGCAATGTTTGGGAAGAACATTGTCTGGAAAAATTTTTTTCCAGTGCTTTGTTTTTCCCATGGAAAAAATTCAGTTCATAAACTCATTAGTAACAATGAATGCAATTCCAGTTGCAAACGCAATATCGGGCAAGCCTGGCTGTTTTGAAGTTGAAGCACGTTAGTCCCGATCTCTGTGGCGCAGTGTGACAAAAAATAATAATCATAGGGTACTTTTTGAAAAAGCTGTGTTTCCTAAATACAATTAAGATAAATGCTAGTTAAATTCTCTCTCTCTCTCTCTCTCTCTCTCTGAAAGTTTCCTGATGCAAATTACCCTAATGGCCTCTTTCCCTAAAGAGAGAGCAAATTTTCATTTGTTATAGTTGAGTGCATATGTCTTCCCTTCTGGAAAAAAAACAGAAATAAATCTAATGGCTTTTAGTAATTTCCTCCGTGCTCTAGCCCACAATCTATCTTGTGTAAGCATTTTCTTTCTGAGGATATTGTGTCAGCCACATTTGGAAGGTAAGATGTATTGGGAATCAAGTTGGGAAACAATGGCAACAGGTACGCATAGTACTACATACCCTAATTTGCCCTGGAAACTGTAAAATCTTCCCATTCGAAATGGAAAACCAGAAAGCTCACATCACTAATTGGCTAGCAGTGCCCTGCTATTGTGTGAAATGTTTCCTTACCAGCCTTGGGCTTCCCAAAAGGGCAGCTGGTGCCAGCCAGGAAAATCTCCATGCAGCAGAAAGGAATCGTGTGACAGCCACTGTTAAGTAATAGAAGGCTGGAGAGGAAAGTCACCCTGAATATGTGGCCAGAGTGTAACTTAACTACCATGTAAAGATAAAGGTAAACGGACCCCTGACCATTAGGCCCAGTCATGGCCGACTCTGGGATTGCGGCGCTCATCTTGTTTTATTGGCTGAGGGAGCCAACGTATAGTTTCCGGGTCATGTGGCCAGCATGACTAAGCCGCTTCTGACGAACCAGAGCAGCGCATGGAAACGCCGTTTACCTTCCCGCCGGAGCGGTACCTATTTATCTCCTTGCACTTTGACGTGCTTTTGAACTGCTTGGTTGGCAGGAGCAGGGACCGAGCAACGGGAGCTCACCCCGTCGCGGGGATTCGAACCACCAACCTTCTGATCGGCAAGTCCTAGGCTCTGTGGTTTAACCCACAGCGCCACCCGCGTCCCTTGTAGAGTGGCCCAAAGGAACTGGCCATACAAAGCATATATCTTGCATACATTGTGTGCCTCAGGCTGCAATGTGAAATATGAAAAGTTGCTTTTAGCACCCACCAATATGGCGCAGGAGAACAAGAAAGACAGAAAACAGGAGTAGACAGAGGAAGATCATGTGTTGTTCCCTCTGACATACTTCTGGCAGGGAAGGGACCCAAAAGTTCTAGCTGCACGTTCTGTTAACGGAAGCCTTCTAATCTACACCCTCATTTGGGATTTCTTTTTAAAGACTCCCAAAGTTATCAAAGTATGCTA
The DNA here is from genome assembly GCF_964106915.1 of Podarcis gaigeae. Taxonomy (NCBI): domain Eukaryota; kingdom Metazoa; phylum Chordata; class Lepidosauria; order Squamata; family Lacertidae; genus Podarcis; species Podarcis gaigeae. Next base: position 69,913,964 of record NC_139685.1, read on the forward strand.
GATCCAGACGATACAATAATCTTTATTGTCATTGTACTATATAGAACAACAAAATTGAAAAAACTACGTAAGACATTCAAAAACCAACAAGCCTGCTGTCCCAGCTATCCCAACCTGGTTAGCCCCCTAAAAACTATGATACCAAGACACTACTAAGCACAGACAAAAAGAATGACCAAAATTATCTTGTATAGGGCAAGTGGCTCTAAAGCAAGGCTGGGGAGCAGGATCCGGCAGGTGGAACTAAATTTCTTCAGCCCCCAGACCCGGTCCACACCGCTTTGACAAGTAAATGTCTATCACCTGGTGTCAGTAAGAAGTCAGGTAACTTAGCTTCAAAGGAAATATTTGTGAGTGCAAACTTAAGAGTAGGCTCCCTACTTCCTTCCAGACCAGGTGGAGTTGAAGCTGGGATGCAAAGGAAAAAAAACATGGAGCTGATTCCAGTGGGCCTTGCATTTGCTGCTAATTTTAAAGTGCACCCAAGGCTCGCAGAAGCACAATCTGGGGCACATTTTAATGTTCCCAGTGGTTCCTTTGCAGCTGCATCTTTAACCACCCCACACATGACAGCAGAGGTTCCCCTTGCCCGGCCTAAAGTATACAAGAAAGTATCAGAAGTGCAGAAACATTGGCAGAAATGTTCCACTCCTCACCTGTTCTTTAAGCGCAGTTTAACTCCAGCAGGCCATGGGGTTTTGCTGTATTGCAAGTCAGACCTGAGACACTCTGAGCTGAGGGAACGGGAAGCTGTAATCTCAGGATGTCCTTTTGCTGCAAAGGTATCCCTGGAGAAAGAAACAGACCAAAGAGAGGGAGCTTGAGGACGGTGCAATCACACTTCAGCAAGGAGCATTCAGGATGAAACAACTCCTCTCTTTTTGAATAAAATGCATTAGAGACCACAGATGCATATACTTGATGCTAATATTTATTTGAGTATTTCTGTCCCGCCTTCCAGCATGAAGACCACAGAGGTGTTAACAATACAATAATGAAATAATCATAAACAACCATTTAAAAGGAAATGGAACAACCCAATAAAAAGCCACGAGACATAAAAGCAGCAAGATGCAGGTTTGATTCAAAGCAGGATCTTCTGAAAGCCTGAGAGAGGGCAAAATATGTACTTCAAAGCAAGTCTGTTGAGCTCAATTGGAGCTACTCCTGGGTGAAGCATGTGCAGGATTGTAGCGTTGCGCTCCCAGAATCAGGTTGTCTAAATCCCACTGCAGCATCCTGAATGCAGATTCGCAATTACCATATTTTTCACTCTATAAGATGCACCAGACCACAAGACGCACCTAGTTTTTGGAGGAGGAAAACAAGAAAAAATATTCTGAATCTCAGAAGCCAGAACAGCAAGAGGGATTGCTGCGCAGTGAAAGCAACAATCCCTCTTGCTGTTCTGGCTTCTGGGATAGCAGCGCAGCCTGCATTTGCTCCATAAGACGCACACACATTTCTCCTTACTTTTTAGGAAGGAAAAAGTGAGTCTTATAGAGCAAAAAATACGGTATATAGCCTGATCTTGTTTGTGCCAAAGCAAGTACTACCTAAGTTCAAAGGGGAGGGGGATAACTCCCTAATAAATGTGCAAAAGCTAAAAGAAATCTGTCTTCTGCCAGGCCAGACTGTCATGTTCTGACAGGCAGCAGCTATGCCAGGGAGAGGTTACCTGACATCTTTTCAACAGGAGACACCATGGACTGTGCTTGAGGATTGTTCACACAAAACATGGGCTCTGCTACCCACTGAGCTATAGTTCTTCCCCATGCATTGTAGCTCCGGTCATAATAAAATAAAAAACCTGACAAAACGAATGCAAAGCCAGCAAAAGGGAGAGAGTTTTCAGACATAAATTGCAAGACTGACTCCCATAACTGAAGCCATTAGTACAAGGAGCAGAGAGTTTGGATTGCAGTTTAAAGATGGGTGCTGTGAAAAGAGCTGAATACTACTTCCTTGTCCTATGCCACAGTTGCTATAGCTCTCGGTCAACTGAGATGGAGGTTTGTTATTTCCCCGAACTTAATAGTAGTATGGGAGTTCAAAACAAAGCAGAACAACCCTCTCTGATTCCAGTCCTGGTTGCTCACACATATACTGCACCAACCTCAATCTGCAACAGACACATACCAATTTAGTGTTTTCAGAACTGTGGATAATGTATCCCAACTTTATCCCAAAGTGCAGAAAGACTGTACCCCTCCAGATTGCGTGGGTTTTGTCTTGTCTTGCACAGGTGAATTACTCTGCAACATCTCACTGGTGCAATAATAGTGCATTAGTGGTGGTTTACATCAGACCACCCGCACAGCTGTTCTGTAATGCTTCCATGGTGTTACTGCACTATTGCCGTTTGGAGGAGCTGCACTGCACCATAGAGCAACGAAAGCAGAACAAAAAGAAAATCAGAACATTTGTGGTACATGAGCTCAGAATGAAGTTACCAGACATGCACAGACTTGAAACATGGCATATGTTTGCCCCACAACCTTTGCACATACAGTGGGGCCTCGCAAGACGAAAATAATCCGTTCCGCGAGTCTCTTCGTCTAGCGATTTTTTCGTTTTGCGAAGCAACCCTATTAGCGGCTTAGTGGATTAGCGCTATTAGCGGTTTAGCGGCTATTAAAGGCTTAGCGGGTGGCGCTGTGGGTAAAAGCCTCAGCACCTAGGGCTTGCCGATCGAAAGGTCGTCAGTTCGAATCCCCGCGGCGGGGTGCGCTCCCGTTGCTCGGTCCCAGCGCCTGCCAACCTAGCAGTTCGAAAGCACGTCAAGGTGCAAGTAGATAAATAGGGACCGCTTACTAGCGGGAAGGTAAATGGCGTTTCCGTGTGCAGCTCTGGCTCGCCAGAGCAGCGATGTCACGCTGGCCACGTGACCCGGAAGTGTCTCCGGACAGCGCTGGCCCCTGGCCTCTTAAGTGAGATGGGCGCACAACCCCAGAGTCTGTCAAGACTGGCCCGTACGGGCAGGGGTGCCTTTACCTTTACCTCTAAAGGCTTAGCAGCTTAGAAAAAGGGGGGGAGCGAAAAAAATCGCAAGACTCGCAAGATGTTTTCGTCTTGCGAAGCAAGCCCATAGGGAAATTCGTCTTGCGAAGCGCATCGAAAAACGGAAAACCCTTTCATCCAGCGGGTTTTTCGTCTTGCGAGGCATTCGTCTTGCGGGGCACCACTGTATTAACAGTATTGAAAGTGAAACTGCATGTAACTGCCCCAATAACATCACAAGCACAAAACCATCATGAATACAAAATAGAAAGGATGCCAGGAGCGGCCTCTTATCTGGGACTACATGTGGCTGCCATGATATCCTCAGAAAGAACTATGCTTAATACCAGATGGAATTGTAGGTTGGAGGGAGAAAATCACTAGAAGCAAATAGGGTTGGCATATTTCAAGAAGTAGGGACGCGGGTGACGCTGTGGGTTGAACCACAGAGCCTAGGACTTGCCGATCAGAAGGTTGGCGGTTCTAATCCCCGCGACGGGGGGAGCTCCTGTTGCTCGGTCCCTGCTCCTGCCAACCTAGCAGTTCGAAAGCACGTCAAAGTGCAAGTAGATAAATAGGTACCGCTCTGGTGGGAAGGTAAACAGCGTTTCCGTGCGCTGCTCTGGTTCGCCAGTAGCGGCTTAGTCATGCTGGCCACATGACCCGGAAGCTGTAGGCTGGCTCCCTCGGCCTATAGAGCGAGATGAGCGCCACAACCCCAGAGTCGGCCATGACTGGTCCCTTTACCTTTACCTTATTTCAAGAAGTAAAACTCCAGACAGTTGTTAAGCCCCAAACTTGTTGAGCTTTTTTTGCAGAATTAATCAAAGGTTGAACTCCAGGACTTCAAGCAGGGGTCTCTCCCAGCCAGGCCAAGAGCACTGAACCTGGGTCCTTCTCTGCACACAAAGCGATGCTCTGCCATTGAGCTATGGCTGCTCCCTGTACCTTCCGCAGCAAAAGGATGGTACAGTGGTACCTCTGGTTGCGAACGGGATCCGTTCCGGAGGCCCGTTTGCAACATGAAAAGAGAGCAACCCGCAGCAGCGCGTCTGTGCACACGCGGGTTGCAATTCGCCACTTCTGCAAATGAGCATGATGTCATTTTGCGCGTCTACGCAACACGCGAATGGCAAAACCCGGAAGTAAACCTTTCCAGTACTTCTGGGTCACCGCGGGACGTATCCTGAAAGAACGTAACATGAAGCAAACGTAACATGAGGTGTGACTGTACGCTGAAGAGCCAAAGCTCCTGATCCTCAAGACTGGGATGAAAAAGAACAGGGAAGAGAAACAGCGGAACAGAAAGCTGTGTGAGAGGGAGACATTCTGTCCTTCCCTCCCCGTCAATAAAAGAAGAAAAGAGGGCTAATGACAAGGGTGCTGGCATGGCTGTTCTATGTTTAGGGGGCTTATGGCTCAAGCCACATGCCATCCTGTGAGGCTTGGGGACGCTTCGGATAGCTGAGATTCCATAGCGTTGAGGGAAAAGAAAGAGCAGCCTTCTTTGAGGCAACCCAAACCTTCCCGTCACCCTCACTCCTTCCCATACGTGCCAGGCCAGGAATTTTAAGCCGCCACACTGTCCGTTAGAGCCAGGAAAGTGGCAGCGCCCGCAAGACTTTCACCCACTAAAAGGGAGATTTGCAGCGCCCGGACGGCATTCTTGCACAAGCCTGTTGCCGTATGTCACGGCTGGGCTTCAAATCCTCCCTCAGCTGCTCGCCCTCGGCCTTTCCTCTAAATCCCAGCCTGCTTAAGCTTCCTCGCTCAACATGTGCTGCTTCTCCGCATAAGCCGGGAAGGGCCCTTTGGCGCGTTCGTGACTGAGGGCACATGGTGGTGGAAAATCACTTCAGGTGGTCATCTGGCGTGAGGATGGCTGCCTTTCCCCCATCAGCAAAACAACTAGCAGACCAGCGATCACGGAGCAGTTAAGAGAAGGGTCTGGCTTGCTATGTTTGCCATGACGTCACACACTCACTTTCAAATTTTACCTCACAAGAGCCAACTGTGATACGAGGCAGAACACGTTGGGCTGAACCAGGAAAAAAGGCCTGTGTATGAATGAATCCCTGCTGAGTTGAGAGGCTCTCAAAAGTGGCCTTCAGCTTTTTTCATGAAAAAAGTCGGCGCTGGAGATTAAAAATTAATATGCAAAAGTTTATTTAGTATTATTTTTAAAATCATTTTTTATTAAGTTTCCCATTTTAACAATCCAATCAAATCACACTGAATGTTCCAAGTTGTACAAATACATATCAAATAGTCCAAATATTCTGCCTAAATTATATTTTTTTTGTTGGGACTTCCCATGCTTCAAGTTTGGGGGGGGGGGGGGGCTCTGATCATCTCATATCTCTGCTGCCTTGAATAGTCTTTCCTAATATGCAAAAGTTTAAAAGGCGCAAGGAAATAGGATAATAATATATTAAGGATGGAATAACAAGTAAAAGTGAATAACGCAACAATAACAAAAATAATAGCAGATAAAGAAGATCGCACACGGGTGGAGGGATGTGCTGGGCTGTTGGGGGGGAGAGGTTAAGGGATTAATTGAAATTGTTAAAGATTGGTATAGGATTTAAGAGATTTAAATTTTCATGAAGATTCTATAAGGAAAGCAGAAAGCAGCAAGAAATATCAAGTAAAGTTATCGGAGAGGAAATCAGCGTAAATGAAAACACGAGACTTATGGTTTTGTTACATATGATTTTATTTTGGAGTTGCCTGTTTATTTTGGAGTTGTTTGTTGTAAAGAATGTATATTATGTGAATAGAATAATAAAGGATTTGGGGGGAAAACACACACAAAAAACCCAAAAGTGGCCTTGAGCAAGTTGCTTCCTGCCACTCTGATCTGCCCCGCAGGGGTGTTACGAGGATAAAATAGGATAATCCTTCATACGCTGCCCTGAACTCCTGGGAGGAAGAGCAGAATAAACAAAACAAGGCACCTGTCAGATCCAGTCTGTAATATAGGGGTGGCAAGGCTAGTTTACAGAGCTGTTGTCAAGGATTAAGGGTGATGATGTTACATGAAGCAGGCCTACCTGACCTGGGATCTGCATATCCTAGGCCAGGCATCCCAAACTCAGCCCTCCAGATATTTTGGGACTACAACTCCCATCATCCCTAGCTAACAGGACCAGTGGTCAAGGATGATGGGAATTGTAGTCCCAAAACATCTGGAGGGCCAAGTTTGGGGGTGCCTGGCCTAGGCCTTCCCCCTGCCATACATTTAAAGCACTCTTATTCCACTTTAGACAGTCAGGGCTTATCCCAAAGAATTCTGGGAGTTGTAGTTCATAATGGGTGCTGAGAATTGATAGGAGACAAGCACCTCCAGTTCCCCTTATGCAGCTACAATTCCCAGAGTATTTCAACTGTCAATCCCTCTTCCCAGTGGACTCTGGGAATCATAGCTCTGTTTGGGGAATAGGGGGTCTCCCAAAAACTTATAAAGAGGCTCCATTTTTCTACAAAGAGGTTATCGGATTGTCTATATGGTAAAGTACACAAATACTGTGAGAACCAGAGAAATATTATTAGTTATTAAATTCATCTATTTTATATAACCAAATCACAGAATTAAGGAGTCCATAGCTAGCCTATGCCCAGTTATTTATTCAGTTTTAGTTATTACTTCTTCCCGTCCACCCCCTAAAATGGTTTGGGGGGCAGGCCCAAATAACCTAGCGTCTCTGACACTGTCCTTGACACACACCCTACTTTTTTGCCGACAACATCCCTTTACTAAGTGGTAGTGATTGGTCCAAGGTCACCAGGGAAGCAGAGGTCTTCATGGCTGGCCCGGTGTTCCTACATGACCATATTGGCTCTCTTTGTGCCACAGCCAAAACTCAATCCAAATGTAACCCAGTGTGGGGAATATATGAAGCATCACAGTAGAATAAAGAACTTGCTCTTTCCGAAACTCACAATTGTTTTGTTTACCTCACTCACACAGCCAAGAGGTCATCCCTGAGTTGTTGAGCAAGATTTAGGACTGCTGATGTTCTTGATAAGAAGCACTGGAAATGAGCCCTTTTAATTGTATGACACATTAAAAAAAAAAAAGGCTAGTCATGTCCTTCACCTGGGCATTAGAAAATTAGATGGAGTGCTGAACAGTAACGATTATAAGTAATTGGACCAATATTAAGTGAGATTAGAGAACAGGTAATTAGAGGTTGCATTCTTAGCATGAACCAACTTAAAAGATGGAGGGAGAACCATTTCAGAGCCGTCTCTGGAATGCACCACAAATGGAATTTCACATGGGTAATGTTACTCAATTCCTCCTGTCAGGTAGCTCAGTTCTACCCTGATTTGTAACTACGGCCAGACTCCACTCATCCCCTGTTTTTCCTGTAGGATAAAGAGGTGAAAGTGAGCCTAGAGAGGTGAGGGCGAGACTGTCTCCTCCTGTGTTGCTGTTTTTTTTTGGGGGGGGGGGTCTTCACCAAAACATGGAAATATTGCTCTGCTTCACATGTGACTGTGGAGGGTTTTCTAATGTATTAATGACCCCATGATGAGGAGACAGCATACCTAGAAATTTATTGGGGGACCTATCAGACAGACAGACAGACAGACAGACAGACAGAAAGAAAGAAAAAATGTAACACAAAGGCAGTGAGTCCTAAAAAGGAGGGATCAACTATCACCTCATGCATGAACTTAGAAAGGGGACCTAGGCAAGGCATTCTCTATACAGTGGTACCTCGGGTTACATACGCTTCAGGTTACATACGCTTCAGGTTACAGACTCTGCTAACCCAGAAATCGTGCTTCAGGTTAAGAACTTTGCTTCAGGATGAGAACAGAAATCGTGCTCCAGCGGCGTAGCAGCAGCAGGAGGCCCCATTAGCTAAAGTGGTGCTTCAGGTTAAGAACAGTTTCAGGTTAAGTACGGACCTCCGGAATGAATTAAGTACTTAACCCGAGGTACCACAGTACAGTGGTACCTTGGGTTACATATGCTTCAGGTTACAGACTCCGCTAACCCAGAAATATTACCTCGGGTTAATAACTTTGCTTCAGGATGAGAACAGAAATTGTGTGGTGGCGGCACAGCAGTAGCGGGAGGCCCCATTAGCTAAAGTGGTACCTCAGGTTAAGAACAGACCTCCAGAACGAATTAAGTACATAACCAGAGGTACCACTGTACAGCTCAGCCTGCCTTCCCTGCTTCCAGCTCACCAAACACAAGGAGGGGCACAGCTCCTGCACTTTTACATCAGAATATAAAAAAGCCCTGCTGGATTATGCCAAATGCCCATTTAGGTCAGGGTTCTGTTCTCACAGGAGACAACCAGATGCCAACAGAGAGAGAGCAAGAAAAAGCAACAGACAAATGCCAACAACTGAGAGACATACTGCCTTTGACCACAGAGGGAGGACATAGTCATTGTGACTTAAGGTCATAAATTTGCCTAATCCTCTTTTCAAACCAGCCGCACTGGCGGTCATCATTGCATCCTGTGGTATTAAACTCCATAGTTTTAACTATGCACTTAAAAAAAAAAATTATTAAGAATTTCCACATAACCAATTATCAAAAACATATCATCTTCATTCCCCCTCCCTTCCGCCCACCCCAGACTTCCCTCAACTCCTCTCTCTGGTTTTTCAACACATATTATTCTCTGCATATTATAAAAATGTAAAGATCCTTAAATTATCTATCTGTTATGTTAACAATAATAAATTTGTGTATGTTTATTCAAAACCTGCCAAGGAGTTCTGATTTGTTTTTTAAAGTAATTTGTAAAAAGTTCCCATTCTTCTTTAAAGCCACAGTTGTCCTTGTCTCGCAGTTTGTATGTCAATTTCGCCAGTTCCACATAATCCACCATTTTGCCTCTCTTGAATCGTCCAACATTCAGCTTCCTCCAAAGACCCTGGGTTCCCGCATTATGATATAAGTACACCTACTGATGATATTCCCTCATCTGTACAACTACTAAAGGCGCGGAAGTCCTGTTCTCTCTTGCAACTGGCCACCCTAGTCCCCAGCCACCTGCAATATGAGGTTAATACAGACCACACTTTGATTAAAACAAACCGGGTTATGTGCAAACCAGGCCAATGGCAGCCCTTTCTCTTTGCTCCATTAGAATGAAGAGGAGGGGTTTTCATTCAGCTCACTTTCATGGAATGAGGAGGAAAGTAGCTTCAATGGCCTGTAGCTCCTTGAATTCTGCTACCCTAGGCAGCTGTTTTTGGTGCCTACTGGGTTAGCCTGGCTCTCGGTGCAAAGGTCTAATGCGAGCAAGATGTGGTCTTGGGTCAATCCCTGTTTATTACAGTTGGGTATCTGGATGAGTTGAGTGCCCAATCACCTCATCTGTCTCCTGAGAAATCTCTATGTGGGACAAGAAGATACAGTTAGAACTGGATATGGAGCAACTGATTGGTTCAAAATTGGGAAAGGAGTACGACAAGGCTGTATATTGTCTCCCTGCTTATTTAACTTATATGCAGAATTCATCATGTGAAAGGCTGAGCTGGATGAATCCCTAGCCGGAATTAAGATTGCCGGAAGAAATATCAACAACCTCAGATATGCAGATGACACAACCTTGATGGCAGAAAGTGAGGAGGAATTAAAGAACCTTTTATTGAGGGTGAAAGAGGAGAGCGCAAAATATGGTCTGAAGCTCAACATCAAAAAAATGAAGATCATGGCCACTGGTCCCATCACCTCCTGGCAAATAGAAGATGAAGAAATGGAGGCAGTGAGAGATTTTACTTTCTTGGGCTCCATGATCACTGCAGATGGTGACAGCAATCATGAAATTAAAAGACGCCTGCTTCTTGGGAGAAAAGCAATGATAAACCTAGACAGCATCTTAAAAAGCAGAGACATCACCTTGCCAACAAAGGTCCGTATAGTTAAAGCCATGGTCTTCCCAGTAGTGATGTATGGAAGTGAGAGCTGGACCATAAAGAAGGCTGATCGCCGAAGAATGGATGCTTTTGAATTATGGTGCTGGAGGAGACTCTTGAGAGTCCCATGGACTGCAAGAAGATCAAACCCATCCATTCTGAAGGAAATCAGCCCTGAGTGCTCACTGGAAGGACAGATCCTGAAGCTGAGACTCCAATACTTTGGCCACGTCATGAGAAGAGAAGACTCCCTGGAAAAGACCCTGATGCTGGGAAAGATGGAGGGCACAAGGAGAAGGGGACAACGGAGAACGAGATGGTGGGACAGTGTTCTCGAAGCTACCAGCATGAGTTTGACCAAACTGTGGGAGGCAGCGGAAGACAGGAGTGCCTGGCGTGCTCTGGTCCATGGGGTCACGAAGAGTCAGACACGACTAAACGACTAAACAACAACAACAACAACATCTGGATGAGTTGTGCTCAGTGCATTGTGCCCAGTCTGACTTTTTTATATAAAAAAACTGTGCCCAAAAAAGCCTGAGATGTGTTTTTATTAAAAATAAACGAAAGCTGGCGTTCTCAGGATTCCAACCTTTGCGCCGGGTTCCGTGCATTCATGGCGCATGGCCAGATACGAACAGCCCTATTCATAGCCACGGTTGCAAGTGTTCATCCCCGAATAGAACAGGCGAGCATTTGTCCTGCCTTTTAACACACAAAATAAGGGCTTTCAGGAGCTATTTCAGACTGAGTTATATCCTACTGACCCATCTCGCCCCCCTCAACGTTGGCAACAGCATTTGAAATGTTTTCTCTCTCTACAGAGATCACTTCTAGCTGTTCACTGTTATTTATACCAGCTGCTCCCATTGTGCCTTTGGAATTTCATGCCACACACATTTACTGTACAAACACATTCTGTGAATGCTTTCTTGGGCTTAGCTGGATGGGATGACACCCAGGGAAAGTTAGCCTAAATCCTATTGAATTCAGTTAAGCGCTTGTGCCCCACTGGTTTCTGTGGGTCCTGCAGTCCAAAGCTATGCATGTTTACTCAGAAGTAAGCCCCTGCTAGTTCCACAGTGCTGACTCCCGAGTAACTACGCATGGGGTTGCAGCTGTGGATTTTCAGCTCTTTGCACAGCACTATCTCAGCCACAAAACAAATGCATATAATCCCTTTCTTAGAAGAAGATATCTGTTGTGGTAGTCATGGCAACTTTTAAACCCTTTCGGAGACCCCCTAAAGTCTCAAAACACCAATATATACTGACAAGTGTAGAAATATCAGATTAAAGAACATTTGGTTTAGAGAAGTACTGTGTTGGTGGTATAAGAAAAGATACAAACTTGATGCATTTTTTTGGGACCAGTGGCACCCCACACCACTTTCCCCCCCATATTGCTTCAACCCTTCCTCAGGTGGCTTTTCTACATCCTTGAACACTTGCTTGCTTACTTACAGGCCAGAATCAGTTCACTGTTACATTTGGGACAACTTTCCTGTCCTATTTCCCATTTTTATTTATCATTGCTTAATAAATTATTATTATTATTATTATTATTATTATTATTATTATTATTATTACAGTGGTACCTCGGGATGCGAATGGGATCTTTTCCGGAGCCCCGTTCACATCCCAAATGGAATGCAAGATGCAACGGTGCGTCTGCGCGTGCCATGCTTCTGCGCATGTGTGTGACGTCATTTTGACAGTCTGCGCATGTGCGCGCGGCGAAACCCAGAAGTAACGTGCTCTGTTACTTCCGGGTCGCTGCAGAGCACAACCCGAATTTGCCTAATCCGAAGCGTATTCATCCCGAGGTATGACTGTATTATTATTATTATTATCATTATCATCATCATCATCATCATTACAATTTATTGCCTGAAATTTGTTGCTATTTTATTGATGTTTTGGGTTTTATTCACCTTATGCAGAATGATGGCGCAGGATACTGAAGTGCAAATACATAGAGTTAAAAAGATCATACGAGGGACAGGAGCTCTGTTACAACGGCAATCTTTAGAGGGTCCACAATTCCCTCTTGCAAATTTCACCCAGTTAAAAACATTTCCATACAAATGGAACAGCCTCGGTCCTGTATACCTGAAGGAGCATCTCCACCCCCATCGTTCAGCCCGGACACTGAAATCCAGCGCCAAGGGCCTTTTGGCGGTTCCCTCATTGCGAGAAGCCAAGTTACAGGGAACCAGACAAAGAGCCTTCTCGGTAGTGGCGCCCACCCTGTGAAACGCCCTCCCTTCAGATGTGAAGGAAATAAGCTATCTTCTCTTTAAAAGACATCTGAAGGCAGCCCTGTTTAGGGAAGTTTTTAATATTTAATGCTTTATTGTTTTTAACACTTGATTGGAAGCCGCCCAGAGTGGCTGGGGAAACTCAGCCAGATGGGCGGGGTATAAGTAGTAGTAGTAGTAGTAATAATAATAATAATAATAATAATAATAATAATAATAATAATTTTCATCTGATACTTTACTAACATATCCCACCCTTCTATGCATCAAAAGATACTTTATTAGTGCCATGTGCTACTGTGAAAATGGCGCATTTCTAGCTACCAGCTGCATTTTGCAGGTGGTATGTTATGTGCCTCTGAAAGTTTACAAATCATCACAGAAGCCTACTCTCTAAGCACAGCCCCAGATGGAGTGGGAAGACTCTCTAAGTAAACCCGCATAGCTTCCATCTTCATGGGGAAAACGATTCAACCATATCTTTCCAACAAAATGGCTAGACAGATCTCATCAGCAAAGGCATTATTTTCACTGGTGCCACATCTGGCAATAATATGGATAGCCCTTCAAAGGGGGAGTCCCTCCTGGACAAAATATGAAAGCAAGAATCAGCTCTTTCCAGACAGGTTCTGTCGATGGCAACTCCTGCGAGGAGGGAAGTAGCAAGAAAAACTGTATTGTGTGCATCAATTACTTGGCATTGGTCCCAAATCTAGATGCTAATGTGTCCATGCCTCCATCCCTGAGTGCACTTAAAACATTGCACTATATATATTTCTCTGCAACATTTCAAAAAGATAAAAGGGTCTATGTATCAAATCCATATGTGGCTGCATCCTGATCCGCGTTCACTTCAAAGCCCGCTGCCAGAAGACTAATGGGACTGCAGGTAACTGCAAAGGCAACCGGCAATTTTTCAGTTTGTGTCCACTGCATTTCATTCATTAATGTTAAAAGGCTATGAATGAGGCCATCCATGTTTCTAATCAATCAAAATTCTACCTGACCGCAGCCCCTCTTACATGGTTGCTTAACAGGAAGGCCATTATTTTTTCACTACTCAAATTAAATGCAAAAAGGAGTTTTCTCCTCACTCCCTGGGCAGATCTGCACACCATAAAGGACCTTCAAGTGCACGTCTTCCAAAGAATCCTGGGAACTGTAGTTTATCCCTAACAGAACTGCAAATCCCAGCACCCCTAGCAAACTACAGTTCCCAGAATTCTTTTGAGGAAGCCATGTGCTTTATGGGTTTGTGGGTGGATCTGCCCCTTGTTCCCAAAACTATAGTCCAGGGGTTCAGTGTGTCTGGCTGTTAACCAGAAGGTGGGTGATTTGAGCCCATCCACGGACGGCTGTGGGCAGATTCCTGCACTGCAGGGGGTTGGCCTAGCACACCCAACAAGCAAGTGATGCTGGAAACTAAAATCTGAAACCATATGGAGACCTGCAGGTTAGTCACCCCTCTTTGGAGACCTGGTGCAAGGTATCTAAAGGTAAAGGGACCCCTGACCATTAGGTCCAGTCGTGGCCAACTCTGGGGTTGCAGCGCGCATCTCGCTTTATTGGCCGAGGGAGCCGGCGTACAGCTTCCAGATCATGTGGCCAGCATGACTAAGCCGCTTCTGGCGAACCAGAGCAGCGCATGGAAACGCCGTTTACCTTCCCGCCGGAGCGATACCTATTTATCTACTTGCACTTTGACGTGCTTTCAAACTGCTAGGTTGGCAGGAGCAGGGACCGAGTGTTTGTGTCTGTCAATGGGGGCTGTCATTCCCATGGTGGGGATTCGAACCGCCGACCTTCTGATTGGCAAGATCTAGGCTCTGTGATTTAACCCACAGCACCACCCACGTCCCTGCAAGGTGTCTACTTGCCTCTATTATGTACTACTTGAAAACGGACCAATAAAGATTACAAAGACATGCCAAGTCTCCAGTGTGATTCCGACGAAAGAAGAATGCTAGATGAAATTAATGGACTATGCAGAATTGGACAAAATGACAGGAAGGATTCAAAACCTGCCAGACCAGAGATTTACAGAAGATTGGAAGAAGTATATGAATTATTTGAAGAGCAACTGTAATCAACAAAATCCGCTAGTAGGACTGCAAGAAGTTTTGTAAGGAGAAATATACGGTGTTACAAAGTAGAAAAAGATAGAGATATTGGTTATGAGTTTGAAATGTAATAGGGAAAATAAGAAGTGCATATTAAGAGATTAGATTGGAAAATTTTCAGACAGGACTGATGGAAGTCGAAAAAATTGAATAAGATGTAAAAGTATGTTTAATCACTGTTGGAAATGGTATGTTAAAAAAACTAATAAGTGTGTGTGTGTGTGTGTGTGTGTGTGTGTGTGTGTGTGTCCGTCCAGTGCTCTCTGATCCAATAGAAACCAAATACTCAACACTTGGAACCTTGCCACTTGCGGGGGAAAGATGAGCATATATCAGAGGTGTTCTTCAACCTGCAAAGCTGTCCTGGTTCCATTAAAAAGACAGACTGATAAGGCCTTGATAATGTCTAGTGAAAATAGTGCATTATGGATCAAGCAGAACATCACCCATGGTTGCGAATGACCGCCCCCATTGTCTTCAACAATAAAACCTCTGCTGTCTGAAGAATTCTGGTCCATGGTAATCTCTAAACTGGGCACAGGGAACCTGTTGCTCTCCATCTATTGCTGGACTCCAACTCCCAACAGCCCCAGCCGTCAGAGCCAAAGAGCCAGGGATGAAGGGAACTGTAGCCCGGCAAAAAAAGGAAGACCACAGAGTTGTCCCAAGCACTGATTTGCGCATCCCAAATCCAGAGTGGTTCTCTCACAAGTTGTTGCTCTGTGATAACCGCCGCCGTCTGCACAAGCAAGGCATTTCAACCTTGCTATTGAGAGTCATTCACAGGTCACTGTTTCGCTGTGGAGCTGCAGATTCTTCCCACAAAGAGCCTTGCCAGTTTTGTTTGAAAGAAACTGGCCGTGCTCCTGCGCCTTTAATAGCAGCCTGAACCATTAAGCAGCCAAGGTTCTTCCCAGCATTTATTTCCATGCCAGGAAAGGCTGCTGAATGATGTCTATGTGCCCGGCAGCTGTAAAAAGGCACAGAGGGGAACAGCAATCCTACTTCACTATTCTGCCATCGCTGTTTACCCCTTAACTTCCTGGGACAGATGGTTGTGGGAGACTGCTGAATGCACTATGCTACTGCTGCCAACTAGGAGAGCATCCTTTGCCCTTTGGGGACACAGGATGTTGCCTTATGGCAAGGCAGACTATGGCTCCATCTAATTCACTACTGTCTAGAAGAACAGGGGTTCTCAACCTGTGGGTTCCCAGTTGTTGTTGGACTACAACTCCCATCATCCCTGAGTTCTGGCCTTGCTAGCTAGGGGTGATGGGAGTTGTAGTTCAACAACATCTGGTCTAGAACATGGGTAGGCAAACTAAGGCCTGGGGGCTGGATCCGGCCCAATCGCCTTCTAAATCCTGCCCACGGATGGTCCGGGAATCAGCGTGTTTTTACATGAGTAGAATGTGTCCTTTTATTTAAAATGCATCTCTGGGTTATTTGTGGGGCATAGGAATTTGTTCATTTCCCCCCCCCCCCAAAAAAAAATATAGTCCGGCCCCGCACAAGGTCTGAGGGAGAGTGGACCGGCCCCCTGCTGAAAAAGTCTGCTGACCCCTGGTCTAGAATCATAGGATTTTATAGAGCTGGAAGGGACTCCAAGGATCATCTAGTCCAACCCCCTGCAATGCAGGAACATGCAGTTGTCCCATATGGGGATCGAACCTGCAACCTTGGCCTTATCAGCACCACGCTGCAGCCAACTGAGCTCTCCAGGCTGACAGTGGTTCTCAACATTTTTTTCCTCTGGGCCACATTTCAGAATAAAAATCCGCTCTTGCCACACCAATTATTATTTTTTTATTGCTGAGAAATACATTGGAAAACAAAAGGAAACAACTCCTATCAGAGCTTGATTTATAACACGGAATACAACTACAGTGGTACCTCGGGTTAAGTACTTAATTCGTTCCGGAGGTCCGTTCTTAACCTGAAACTGTTCTTAACCTGAAGCACCACTTTAGCTAATGGGGCCTCCCACTGCTGCTGCTGCGCCGCCAGAGCCTGATTTCTGTTCTCATCCTGAAGCAAAGTTCTTAACCTGAAGCACTATTTCTGGGTTAGCGGAGTCTGTAACCTGAAGTGTATGTAACCTGAGGTACCACTGTACTTTATACTATTATCATGGAGCATCCAGAAAGTATAAAATAATGCAGCTAAATAAGAACATGAATGATTCCTATAACATAACTATAAACAACAACTAGGATTTTCCTTGTATTGCATAAAATCAGAGAATTGTAGAGTTGGAAGGGACCCCACGGATTAACTGGTCCGAGTCTCCGCAGTGCAGGAATCTAAACTGAAGCATCTATGACAGATGGACATCCAACCTCTGCTTAATAACCTCCAAGGAAGAAGTCCACCATCTCCCAAGGGAGACTGTTATGCTGTCCAACAGCTCTTACATGGTGCTGTTTTGAAAAGGTATATGTCCCTATTCTGCAGATTTAAAAAAAATTTTTTTTTGATGCTATGTTGTACTACACCATACAGAAATGTTTAAATCAGGGGTCAGCAACGTTTTTCAGCCGTAGGCTGGTCCACCGTCCCTCAGACCATGTGGTGGGCCAGACTATATTTTGAAGGAAAAAATGAATGAATTCCTATGCCCCATTCCAACGAAAGAAGAATGGCAGACAAAATTAATGGACTATGCAGAACTAGATAAAATAAGAGGAAGGATTTGAAATCTGCAGGACCAGAGATTTGCAAAAGATTGGAAAAAATATACGAACTATTTGAAGAGCAACTGTAATCAACAAATGACGTTAGTAGGACTCCAAGAAGTTTTTGTAAGGAAAAATATATGAAATATTGCAAAATAGAGAAAGATTAGAGATATGAGTTATGAGATTTAAAGGTAATAGTGAAAGTAAGAAATGTATATTACATGATTACATTGGAAAATTTTCAGATGTGATTGATGTGGCTAGAGTGGAGGCGGGGGAAACTAATAGTCCACTTCTTGTCCTGCATGTCTAAATTACTTGCGATACGGAGATAGGACCGCTCTATTCTTAGCAACTGTTGCTTGGCAGATGCAACACAGAGTGAGCCAAACTGCATGGTGAAATAAGAATTTATTGCAGTTGCTAGCAGGAGCTAGGCCAAAGTTTCTGTCATTGGCATGTGCCCTTATCTACGACCTCCCAGCAGTCTCCAGGTATGCAGCCTGCATCATGCAGCAATGGCCCAAGCAACTCTGGGCCAAGAGAGGCCTCTGCATCACAAACAAGGTTAACAGGTGGACTACTACCTAGCTGAGAATGAGTGCTGTGTCCTCCATTCATACCATCACGTGTAATTCAAAGGCTCACCTACTTCTGCTTTCAGTGGCATCTGAGCCCGCCTAAAATTATGCAATGTATCTCTTTTACAGTGGTACCTCGGGTTACATACGCTTCAGGTTACATACGCGTCAGGTTACACACTCCGCTAACCCAGAAATAATGCTTCAGGTTAAGAACTTTGATTCAGGATAAGAACAGAAATCGAGGTACCACTGCACTTCCAATAGAGATTTTTCTCGGAGAAGCCACGTTCTGCCATTCTACGTCTCTACCTCTCTTTCAAATCGGAACCAGTGAAGGCGGTGAAGGTCCTGTGTGAGTGTCTGGAGGTGGTTGGAGGATGGATGGCGGCTAACAGATTGAGGTTGAATCCTGACAAGACAGAAGTACTGTTTTGGGGGGACAGGAGGCGGGCGGATATGGAGGACTCCCTGGTCCTGAATGGGGTAAGTGTGTCCCTGAAGGACCTGGTGCGCAGCCTGGGAGTCATTCTGGACTCACAGCTGTCCATGGAGGCGCAGGTCAATTCTGTGTCCAGGGCAGCTGTTTATCAGCTCCATCTGGTACACAGGCTGAGACCCTGCCTGCCCATGGACTGTCTCACCAGAGTGGTGCATGCTCTGGTCATTTCTCGCTTGGACTACTGCAATGCGCTCTATGTAGGGCTAGCTTTGAAGGTGACCCGGAAACAACAACTAATCCAGAATGCGGCAGCTAGACTGGTGACTGGGAGTGGCCGCCAAGACCACATAACACCAGTCTTGAAAGACCTACACTGGCTCCCAGTACGTTTCCGAGCACAATTCAAAGTGTTGGTGCTGACCTTTAAAGCCCTAAACGGCCTCGGTCCTGTATACCTGAAGGAGCATCTCCACCTCCATCGTTCTGCCAGGACACTGAGGTCCAGCGCCGAGGGCCTTCTGGCGGTTCCCTCCCTGCGAGAAGCCAAGTTACAGGGAACCAGGCAGAGGGCCTTCTTGGTAGTGGCACCTGCCCTGTGGAACGCCCTCCCACCAGATGTCAAAGAGAAAAATAACTACCAAACTTTTAGAAGACATCTGAAGGCAGCCTGTTTAGGGAAGCTTTTAATGTTTAATAGGTTATTGTATTTTAGTGTTTTGTTGGAAGCTGCCCAGAGTGGCTGGGGAAACCCAGCCAGATGGGCGGGGTATAAACAATAAATTATTTATTATTATTATTATTATTACTATTATTATTATTATTATTCATATAAATGGTTAAAAGGTAAAGGTAAAGGACCCCTGACAGTTAAGTCCAGTCACGAACGACTCTGGGATTGTGCCACTCATCTCGCTTTGCAGGCCAAGGGAGCCGACATTTGTCCGCAGACAGTTATTCTGGGTGATGTGGCCAGCATGACTAAGCCGCTTCTGGCGAAACCAGAGCAGCGCACGGAAATGCCGTTTACCTTCCCACCGGAGTGGATCCTATTTGCACTTTGACATGCTTTCGAACTGCTAGGTTGGCAGGAGCTGGGACCGAGCAATGGGAGCTCACCCCGTTGCGGGGATTCGAACCGCCAACCTTCCGATCAGCAAGCCCTATGCTCAGTGGCTTAGACTACAGCGCACATCACATAAACACAAACGGGTGATAAGACACCCCTTAAGAGATGGCAAATCTTTTTATACCTGGAGGGGTTCTGCCCTGTGGAACACCCTCCCATCAGATGTCAGAGATAAATAACTATACAAACATCAGTAGACATCTGAAGGCAGCTCTGTATTGAGAAGTTTTTTTATTGTGTGATGTTCTGTTGTTTTTTTGCGTATTTGTTGGAAGCTGCCCGCAGAGGCTGGGGCAACCCAGTCAGATGGGTGGGGTACAAAAAAGGAATTGTTATTTTTATGGGAAATGATACCCTAACCCAGAAGTCAGCAAACTTTTTCAGCAGGGCGCCGGCCCACTGTCCCTCAGGCCTTGTGGGGGGCCGGAGTATATTTGGGGGGGGGGGGGATGAACGAATTCCTATGCCCCACATATAACCCAGAGATGCATTTTAAATAAAAAAGACACATTCTACTCATATAAAAACACCAGGCAGGCCCACATATAACCCAGAGATGCATTTTAAATAAAAGCACACATTCTACTCATGTAAAAACATGCTGATTCCTGGACCGTCCACAGGCTGGATTTAGAGGGCGATTGGGCCGGATCCAGCCCCCCCCCCGCCTTAGTTTGCCTACCCATGCTCTAACCCTTCTCTTGCAGGACTTTGTGTTACATAATGTCACTCACTGTCCTAATACCCCTGCCCAATCAGGTCTGGGTTCAAGCAAGTGAGCTCCCAAGGTTAAGGCAGGCTCTTAAAGGGACAGTGGAACAGATGGTGCAAGGAGTGCTTTCACCGCTCTACTTTTTCTGAAGGACAAGGGAGGAGCATTTTGTGACACAGCACAGAAGTGAATGGTAATCCCCCCTGACACAAGGGGGAATTAGAATCACAGGAGTTGGAAGGGGGGGGGGCAGGCATCATCCAGCCCAACCCCCTGCAATGCAAGCATCTCAGCTAAAGCATCTGTGATTTTTGCAAATGACCTTGGTTATGTCTGCGGCAGAACAGACTGAAAGAGCAAACAAATGTAAAAGGCAAAGGAAGACTTTGGTGGTTCATAAGAGAGAGAGAGAGGGTAAAAAAACCCCACAGAACGACAATATATTTATTGGGACCAACCCAAATGTCATTCAGTGAGTGGCAAGCTTTTGAGTTCTGCAGAAACCTTGGTCAGGCAAAATGTTACGCAAATGGGAAATAAGCAAGGGAAGTACAGAATTTGATGGTGGCCATGAGGTTAGCTTGCAGGAAAACCTCTAGAAAAAAATGGGTCTTTCAGTCTCACTGGGCTGCCATTGCTGTTGTTTATAATAGCAATACCCTGTTCCCTTTAAACATCAGCCTGCCAGACATTAAGCAGGTGTGAAGCTTTTCTGAATGGCTTTGTAAACCTTGTCAGCAAGCGACATGACTGCTACATAGCAGCAAGCCTTGTTGCTTGCCTGACTGGCAAGGGAGAAAAAGAAAATACAGTGGTGTCCCACAAGACGAACGCCTCGCAAGACGAAAAACCCGCTAGACAAAAGGGTTTTCCGTTTTGGAGGCGCTTCGCAAAACGAATTTCCCTATGGGCTTGCTTCGCAAGAAGAAAGCCCATAGGGAAATCTCCGGGGACCTCTTTTAAATGCTAGTGGTGGGGAGCAAAGCCTTTGCTCCCCACCGCCAGCATTTTAAAAGCAGTCCGGGATAGCAGGGAAGCGCTTCCCGCTATCCCGGATGGCTTTTGAAGGCAGGCGGGGGGAGCAAAGACTTTTGCCCCCCGCCCGCCTTCAGAAGGGGTCCTGGACCTCTTCTGAAGGCCGGCGGGGGGCAAAAGTCTTTGCTCCCCCCTGCCTGCCTTCCCGGGAGAGCGGAGAAACGCAGCGCGTCTCTCCGCTGTCCCGGACGGCTTTTGAAGGTCTTTGTCCCCCCTGCCTGCCTTCCCGGGGGCTTTTAAATCGCCCCGGGACAGCGGAGAATTCCTCCGCTGTCCCGGGGGCTTTTAAAATGCTGGGGGACGGCAGCGAAGCCAGCATTTTAAGATCGCCCCGGGACAGCGGAGAAGTCTCCGCTCTCCCGGGAAGGCAGGCGGGGGGGAAGCAAAGACTTTCGCCCCCCGCCGGCCTTCAAAAGAGGTCGGGGGACAGACTGTCCCCGGACCTGGTCTGAAGGCGGTTTCCATAGGAACGCATTGATTGATTTTCAATGCATTCCTATGGGAAACTGTGCTTCGCAAGACGAAAAACTCGCAAGACGAAAAGACTTGCAGAACGAATTAATTTCGTCTTGCGAGGCACCACTGTAACTGGGAATCCTCAGCACTGCTTTTCTGTCTGGGATGGTAAAAGTCTGCCTTTTTTTGTCTGAAGCGGCTTCCTGGTCTGAAACTGAACTGGTGCACAGTATTCGCAACTCCCATTGTTCTAGGCACATTTTGCAGCAGGGAATTTCATTAGTGTGAGGAGTTTCTGAGCTCTGGGCTCAGATTTCAGATTAAAACTGCAGAGGGGAAGGAAAGGAGGACCATTTTCTGCCTCCCCACTTCCAGCTACTCTCTGAAGACTGGAAAAGAGACCCTCTTAAGAATATTAGACCATGTGAAAAACGAACATGAATTTGAGCTACAATTCATTCATTTCCAGCTCGTTATAAAAAAGTGCACCTAGACATTGTGTTGTTGAGCCCATAACCTAGGTTAAAGGTATCATTTAGCTCCTAGCTTTCATATTTCAGTTTCTAACACTGCAGTGGTACAGTCCCTGAGGCTGTACCATTTCAATAAATGCTTGTGAGAAGAGAGAACAATTTTATATAAAAAAATATTGTGCAACTTCTCAGTTTCTTTTACTCTTTCTCTCTTCCCCATCTAGTAAATTCAATTCAGCACCTTTAAGGACTATGATTCATCAGTTTAAAAAAGAGAAACAAGATCCTTGCCCAAAGGTTTACAATCTACTAAGCATGAGGCAACAGAAGAAGCTGAAGAGGTGAGAACGAGATGTTAAAATTGGCTCCCAGCAAAAGAAAAGCAAACCTGGAAAACCCAAGGATAAAAAGGAGAAGCAACATGCATTTCCAGAGGCAGGGAAACTGAAAGAACGAGTGCAATAAGGGAAAGCAGAGGGGGGACAAGAAAGCAGAAGGAAGTAACACAAGATTTAGTTAGAAGATGAGAACATAATCCCCAAAGCTAAGCACACTAAGCAGTTCCCTTGGACCAAAGGAATATGGGAGGGGGTGTCTCCGGCCAATGCCTCCATCTGGGACAGGAGCAGGGAACCTTTAGTCCTCCAGGTGTTGTTGAACTACAACTCCCATCAGCCCTAGCAAGCATGGTCAATGGCCAGGGATGGTGGGAGTTTTAGTTCGGCAACATCTGGAAAGTCAAGAGTTCTGCACCCTTAACCTAAGGCTTCTTGCCTGCTCCTTTAAAACTGGAGATGCCGGGAATGAAACTCAGGGCTTTCTGCACACAAACTTTATGCTCTACGACTGAGCTGTGGCTCCACCAAGTGCAGCCACCTCTGTCTGGAAACTTAGAAGTGCTTCCAGGCAACCTGTTCATCCTGATCTGGTTGTGGGAAAGTGAGACAACAGTTGTGTCAAGCAAATGTGATCACACAGTTTACAGTGCGTTTTTTTCTAACACTTCTTTATGGCAAAAAGTCTGACCTTACAGGAAATCAGGTTTGCTGCACAAGACCTTCAAATATTTTTTTAATTGTGCAGTCTTGCATTTGCCAGTATGTGATTGAACTCCAACCAAAAACAGCAAGTCTGGAAGCACCCTATTTTAAAAGATATTCCCAGGATAATGAATCCCTTCGGTTTCCTGGCAAATAAGGTTTTGTGGATATATAGAATCAGCAAGACTTACAGCAGTGGTAAGAGGCCAATCAGACCAAAATCTGATAGAGGAGTGGACTTTTAAGAAGAAATGGGTATAAGATGAGATAGTCAAAAATAATATTGATGACACAGCGAAAAGAAGAAAAGAAATGAAGGAAGCCACATATAGGTGGAGGGAAGTCAAAATTTATGTCTGTTTGTTTAGTTTGTATGTTTGTTTTCCTTTTTGTAATCTAAGTTGAGAGGTGTATGTATCTATGTATAATAAATTTGTTTAGTGTTCCGGTTTGTAAGTGTTGCATTTATCAATAAAAGTTTTTTTTTTTTTAAAGAATCCCATCGGTTTCCAAATTCCACAAATGCAGTGTAATCCTCTGGGAGTTTGTGATGCATACAGCTCTTCTGAGATAGCTTTGTGGGAGGGATTTAAAAAAATAAATAAATCAGAAAATGCAGCGTTTTGCCTTTTTTACTGTAATAAAGATTCCTCCTTCCCCTGTAAGCAAGAACTGCATGGGGCATGCAGTTAGACCAGGTTCATCTTTGTCATTAGCACAGGACGTGTTTCTGCTTCACCAGGTACAGCAAGAAAAGATGGGACAGAGGAGAAGCCAAAATCCTGCCTTGCACAGAAGCATATCAAACTAATCCCGCAAACTCCTAGCTTTGCATGTGGGTGTGTCTTTTACGTGGTCTCTCTGTTTGATTAGATCTGACCTCAATTCCTCCCACGGGCAGCTACGCAGAGTTGCTGCTTTGCCTCTGTGCGAATTCAAGAAGGGAACCGAACATGGAATTTCTCTTAATTGTGGGGTGGGGCAAAGAGTATGTGAGTGGGAGGGGATTCTGTTCTCCACTAATTTGGCACTGGCGGAGAGATCTTTGAGAAAATGAACTCTGTTTTTGCAGGAGACCTAATAATCCTTCCTCTGCACTGGGGGATTACCGGGTACTTAGAGAGACACTCACATGCACATTTTTTAGCCTGTGCCAAGCTTGTTTTGTGTCCACAGGAGCCAGGCTTCATTCTGCTCTTTCGCTGGGAGTGAATAGGCATTCCAAGGCATTTAAATGCAGCCACAGACCTTCTACCCTAAGCTTTTCACCCTTTTAAAGCACTCTGAATTGCCAGTTTGGGTTTTTTTGTTTAATTCTGTTTGCAGTGGAGGCTCTACATTTGCTTCCAGCATTATGTGGCGCTCCCCCTCCATCCTCCCCTCTTTTTGCTCTGTCTGAGTGCATCGCTGTCCCGCCGCAACCTCTGGCCCTGGATCCTCGATCAGAACATATAGTCACAACTGTGGGTGCATCTTTACTTTCCAGGTGTCTGCACATGAGCCCTGAAATTAGCCTGTCACCCATAAATTGGGAGGTCAGCAACTAACTGCCTTAAGGTCAAATACACCCTAGACCAGGGGTCTCCAAACTAAGGCCCGCAGCCCAGATAAAGCCAGAGGGACTCGTTTATCTGGCCTGCGCCGCCCACTCTTACCTGTGCTGCGCAGCTGCCAACTTCCGGGTAGGAGGAGCACCGGAAATAACTTGTGCACATGCACAAGCGTTATTTGCGCACGCGCTATTTCCAGTGCACATCCGGGTTGGAGGAGGCCCGTGCACATGCACACAAGCTATTTCTGGTGCTCCTCCAACCCGGAAGTGCACCGGAAATAGCGTGTGCGCACATGTAAGGGCATGCGCTCCCCTGCCCTCCGGCCCGCCACGCAATCGGCGCTGGAGACCCTGGCCCGAGGCGCGGTAAGTTTGCTGACCCCTGACTTAGACATATTGACTTCTACGCTAGCTCACCAACCTGCTTTGCCTCCCAACAGAGACACCTATTTGAAGAGCAACTGTAATCAACAAATTACGCTAGTAGGACTACAAGAAGTTTTGTAAGGAGAAATATATGAAACATTGCAAAATACAGAAAGATTAGAGATATTAGTTATGAGATTTAAATGTAATAGTGAAAGTAAGAAATTTATATTAAGTGATAAGATTGGAAAATTTTCAGATGTGATTGATGGAAGTCAAAAAAATTGTATAAGATGTAAAAGTATGTTTAATTATTGTTGAAAATGACATGTTAAAAAACTAATAAAAAATTATAAAACAAGGAAAGATGCAGGAAATGTTTATAGGAAGGCACTCCTAAAACACACACACATTGAATATCTCTTCCTTGCATGCAGCTGAACAGATGTGTATTGTGCACACACGGTCACTCGCCACATGGTGTGCTTGGTTGGTAGAAGAGCAAAACGCAGAGCAAACTGGGGGAAACCACCGTTCCAAAAGCCTAGGAAATATATGGATGTAGAAAGGACAGGAGAGGCGGGGTGGACAGGCGCTAGTTAGCATACCTGTTTATTTGCTCCTTGTGCCTCCCTTCCCAGACTTTGGTGGCAGGAGAGGGGCAGAGAAGCAGGTGACAAATGTGTGAGAAGGATGCTCAAAGCAACAGGAATGCAGAAGTCAAGAAGGATGAATAGGGTGGGGGAAAGGCTTAGGTAAAGGTAAAGGGATCCCTGACCATTAGGTCCAGTTGTGACCGACTCTGGGGTTGCGGCGCTCATCTCGCCTTATTGGCTGAGGGAGCCGGTGTACAGCTTCTGGGTCATGTGGCCAGCATGACTAAGCCGCTTCTGGCGAACCAGAGCAGCGCACGGAAACGGCGTTTACCTTCCCGCCGGAGTGGTACCTATTTATCTACTTGCACTTTGATGTGCTTTTGAACTGCTAGGTGGGCTGGGACCGAGCAACGGGAGCTTACCCCGTCGCGGGGAATCTAACCACCGACCTTCTGATCGGCAATTCCTAGGCTCTGTGGTTTAACCCACAGCGCCACCCGCGTCCGAGGGGAAAGGCTTACCTCCCTGCTAAAAAAGACTATGCCCAGAGTTCCAAATATACTGACGCTTTTGGAGCAGTGGGTCAATCTATTTGCGGGCCGCTGCTGCAGGAATTAAAAATGGCCAGACAAATATTCCAAACCTTAAACTCAGTGAGATGCAGAACACTGGAGAGGAAAGCATTAAGAGAAACAAAACCCAAGAGCGATTAAAATTGTTTGCCAAGGTGACTCAGTGTGCTCCCCTGCCAAGCTTGAGTCTAAAAAAAGAAAGTTGGGATGGCGTATGTGCCAAGGACTAATGTATCTGGCAGCTGATGCTGCAATGTTAGAAATTATTTTTAAAGTTTTAAATGATGGCATGAAATCTTCTCTCTCTTTTTAGGCTAGGGAACCCTTTGTCTACAGACTGATCACAGAGTTGTTATGTACATAATATAACTCATTATCAAATCCAAACTCTTCTTCTTCTGGTGGTTATTTTACTTTGATGTCATCTAACTCTTTCCTCTACAACTCTTCTTCAAGGGTTCTCACATACGCATAATCTCTAATTACAGTAAAACTGGAGGTGATGAGTGTTTTATTGGTGTGGGGTTAACCGAGGGTGGGTGTGGAGGAGAGGAAATTTATCAGCTGCCTGAAGTTAATGGCCCCTAACCCATCTCCTCCCAGGCAAGTGCTAAATTCTGGGATGCAAAAGGAATCTCAAGCCATGCTAATTTTAATCCCCACCCACCCACATATTTTTGAGACAACTACTGAAATCCTCAATCAAAAACAACTCATCGACTCTCACCATTTTTAGCTTAAATGCATGCTAAAACACACTTCGCTGTGTTGTGTATTCTCCAAAACAGCAAAAGCTCCAAGGATCCTCAGCCATTACAGAGTCTGAGATGAACACATAATTATAGCAAGAAACTGGAACCAAGTCAATCATAATTTGATGGTAGAATGGCACAGAGAAATATGAATGGTTGTCTCAGTGGAGAAATTAACCCAACAATAAGAACGAATCCAACCCAAAAAGAACACTTTTCATGTCAAATTGTATTGTTTTGTAGCTTATGTGGCCCAAAAGGAACACAACTGGAGTCAACCAGAGATTCATGCTTCATTACAGAAGAATGTCTTGGGTTAACTCTTTGACAGCTTTAGAAATCTGTGTTTGTCTATTTTTTGTCTTACAAATTTACAATTATTATTCTTTTATAAGCAAGTTTAATTTAAAAAAGAATACTGCATGGTGGTGAGGGGTTGCTAAGGGGGTATGAAAGGGAAAACCCTGTATGCACATGCAATTTTTTTTGTGTGCAATGGGGATTGTGGTCCACAATACAAGAAGGAAGTGCATGTATCCTGCATAAGTAACAGATGGGGAAAACCCACCCCCAGCGCAAGTTTGACCTCAGCTATAAACTCATCCAGCAACTACAGGCAATCCATTATTCTCTTAGCCCTCCCTGCCACCCCGTTTGCAATGTGCAACCTAAACTTGCAGGGCTGCCATAAAAAGTTACTGAGATAATAATATAATAAAAAACGGATCAAGGATCAAGTGTTGCTATAATTGCTATATAGGACTACAGTTATCAGTGGTGACTGGCAGCCATTGGAACTGGCGGGACAGAAGCCAGAGAGACCACAGGAAGGTGGATCCAGAGCTAATGACACACAGAGCGGTTTCTACTGACTAGCATTCTCTAAAAAGTGCGAAAAAAGTTATACATTACATTACTTGGTCCAACAAAGGTCCGTATAGTTAAAGCTAAGGTTTTCCCAGTAGTGATGTATGGAAGTGAGAGCTGGACCATAAAGAAGGCTGATCACTGAAGAATTGATGCTTTTGAATTATGGTGCTGGAGGAGACTCTTGAGAGTCCCATGGACTGCAAGAAGATCAAACCTCTCCATTCTGAAGGAAATCAGCCCTGAGTGCTCACTGGAAGGACAGATCCTGAAGCTGAGGCTCCAATACTCTGGCCACCTCATGAGAAGAGAAGGCTCCCTGGAAAAGGCCCTGATGTTGGGAAAGATGGAGGGCACAAGGAGAAGGGGATGACTGATGATGAGATGGTTGGACAGTGTTCTCGAAGCTACCAGTATGAGTTTGACCAAACTGCGGGAGGCAGTGGAAGACAGGAGTGCCTGGCGTGCTCTGGTCCATGGGGTCACAAAGAGTCGGACACGACTAAACAACAACACTTGGTCCATAGGTTTGCATCTGACCATCACAGAACTCTAGGCATTAGAAGGTATAGCAAATGAGCATATCAAACAGAGATGGGATTCCCATTTTTCAATTCCAGCAGTGGCTTTTTTTTTGAACCGACCTTAGTTTTAGCATCATAGATTTTGTCTTTCCATACTAAATGCTTAAGTGTCAATTACAAAATACAGGAAAAAAAGACTATGAAAAATTGATTTCTGCAGACCGAAGGGGGGAAATTGCTCAGAACTTCTTAACTACTGCTGCCATGATGCAGGAACCTATTTCTCAAAAGAAGGAGCTCAAACTCCCAGTTCTGCTCTGCCAGGTTGAAAAGCCTAAGAATTTGCCCTGTCCCTTTACTCCCCTTCAAAAATAATGAATTGCTGTATAGCGTTCTGGGCTAGCAGGGCATGAATGGCTTAAGCCAGATGGGTTTGTTGGGCAGAATTTCATGTTCCTTTTACTACAAGGAAGGTGGTTGTTGTAACTATAAGAATTACATAAAGGGGCTAATTTTAAAAGGCACAGAAGGAGGGGCAGGAGCTGTTGGTTCTAATTTCCACCAAGTTCTAGCAAAGTGGAAAGTATTGGAAGAAAAATTAGCAGAATTCTCAGCAAAGGGACAAAGAAGCACAACTCATCAGAATGACCACAGCTCATAAAAGTGAAAAAACTCCCCCATTTGGTTTTATTCCCCATTGTCAGAAATCAGGGAGGTGGTAATCACATTTTCACACATTCATCACACACCCAAGTTTGCCTCCCCTTTCTCCTACTGTCCTCGAGGGTAAGAACTCTGCTGAAAAACCCACTAGGCATCATGTGTGCTGATGGCTCTCTACAAACCATGTTGTACCATGTGGCTTCTTTGCAGAACACTTACTTGCAATGCACACGCACATCTGCAAGCTTCAGAAATGTTAGGAATGGAACTACCTGCCCCTGAACTGTTGCCAGGATGTTACCATCCATTGCCCAAGCAGGGTCAAATAGCAACAATTTTGGGGGATGGTTAGAAGCTGCTTGCAACCAGATCCCTGTCCATGTTGCAAGGATGCCATGGAATAATAATAATAATAATAATAATAATAATAATAATAATTTATTATTTATACCCTGTCCATCTGGCTGGGCTTCCCCAGCCACTCTGGGCAGCTTCCAACAAAATATTAAAATAAAATAATGCATCAAACATTAAAAGCTTCCCTAAACAGGGCTGCCTTCAGATGTCTTCTGAATGTCAGGTAGTTGTTTATCTCTTTGACATCTGGTGGGAGGGCGTTCCACAGGGCGGGTGCCACCACCGAGAAGGCCCTCTGCCTGGTTCCCTGTAACTAGGGTTCTCGCAGTGAGGGAACCGCCAGAAGGCCCTCAGCGCTGGACCTCAGTGTCCGGGCAGAACGATGGGGGTGGAGACGCTCCTTCAGATTCAGTGAAGTTGAATGCTGGAAGATTCAGGACCGATTTTTTAAAAAAGGACTTCTGCACACAGTGCATAGCTAAACCATGGGAGGCAGTGATGGCCACCAACTTGGATGGCTTTAAAAGAGGATTAGGCGGATTCACGGAGCAGCAGGAAGCTATCGAAGGCTACTAGCCATGAGGGCTATTCTCTGGCTCCAGGGTTGGAGGCAGCGATGCTTCTGAATACCATTTGCTGGAAACCACTGGAGAGGAGGGTGCTCTTGTGCTCCAATCCTGCTTGCTGGCTTCCCCCAGGCATCTGGTTGGCCACGGTGAGAACAGGATGCTGGACAAGATGGGCCGCTGGCCTGATTCAACAAGCTTTACTTACATTCTTATGCTAAATGTTAGTTCTCCAACTGCACCCCAGAAAGCAGATATATAAGCAGGGCCGTCTTAAGCATATACGGTGCCATGGTGCAAAGATCCCTCCAGCACCCCCCCCCAGCAACTCCAAAACAAGGGAGGGGATGGTGGAAAATGTCCTCTGCCTCCCCCACCGCCCCAATCGCCAGCGTGGGGGCGGCGATCAAGGAGGAAAACGTGCTGGTGGGCATGTTTTCTGGCGTCAGGGTGCCCGGGAAAGCCGTGCATCGCCTTTCGCCAGGAAGCAGGATGAAATATACTCTGAGTCCAAGGTGATTTCATGCTCTTTATTCAGCTCATAGTGGTGAGGAGGAATGAATGCAAGTCCCTTCAAAGTATCTGCTTTATATACCGTATTTTTTGCTCTATAAGACTCACTTTTTCCCCTCCTAAAAAGTAAGGGGAAATGTGTGTGCGTCCTATGGAGCGAATGCAGGCTGCGCAGCTATCCCAGAAGCCAGAACAGCAAGAGGGATTGCTGCTTTCACTGCGCAGCGATCCCTCTTGCTATTCTTGCTTCTGAGATTCAGAATATATTTTTTTCTTGTTTTCCTCCTCCAAAAACTAGGCGCGTCTTGTGGTCTGGTGCGTCTTATAGAGCGAAAAATATGGTACATTATTTACACAATGGGCTGCACATGATTGGCTAATTCCGGAATTCTACTGTAAGCCAATCAGGTTGTGGATTCACTTCCATCTGGAGCATGATTGGGTGGTTCCTGCTGACCAATCCTACTGCTGCATTGTTCTGGGACCAATCAGACTGCTGCCATTTGGAGCCTATTGTTCTAGGACCAATCAGACTGCTGCAGTTTGGATCCTATTCAACTCAGTACATAACACCGGAGGAGGACAACGACCGGGAGCAGGGCCGTCTTTAGCGGATACAGAGGCCTCTGCAGGGATCGCTCTACTCCTGTGAAGGCTTGGGAAGGAAGCAGCATGCCTGCCAGCCATAAAGTTGGCGGGGCGCAGCTGGTGGGCAAGCAGGGAAAGGGGAGGCTGCTGCCAAAGCCGCGCAGCTCCCCCACTCACTAGGGCGCCCCTGAGAGGCCAGCACCCTGGCGCAACAAACCACTAAGATCAATGGGAAAGACGGCTCTGTATATAAGGTGCCCCCCCTTCTGCTAGTCTTTTTTTTTATAATAATTTTTATTAAGGATTTTACATTACAAAAAAGAAAAAAACAGAAAAAAGAAAAAATATCCAACAAAAATTGTTTAAAACAGTCAATCTTTTCATCTCCTTATTTTTCATTTACTTGTTTCTCGGACCTCCTCATACCACCCTTTTTTGTATTCCAAATCAAATTATTAATTCAACAATTTCTTTCCCTCTTTTTGCTACCCAGATCTTATTCTTCAATTATTACAATCTTAGATTTTTACTTATATAAACCGATTTTTTCATATTCTTTTAAGCCACCACAGCTAGAAACCACTTAGTTCCAATCTAACATTATTCTAAATTCCTTAATTTTACAATATCTCTGTAAATAGTCTTTAAATTTCTTCCAATCTTCCTCCACTGACTCTTCTCCCTGGTCTCGAATTCTGCCGGTCATTTCCGCCAATTCCATATAGTCCATTACCTTCATCTGCCCCCCTTCTGCTAGTCTTCCCTTGTTGTGGAGAATACGCCTGCAAAGTAAGTTGGGCATGGTAGTCGAGGACAGAGAAGGATCACACTTCTTGCTTGGCTTCTTTTCAAACTTTCTCATCCCTCATAGCTGCCAACTGCACTTAAAACCCTTCCCCCTCATTGCAACCTGCCAGCCAAATCCTATTAAGCAGCCATCACTGTCAGTGTTTATTTCTAGTAAAAGAGCAAGGCCAGTTTCTTAATAAAGTGAGAGGCAAAGCCTGCAAGGAGAGACTCAGGGTGGACACGGGGAAGATGACCAGGACTCATTAATTAGCAGCTGCCCTGCGAAACACTGACAGGAACAAGACCCTAAACTCCGCTAAGCCACTTAAGATGCTAAAGCTCTTTGTAAACTACCTGGGCTGCTCTGCAGGTTGGATCCGGGTTTTATTTATTCGTTTTGCTAGATCAGGGCCCCAGTGAGATGGGGTAAGACTCCACCAAATCCAGATAACCAGTTCAGGACGTGGGGTGGCTCCAGGCAGGCCGAGGGTAAAAAGTCCCCAAATATTGAGGTAGTGCAATACGTCTCAACTAGCAGGAGACAACAACCCGGGAAAACAAGATTGAGGCAAAAGCCAAAATCCCAGCAGAGCAAGACATAGTGAGCAGGGCAGGAAAGCAAAGGAACAAGCAGGAACAAACAGGTCTAAGGGGTTGGCCTGGGTTCCCCAAACCATCACTAAGCCGAAAGCAGCGAGGGAAAATCGCAGCATCATGCTGCAAAGACTTGGTTTGCCTTAGTGGCAGTATTGTGCAAAGCAGGTCCATGAGCAGAAGCTTGTGTTTATCACAATGGTGGGGAGCCCTTTTCAGCTGGGGTGGGGGTGGGGGGACCATAGCTGTCAACCGTCCCTTATTTGGCGGGAAAGTCCCTTATCCCAGCGCCGTGTCCCGCTGCTGTCCCTTATTGATGATGTCCCTTAAATTTCCCGGGTTTCAAAGGAAGCAGCTCCTCTCGCTCCCTCCCTGCCAGCCAGGGAGGAGGGAGGCTCCAACTGTGTTGCTTGGCTGCATTGCTCACCCAATAAGGAGTCTAAGAACGACTGGGGGGTGGAGCTTGCATGACTTGTGCTGATCAAATCGGCCGCGTTGCCTGGGGACTCGCCTTTGCTCAGCGCTTCCCAGCGGAGAGGTGACAGTGGTTTTCCTTGCTGCATCCCCTTTGCCGGGTTGCTGTGCTGTGGGAACCACCGCTTGAGGCTTCATTTGGCTGCTAGCTGGGCTTTCTGCCTTTGGCTTGGAGGGGCTCAGAAGTTGAACATACCTGTGCTTGGGAAATCCCTTATTTTGGCTGCTGATCCCTTATTTTCGAGGCTGCTGGCCCCTTATTTTCAAATCTGTAAGTTGACAGCTATGGGGGGGGGGGAACCATTCCTTTCTCTAGGCTACCCTTCCAGGGGCCACATGCAAGTGGTAGGCAGGGCCAGAGAAAAAGAAGTTGGAGCAATGAAGCCACATTTTAGCTTTGTTCTACAGTAGGCTCAGTTCTACACATCACACAACCCCCTATCTACCCCCCACCCAGGCAAACAAGAGGCATCACCAGAGTACTTGCAAAGACACTCATGGAGGGTGCAAAGGAAAGCTGGGGAAGATGTGTGGCTGTGGAGAACCCTGTTGGCCAGGTGAGCATGAGGATCCGCATCCTTGGTTTATTAGATTACTTGAGAACTTGCAGGAACGAAGATATTGGAGATATTCTTCAGAGGTCCAGACTATGGGGAGCCCAGAAAAATTAATAATTAGCAATTTGGACTGTAATTTGGTTTTTGTTTTATTTTAGTTTTTTAAAATTGGATTATAATAATAATAATAAATTTTATTTATATCCCGCCCTCCCCAGCCGAAGCCGGGCTCAGGGCGGCTAACAACATTAAAACAACATTATGATGTGGATATGTTGATTGGCTGTTTTTATTGGAAATTCAATAAAAATGATTTTAAAAAAAAGATTGCTTGAGAACTCACAGTCCCTTTCAGTTTCTCAAAAGGGAACCTTTGCCAAGCTTTTGGAATCAACCAGATTATTTCGATTTAACCTAGTAGATAATTGATAAATTAGTTCGAAGGAAGATTTTAAAGGTCTTTTATAATGCTGGGTTTTTTTTTAATTCTCGTGGGCTTTTTTGAGTGTTTGTTCAGCTTTATTGTCAGTCACCCCGAAGCTGGGGTACACAGACATAAAATAATAAACGAAAAACTTGCAAGTTGACAGCTCTAGTTAAAATAGAGTGGGGAAGGAAAGACATATAATGGGATGTTTGTTTATTGAATTCATATCCCGTCCTTCCTCCCGAAGGAGCCCAGGGCAGCAAACACCATGACAATCAAGGAAAGACAAAGTTGCCAAAACAAAAATTGCTACTTCTCCTTATCCTGTTGAAAAGCCAATTGTAGCATTTATGAGCACAATAACCTTCAGGTCTTTCTAATGATACACAAGGCCCTCAATAACTTCAGGCAGCAGTTTATATTCAAGTTTCACCAACCCACAATAACAAAGGCTGAATCCTATATGCAATCTTACTAAACTCCATCAGCTGCATTGGGACAAGCTTCCCAGTACACTAATACCTTGGTTGTCGAATGGAATCTGTTCTGGAAGTCCATTCGACTTCTGAAAACATTCGAGAACCAAGGCGCAGCGTCCGATTGGCTGCAGGAGCTCCCTGAACTCAATTGGAAGCCGCAGAAGCCATGTTGGATGTTCAGCTTTCAAAGAACGTTCACAAACCAGAACACTGACTTCCGGTTTTGCGGCGTTCGGGAGCCATAACGTTCAACTTGCAAGGCGTTCAGCTTCCAAGGTATGGCTGTATATATGTAGAGCAGTGGTTCCCAACCTTTTTTTGGCCATGCCCTACCTAAGCATCTCTAAAATCTAAAATCCTGATGCCCCCTCCACAAGACATATACCGTATTTTTTGCTCTATGAGACTCACTTCTTTCCTCCTAAAAAGTAAGGGGAAATGTGTTTGCGTTTTATGGAGCGAATGCAGGCTGCGCAGCTATCCCAGAAGCCAGAGCAGCAAGAGGGATCGCTGCTTTCACTGTGCAGCAATCCCTCTTGTTGTTCTGGCTTCTGAGATTCAGAATATTTTCTTTCTTGTTTTCCTCCTCCAAAAACCAGGTGCGTCTTATGGTCTGGTGCATCTTATAGAGCGAAAAATACGGTAATTCTCATTATTCAAAAAGTGAACTCCTATTTTCGTGGAGGAAGCCTAAAAGGCCAAGAACTTGGTCTAAACAAGTTTCCAAAGAACATGGCATCCATGAAAGTGTGTGTGTGTGTGTGTGTGTGTGTGCGTGCGTGCGCGTGTGTGTCTGTATATATATTACACCATATTTTTCCTTTTACAGATAGGTAGCCGTGTTGGTCTGCCATAGTCAAAACAAAAAATATTCCTTCCAGTAGCACCTTAAAGACCAACTAAGTTAGTTCTTGGTATGAGCTTTCGTGTGCATGCACACTTCTTCAGATACCTGAAGAAGGTCTTTAAGGTGCTACTGGAAGGAATTTTTTTATATATTTTTCCATGTATCTGATGAGTTTTTTTTTACTCAAAAACCACGTCAAAAAACTGGGGTTGTCCAATACATGGGGGGGGGGGGAGAAGCTGTGTGCCACCAGCCAGTTCTCATCTTGAAGCAAAGTTATTAACCTGAAGCACTATTTCTGGGTTAGCGGAGTCTGTAACCTGAAGCGTATGTAACCTGAAGCATATGTAACCTGAGGTACCACTGTATTTATATTCAGTATACGAGGCCCCTAGAACCATAAGGAATGCATAAAATTCACTGCTAATAACACATTCTCAAATTGCCCCCTTTAAAAATCTAATTGCCCCCCCCCCCCCGTGTGTGCCCCATGTTGGGAACCATGGGTATAGAGGCTGATTTACAAATTTACAAATGCAGACACAAAATATAATGCACACATTCGGCATTTGGGAACTCTTTCCTGCCTTCCCTCCTAACCTGTTGAAGCACCTTCTCCTTCCTAGGCATCTTCCCACCTCCTGTCCCTGCCCAAAACATTAGCTGCAGCCTCCTCTTTGTGCTCCCAGAACCATGTTGTAGTCCATGATCTCCGTCACCCTCCTAAAAAATGCTTCTTTTCCTGGCATAGCTAGCACCCTCTGTAGGTTTGCTACTTGGGAGAAACATCCCATCAGTCCAAACAGATTGGAGTGGCAACTCCCTCATTTCACACTCGCACACAAACACACTCCACCCCCTCTCTCCCCAGTGGGTTGAAATATTAGAAAATTTGTAGATTATGACAAGTGCTTACTGTAATCACGACACAGACATTTGCAACTAACAGAGTCATCTAAATGAATCAAAAGGAGGAAATGTCAGGGGAAACAAAAGGAAAGGTATTCAATCACATCTGAGCAAAACTGTATCTCATTAGCCAGCCTTTCATGTGCAAATCCACTGGAAAGTATTTTAATTAAAAGCTTAATCTCGACATTCTTCCCCCGCACAGCCCTTGTTAAAACAATTGCAGGCCGTTGTGTGCACACTGTGTGTGCGCGAACCCAGTGTGCACCAAGGAAATCCAAAACCTATGTTTACATTTATTTAAATCGAACTAATTTGCCTAAATTGCATTAATTTGCTCTGCTAGCCAGGCTGGAGTTTGTGGAAAATCGGAATATTTGGCAAGAAGCAAGAAAGGAACAGTGCAGGAACTCAGTGGCTGAGCGCATGCCCTGCATTTAGAAGGGTCTTGAGCTGGCTCCCCAACGCTGCCAGATAAACTGATGTCAAGTAGCAGCTGATGGCAAAGATGGCTGCCAGAGACCTTAAAACAGTGGCTCTCAAAGGAAGTAGAAGACGATGGCAAGGGTGACAGGAAGAGTCAATGACAATCAAAGGAACCTTTAAGCATTTCAGTAAAGTGTAGCACCAAAATAATGTTTAGTATCAAACACAGTGTCAAAATAATGTGTATACACAACCAGAAACAGTACCCACACTTCTCTTCAAGAGCATTGGCTATTCTTCTACAGTTCTCCATGATACAGTGGTACCTCGGTTTTTGAGCGTCTTGGAAGCCAAACATTTTGGTTTTTGAACACCAAAAACCCGGAAGTATATGCTTCCGTTTTCAAACGCGCCTTGGAAGTTGAACTTCCTGTTTGAGTTTTCCGTACATTTTTGAGGCTTCCGTATGGAGTTTGTGGTTTTCGTTTTGGAAGTTGAACGGTCTTCCGGAAGGGATTGCATTTGAAAACCGAGGTACCACTGTGCATTGCTGTGAACAGAGATTTTCAATTCTGACAAACATGGGAGATCAGAAAAATGGCATAAACAGATTGAACAAGCTTGTAAACCAGGGTTGGAGAAACTCATTTGGCCCTAGAGCCACATCCCCTTCTCAATGAGCTTCTGAAGTGGGCTGGGCTATTGGCAAAAGTGGGCAGAGCAACCAATATAAACATTATCTTTGTCTAGCAGGCTTCTACACACACACACACACACACACACACACACACACACACACACTTGCATCTCTCTCTAGCCTCCATCCAGACAAGCAAGTCCTTATAACTTCAAGGGCACATAGAATCATAGAATCCAGCCAGATCCATGGGCTGCAAAGCAAACCAGAGAATGGTGTCGCCTAAGGGAATGTTCCAAGGGCCAGGCAGAGAGGCATGGAGGGCCGCATTCAGATCCCAGTTCTGGGGTTCTCCCCCCACAACACCTGTTGTAAAGCTTTCAGTAGGCAGATGACACATTAATTGCAACAGAGTTTGCTGTTTTCAGGCTTAATTCAGAGGTGGACAACCTGCAGGCTGAAGGCTGTACGCTGTATGGATGGCAAGGG
The DNA here is from genome assembly GCF_964106915.1 of Podarcis gaigeae. Classification (NCBI taxonomy): domain Eukaryota; kingdom Metazoa; phylum Chordata; class Lepidosauria; order Squamata; family Lacertidae; genus Podarcis; species Podarcis gaigeae. The sequence goes on from NC_139685.1 coordinate 69,951,328, forward strand.
TGGGAGACCAGGAAAGGGGACGGTGGAAGCAGAGAGATGTCCTAACATGGACAGTAAAAACAACATAGAACTTCCTATCGGGAAGAAATCTCTTGAAATCAATCCCAAAACACTTTGATACACTCCCATTACAAACTGTCAGACCGTTGAACTTGGAACTGGGAGATCAGACTTCACATTAGCTAAAGGTAAAGGTAAAGGTACCCCTGCCCGTACGGGCCAGTCTTGACAGACTCTGGGGTTGTGCGCCCATCTCACTCAAGAGGCCAGAGGCCAGCGCTGTCCCGAGACACTTCCGGGTCACGTGGCCAGCGTGACATCGCTGCTCTGGCGAGCCAGAGCCGCACACGGAAACGCCGTTTACCTTCCCGCTGGTAAGCAGTCCCTATTTATCTACTTGCACCCGAGGGTGCTTTCGAACTGCTAGGTTGGCAGGCGCTGGGACCGAGCAGCGGGAGCGCACCCCGCCGCAGGGATTCGAACCGCCGACCTTTCGATCGGCAAGTCCTAGGCGCTGAGGCTTTAACCCACAGCGCCACCTGCGTCACATTAGCTACTCAGCCACAAATTCACTAGATGGGTTTTGGCCAAAACAAAGCCTCAGTTTCCCCCCTGTAAAATGTTAACAGTGACCTATTTCAAGGAATGGACAAATCAGGCTAAGAAAGCATTTCAGCAATATGCACATTTTAGCAAACTTCAAGTGGTTCAGCAAGTTGGGGGAGGTGGCGCTGTGCTTGCTGCTGCAATTCTAATCAAGTCTATTCATGAATAAACTACCGTATTTTTGCTCTTTAAGACCCACTTTTTCCCTCCTAAAAAGTAAGGGGAAATGTGTGTGCGTCTTATGGAGACGCAGACTGAGCAGCTATCCCAGAAGCCAGAACAGCAAGAGGGATTGCTGCTTTCACTGTGAAGCGATCCCTCTTGCTGTTCTGGCTTCTGGGATTCAGAATATTTTTATTCTAGTTTTCCTCCTCCAAAAACTAGGTGCGTCTTGTGGTCTGGTGCGTCTTTCTTATAGAGCGAAAAATACGGTACATTGTATTCAATGGGTCTTACTCTGAGTTTGGATAGCTGCATAACTCTTATCTGAATCCGTGCAATTTGTAAGTGCCTCACTTTGCGTGGGCTGGGATTCTTCATCCCCTGGACCGCCTTGCGAGGTAGATCAGGCAGAGATCTACTGCTATTCCCATACCTCATAAATGAACAGAGTTTTCAACCAGTCTCCCATATCACAGCCCACCACTCTAAGTGAGAGGGTGGTATCTTTCCTCTTTTTTCTTTTACAGTCTCCTTGTGCTTTCCTGCGGTTTTCCCTCCAGTGATCTAGGGAGACAGCACCACAGACCTCACCTTGTGCAACGTTCAGTCCCCCACACCCCTCCTATTATCCAGGCCCTCCCCCAAAATGAGGGTTGGACTAGATGACCCACAGGGCCCCTTTAAACTCTCCAGTTCTCTGCACTGCCTCTGCCACTTGCTGCAGGCATGCTAGCCAGTGAATCACTAACAAAACTCTTTCCTAACCTACATCCCCCACCCCAGAAAATGATCTCCTGGCCTCTCTTGCAGAAATGAAGCCTCGTTGCCCTTTTAGCAGCAGCAGGATGACAACCCCTAGCTAATTAAATGCATTCCTCTGGCTTGCTTTTTTTTTTTTTAATGCTGTCATTATTGCATCAGTTGCAAATGGACTGCAAAAAAAAATATGGGGTATGGTATACATTCAATCTGTGTCCTCTAATTAAATATACACCTTTAAAAACCAATAATTAAAAGGCCATTTGTCAACTTGACCCACATTTACATTAGCAGGGTGGGCAGTTTGAATTGCTTCCCTTCCCCCCCACCCAAAAAAGGGTGCTTTGATGAAGCCTCCAAGAGAAATCCGATAGAATTTCACTCTCATCTGCTAGCAATTCACCGGCGTTGGAAACTCTAAGGACCTCTACAGGTTTATATGTCTGATTTATTATCCCTGCACATGAAAGCAAAGAAGCCATGCCCGCAAGACGCTCGGGGTATGATGAATCACTCAGCCTAGCAAGGTGCATTCCTCTCCCTCGCTCACTGTGGCGGAAGAAAAAGTGTTTCTTGGAAAGTATTTCTACCAGAGATATTTTTATAATAAAAAAAACCAAAAATGCAAAATACACACGTGCGCACAAACACAACTAAAATGCCCCAAGTCCTTCCCTTTGCCACGCATTGCATTCTAAATCCTGTTCAAATGAGAGAGGGGCGCCGCCGCCCCCATTTTTTAAAAATGAAAGGAATGCGGGAAGAAAGAAGGAAAAGCGAAAGTTAAAAAGGAGGGAAGGAAGAAACTGTGCTGAGAGAGAGAGAGAGGAATGGAGGGAGCGTGGAGAGGGGGAGGCAGAAAAGATGGGCGAGAAGGTGAAGGAGCGAGGGAGAAAAAGAGTGAAGGAGGAAGGGACCCGCGCGAAGGGAAAGGAGGAGCGATGGAGAGAGGGAAGCGGCTTTTTCCTCCTCCTCCTCCTCTCCCTTTCTCCCTCCCCTCCTCCAGCTCCAGCGGGAGCCGCGTCCCTAACCAGCCCAGCCCCGGCGGCGGCGCAGCCACTTACCGCTCCGGCCGGCCGGGGCCCGTCGGCGTGCCGGTCCCCGAGGGCTGCACATGGGCCGCCTCCTGTCAGCAGCCGCCCAAGTTCAACGGCTTCCCCGGCATCACCCCGCGAGGAGGGGGAGAGCGAGAGAGGAGCCCCCGGCGCCTGCAACAATAGCCGGCGCAGCGCCTCAGCAGCTCCCGGCTCGGCGCGCCCTCGGAGCGCGCAGCAGACGCCGCCGCCGCCGCATCGCTTCTTCTGCCCGGGCTGGAGCCGCGGAAAGGGGAGGGGGCTTGGCGGCAGGAGGCGGGGAGAGAAGGCGGAGGTGCTCGACGCCGCAGAGCCAGGCCTTGCCCCCGGGGAGGGACGGAGGGGAAGGAGGGCGGACCTCGGCTCGCGCCCTCGACGGGTCTGCGGGGAGGGGAGGCAACTCGATCGCGCGGCTGCTCGGCTCGGCCAGTCCTCCCTCCCTCCTCCCAGGTAATCCCTCCTCGGGCGGTAATCCCGTCCCGATTGGCTCCCGCCGGCTGGATTTGCATGTCAATGCCCCCCCCCCGCCCTCCAAGTTGGCGAAGGGATCGGGAGTCCGGGCAGAGAAGGGGGAGGAGAAGCGCGGCTGCGGGCGCGCTGCGCAAAAGCGCGCCGATCCTCCGCCACGTGGGTCAGGGGGTGGGTGTGTTGGGGGAGGATCGGGGGCGCGCCTGATTGCCCTGCGAGGATCGGAGCCCAACACGCGCGGGAAGGTTTCGAGGAGGGAACGCGCATGTGGGAACGGAGTTTCAGTTTGCACGTGTTTCCCACCAAGCGAGGCTGGGCAGTGTCACCCGTGGCGCAGCAGGGAAGGCTCGTCTGCCACCAGAAACGCACGTGGGACAAGGAGCAGCAGGCGGCAAAACGGAAGGCGTGACTTATCTCCCGGTTTCTCCTGACAGGAGATCATGGCAAGACACGTGAATACACCTTGCACCTTGGCAGCTTGCACAACAGCGGGGCAAGGCAGGAGCTGCGCGGGTTGTCCCTCCAGGGAGATCAGAGCCTTGAAGAAACAAACAACCTGGAGGAAGTCGGGGCCATATTTACACCATACATTTCAAGCACTAAGATGCCGCTTTAAACAGTCGTGCCTTCTGCCAAATAGTTATGTGAGCTGTAGTTGAAGGGTGCTGAGCAGTGCTTAGAAAGAAAAGATGCTAGTACTCACTGTGAAATTGTTACAGTAAGGGCCACAATTTTAAAAAATTTTTTGGGGGAAGCTTGCACTACTGCGTACCTTTGAGTACCCCCAGGGATATTCACTGGTGCTGAGAAGAATAGTAGTTTGGTTTTGATATCCCCCTTTATCACTACCCTAAGGAGTCTCACAGCTGCTAACAATCTCCTTCCCCTTCCTCCCCCACAACAAACACTCTGTGAGGTGAGTGGGGCTTAGAGACCTCAAGAAGTATGACTAGCCCAAGGTCTCCCAGCAGCTGCATGTGGAGGAGCGGAGACGCGAACCCGGTTCACAAGATTACGAGTCTACTGCTCTTAACCACTACACCACACTGGCTCTAAGAATTGTTAGATGACACCTGATTTCCCCTCCCAGAGCTACAATTCCCTGTGAAGAAGAATGGTCAAACCACTCCAAGAATTGTAGCTCTGTGTGAGGAATAGGGGTCTTTTTAAAAGCTCTCAGCACCCTTAACCAACTACATCTCCCAGGAATCTTTGGAGGAAACCATAACTGTTTCAAGGGTATAGTGTGAAGGTTACAGGGAACCAGGCAGAGGGCCTTCTCGGGAGTGGCGCCCACGCTGTGGAATGCCCTCCCATCAAATGCCAACAAAATAAGCAACTATCTGACTTTTAGAAGACATCTGGAGACAGCCCTGTCAGATGGGTGGCATATAAATAATAAATTATTATTATTATTATTAAGTAAATACTGTAAAAATAAAAAAGCAATGTGTAATGTATGCAACTCAGGAAAAAAAGCTTTTTTCAGCAGCAAAAATCAGTTTGTCTGCCTGCCTTAATTTTTAAACACCGACTTAGCATTCAGGCTCAACAAGTGCTGCAAGTTTTCACTGAATCAGCACAGGGTAGGGGAGTGGAAAACAAACTTGCTATAATATTATGGTGAGTTTTAGCTTTTGGTACAGCAATTGCTCCCCTGAATTCTCCTGCAAAAGTTGAGCTCAAAGTGTTTTTGAGTGTCTACAGTTCTCGAGGATGTAGAGTAAGCCGCAATGCCAAAATACAGAGCAGGAAGAACCTGTGTCCCTCCAGATGTTGCTGGACTCCAGCTCCCATTGTCCCCAACCAGTGCCGGATTTACGTATAAGCTAAACAAGCTATAGCTTAGGGCCCCACTCTCTTGGGGGCCCCAAAAAAATTAAAGGGAGAAAAACCTGGATGTACATTTCCAAAATATAAGATAAAAACAAATAAAATAAAAGCTACATACAGCAACCGTGTTTTGTGTTGTGTAGGCTCCTATGATGTAAGTCATGGGCCCCCACGCATATATTCAACACAAAAACCAGCAACAATTTGTTGTTGACAAAGGACAGCTGGACATATAAAGGGCCCCATTACCTTCAGTAGCTTAGGGCCTCATCATACCTAAATCCAGCCCTGTCCCCAACCACTGGCCCTGCTGGCTGGGGCTGATGGGAGCAAATGAGGGCCATTGGTTCTGCACCCCTAATGTAGAGGCCTCAGTCCTCAGCTTTCCCCAAAGGACACATGTTTCTGTGTTAAAAACTTCAGCTACTTTTTCGACATCCGAAAGGTATCTTTTGAAATCTGGGGTGGGTGTGCATGTAAATCCTTATGCCTATCTTCCAAGCCAGCCAGGGCCACACAGACGCAACCCAGCAGGTCAACTGGAGCATTGATTATTGGAGGTAAAAAGTTCACCGCTCGTAAAAAGCTCATGTTGCAGCAAATGGGAATTATCATCTCCCCTCTTTGCCTTGCTCTAATAATAACAAGCGAATGGCAAAGCCTGGCATCCGAAAGCCATTCCTCTTGTGCAGCAACCAAATGGTTGATTGGAAATAGGAGTGTCCAGGTGCATCTTTCCCCCAAAGAACAAACAAAAGACAGGGCAGGGCTGAGAAAGGGACCCCACTCTTCTGGACGGTAGTATCTCTCTGAGGCCATGCGTAGGCTCTGCTTCCCTGGGTTGATAGAGGATCCTCAGGATCAGTCTAAGATGTTTTTCTGCCTGAGGCAAAGGACATGATGGCACCCCATACACGGAAGCCAGCCGGGCTGGTGGCCAAATCTTCAGCAGTTGCAGCAGCATTAGTGGGTAGAGGGCAGGACCCTTGGTACAGACAACTCTCTTCTCTAATACCTTGCTACTGTTTGCTAAACACTAGCAATGACAAACCTAGACAGCATCTTAAAAAGCAGAGACATCACCTCGCCAACAAACGTCTATATAGTTAAAGCTATGGTTTTCCCAGTAGTGATGTATGGAAGTGAGAGCTGGACCATAAAGAAGGCTGATCGCCGAAGAATGGATGCTTTTGAATTATGGTGCTGGAGGAGACTCTTGAGAGTCCCATGGACTGCAAGAAGATCAAACCTCTCCATACTGAAGTGCTCACTGGAAGGACAGATCCTGAAGCTGAGACTCCAATACTTTGGCCACGTCATGAGAAGAGAAGATTCCCTGGAAAAGACCCTGATGCTGGGAAAGATGGAGGGCACAAGGATAAGGGGGCGACAGAGGGCGAGATGGTTGGATAGTGTTCTCGAAGCTACAAACATGAGTCTGACCAAACTGCGGGAGGCAGTGGAAGACAGGAGTGCCTGGCGTGCTCTGGTCCATGGGGTCACGAAGAGTCAGACACAACTAAACGACTAAACAACAACAACAAGAAGCATTCACTGCCTGAGGCAGTTGCCTTCTTCTGCCTAATGGCAGATCCAGCCCTGAGCTAGGTAGAATTCATGTTGTGCATGCTCAAGATCCACCGCAGTGTCTTCTTTGCTCTCCCTTTTCTACATACTATGGCAAATACTGTTGGCATCCGTCTGTCTCAAGAGGCAGTGGGGTGCGCCTCCAGGGGTAAAGTCAAACCCCTGTCTTAGCAGCACCAAAGTGACCTCCCTGGGGCACAGGCCTGGGCAGTGTGTATGGAGGTTCTGGGCTGCCCAGACAATAAGAGCCTCCTCTCAGCCTCACTGATGTGGTCCAAAGAAAACAGAGCAATGCACTTCCTCGATGCTACCACATTATTGCTGTCTGGAGGGATTGCAGCGCAACGATAGCGGGACAAAACCCAAAATAAAATTCCAGAATATTTGAAAGATTACAGGATTTCAGCAGGAAGCTATGCTATATGAACGGACCCAAAACATTTGCAGACCCAGTGTGGAAAGCAGAATCGAATGTGACCACTCTGATAGCATCATGAGCACAAATCATCATGAATGTGCAATTGAAAAAAATGTCTGGAGGGGCCCTTAGTCCTTGAATTTGTACTTGTTGCAACCTTTCTGGAAATTGTTCCTGCAAGAAGATTGCTCAGAAGTGGCATGAATAAGTATTAGAGACGGCACAGCCCAACGCTTAGCCCCAGAGCCCAATGAGGCAGCTGGTGTGTATTTAAGCAGTTCAAGTTAGAGGCTAAGCAATGCCTTGAGTAAATGCAGGGTGTCCTCCAAAGAAGGCTCATTTCTTCCTACCACTCTGGACTCAATTTGCAGGTCTTTCCATTCTATTCCCTGGTAGAGACTTCAAGCACCGCCCTTGCTATTTTCATGATTAATCATGGGGCTACGAAAGCCTTTCTGGGGTCATGAAGTTCAACCCCCATTTGAATCCTCATTTGTCTGCTTCCATTTGCTTCACAGGGTTTAATTTACAGCTGTTGTGATTGCTGGTGCTGTTTTTGCTATTGATTTGCTTTTGTTATCTGGTTTCGCCGTAAGAGCCCAGCTCCCAAGGTACCAGCGGCAGAGCCGGTGTCTTAATTTCGTGGGTCCCTCAAGATGTTACTGGGGGGGTGGGGTCCTCCTCTCGTAAATAGCAAACAGGCTGGATGATTAAATGGAATCAGGATCCCAGCCTTGTAGGGAAAAGGGGTGCTGCGTTTTCTAATAAACAAACCCTCCTTGCAACCATCAACAATGTTGATAGCGCAGGAGGAAACTGCAGGTAGTTTCTCCTTCCTGAAGGCAGAGGAGAGCTTGGCTGGGTTTCATTTTTGTGCAGTTAAAATGCACGTTTTCCGCCATGGTAGAAGTTTGTAATGGTATCGGTATGCAAGTCACGTGGAGACAGAAAGCCCTCAGCTGCAGGGATGGAGGGAGATGATGGTTTCATACAGGTTGGTTTGCAGCCTTACAGGTATGCAGATCCTAAACAAGCATTAAAGAGAGACAAAGCCTTAGAGCACAGGAAGTACGGTGTTATTTATATATGGGCATCTCCTAGGAAGGATCACCCACCCATTTCTAGCTCTCTCCTTTCTGAATGTTATTCAAGAATATGGAAAAATCGTAAGACGCAATGACTATTTTCTATGTATTTCAGTGAAGTACTGTCAATCGAATTATTGACAACAGTTCAGAAAGCATGTGAGAGCTCACATCTTGTCTTGCTTACCTAAGTTTCCATTGCATCTCTTAAGAGACATACTCAGTATGTTGGGTTTCTTCATTTTCGGTCTCCCCTCCCAAGAGAGTCCTTGAATGCCGAATGCCATTTCACAGGCAAAGGTTATATTTAGACATCATGATGGTTTATCATGCGGGAAATGAGTCTGTGTGAGGCTTGGGCTAGCACAACCCCCTCTGCCCTCCAGAACTGTCACAAGGAGGATATCAGACGTTTTTACCTCCTTTTTTGATTGACTGCAGTTTAGTGTTTTTGAACCCCAAATTGTGGTTCATGTTAGTTATGCTTTGTGGAAACAAGCCAGATTTATAAACCATGGCTTGAGGTTGGATTGCTTCAAACAGACCATAGGTAAAGGTAAAGGGACCCCTGACCATTAGGTCCAGTCGTGACCGACTCTGGGGTTGTAGCACTCATCTCGCTTTATTGGCCAAGGGAGCTGGCGTACAGCTTCCGGGTCATGTGGCCAGCATGACTAAGCCACTTCTGGCGAACCAGAGCAATGCACAGAAACGCCGTTTACCTTCCCGCTGGAGCGGTACCTATTTATCTACTTGCACTTTGACATGTTTTCGAACTGCTAGGTTGGCAGAGCAGGGACCAAGCAACGGGAGCTCACCCTGTCGCAGGGATTTGAACTGCCGACCCTCTGATCGGCAAGTCCTAGGCTCAGTGGTTTAACCCACAGTGCCACCCGCATCCTCCTCAAACAGACCATAGTTAAGACTAATTACAGTTTGCCATGTTTAGATCAAATGACGAGCTGTGGTTAATTAAAAGTGGAAAGGCAAGCTTCCCAAGAGGGGGAAGGGAGAAGTGAGAAAGTCCAAAGTTTATGTAGGCTCAACAGCATCACAGTAAACTGTGGTTTATCATCATGCCTCAAGGCAGTCAAAATTATATTCCATGTTTTCTGTCGTCCATTAGAACATGCATGCAGAATCCATCACCGGGGGTAAGAAAACCTTTAACATCTCATAACTGTTTCCTTTTGACCAAAGCAGTGATGAGAGGACAGTGAACCACCAAGGAAGGGAGGGATTGATATTCATTTGGTATCATACAGGTGAGAAAAGTGTGGAATTATTGGAAAAGTGGATGGAACAGAAATCCAATGCTTGACCTGAATACAGTACACTGTAAGTGTATCACAGGTAAAAGGTATGTTATGTGCACAGCAGAAAATTCCAGATACCTCAAATTTCAACACCCATGACCTCTGACCTTTAGACCCAGAGGACCATCGCTCACTAGAAGGACGGGGAATCCCCAGGGAACAATTCACAGCAATTGGGAAGGGAAGAAATTGAACTGGCTTCAAACACAATAGCACTTAGCATTTCACTAAATTAGCTCAACAGCCCTGTAGGGTCAGACAGCATAATTATCAACACACTACAGATGAGAAAAGGGAGCTGAGGATGGAGGAGGGAGGGGAGGGGTGTGTCTGCATTGTTGAGGCGAAAATCAAACCAGGGACTTTAGTTCAGCCTTCGCCACTCCACTTCACCAGATGCCCTTTCATGCAAATTTGTAATACCGTACTGCGGGTTGGCCAAGGCAGCTGCAGTTTGCAATACTGATCTGCATATCGTGTTTCCCCCTTCGCCACCTAACAGGCCAGGTGTCTTCCCGTTTTAGGAAATGAGGAAAGCACAGCCTGCATTTTATAGGGTGTGTCCCACTGTAAAACTGGACAGCATCTATTACCATTCCAAGAATATTCCACTGGTTGCCAGAGGAAACTTGTCCGAAACTTCCAGGTGTTAGTTGGTCCCATCCTGGTTTGGGGGATCCTGATTTGATCAATCAGAGCTGGCCTCAACAACGTCCCTGACTAGTGCAGAGACACAAGGTATCGTCGTCGTTGTGTGATGAAGACTGACAAATGCCACCTAGCCTGTAAAACTGCCTTAAACTGGCAGGAATTTATTTCAGCATTTCCTAGCAGTGACAAAACAAGGTACAATGAGCAAGCCATCGCCTCGGCTCTTCCCATCTAGAAATATCCAGTAACGATCATAACAAGCAGTTGTTTGGAGTTATTCCCCAGTGTTGCATGAGGAAGACATGGTCCTGGTCATTTGCTGCTTCAGGCTAGTGTTGTTTCATGCTCAAACAAGAAAGCTCTGTTCTGATTATAGGTGCGAACAGCAGTTGCTTTGGGGGAAAGGATATCTGCACATGCTTTTAAGACACTTGCATAAATGGCTTGTGTTCCTGGTTCCAAGCCCAATCTACTTATTAGGGCGTCAGGAATGTAGCCCTTATGCTTGAAAGCCAAGCACTGGATCTAGATCAGGGATCAGCAACCTTTTTCAGCTGTGGGTTGGTCCAACATCCCTCAGACCATGTGGTGGGCCGGACTATACTGGGCCCCACAAATAAGCCAGAGATGCATTTTAAATAAAAGCACACACTCTACTCATGTAAAAACACACTGATTCCCGCACCGTCCACAGGCCGGATTTAGAAGGCGATTGGGCCGTATCCGGCCCCCGGGCCTTAGGTTGCCTACACCTGATCTAGACCCTACTAACACAGTTGTTTGGTGTACTGCCAATAGTCAACTGCTGGGCGGGGGAACCTCAACTTCAGGCTTCTCTGCCAGCCATGTTTAGGCCATGCCTTTGAAAATGTTCCTTGACATAACATCAAAGCAGAACGTGAAGAAACTGGAGCTGGTCTTTCCTCTGCCCTTGTAGCGTTCTGGCATGCTTGCCTGAAGTCAAACGACAAGCCGTCTAAGTGAAATGCTTCAGAGGGGTATTTGTCTATCAGTTGGGGGTGAAAAGGCCAGTTATTACAGAAATAATTCGCCGGAGGTATCTAGCACTGCTGAACTCCAATCTTTCCCATAATCTAAATGTGAAATGTTTACGAGGTATACCTCCGCATCCTGATAGGGTTGCCAACTCTTTTCTGAAAAGGCTCCTGTGCTTTGAAATCAGTCCTGAGAAGGGGCTGGAGGGCAGTGATACATCATCTGCTCAGCATGCATGATATCCCAGGTCCAATCCCCAACATCTCAAATTATCTAAAGCTTCTGACTCACTGGAAACATTCCTTATTTTCTGGCACCAGCCAATACAGTGGTACCTCGGGTTAAGTACTTCATTCGTTCCAGAGGTCCGTACTTAACCTGAAACTGTTCTTAACCTGAAGCACCACTTTAGCTAATGGGGCCTCCTTCTGCTGCCGCGCCGCCGGAGCACAATTTCTGTTCTCATCCTGAAGCACTATTTCTGGGTTAGCGGAGTCTGTAACCTGAAGCGTATGTAACCCGAGGTACCACTGTACTCTTCTTTGGCTACTCTTGGCTTTCTGAGTTGTTGGGGACTGAGTTGTCGGTGGGTTGGGGACTTCCCCTGCGTGCCAAGTCAAGCTCTGGCAGACTGAGCAGACAAGAATGATAGTGGGTCCAATGGTCAAGAAGGCGGTTTTTGCACATGCTGTAGAGCAGTGTTTCCAAAAGTTGAGTCTCCAGCTGTTTATGGACTACAACTCCCATCATCCCTAGCTAACAAGACCAGTGGTCAGGGATGATGATAACTGTAGTCTGAAAACAGCTGGAGACCCAACTTTCGGAAACATTGTTGTAGAGAGGCAAGTGAGGGGCAGTTGGTGTCACCAACCTGGGAAGGTAGCCCATCTAGGAGGAGAACTCTGTGTGGCGATCACACAGGGTCCCCGGACGTTTCACCGTCTATTGATTCCTGTGCCACCACTTTATTTCTCGCTGCCACCACCCAGGCCCTACCTGGGACAATACTGAAACCAGTCAGGGTTAAGTTGGAATATAAACTTCTGTTTATTTATTGCAGTTTAACAAGCGTGTGGTTTCATAAACGGTCTCAGTCAATTACAATCATGGGGTGCCTATCCTGACCTATAACTTCCGCTACCTACGCTCACTCACTAAACCACCTCTTAAATATTGACTTGTCTTCCTAGCTCCTAACTGTTCCTGACTCAGCTTATTTCGCTACACTAACTCAACCTACCCACAGACGCTATCCCAATTCACTCCCACTCCAACCAACTCCCAACGAACTCCTCCCTTTGCCCCTCCCTGAGCTGGTTTTATAGTCCCTCTGACTCCACCCCCTGGGTTCTGATTGGGTAACCTGTTTAACTATTTCACCTCCAGCACTCTCATATGTTAACATCACACTCTGACGCCTTGCGAGATCTATTTGGGAGAAGGTTAAGGAGTAAACTGGAGTGGAGTCCCTAAGACGGTTCCTCCTTCCAGCAACTCCTGCAGCCAAGCTGGTGCTAAACTTCTTGATCTGCTTTCCTTTGGTCCACATCAGCAAGGCCAAGAGGGGGGGGGGTCTTGTTGTCTGGGTAGCCCAGGACCTCCATACACACTGCCTGGGAGTGAGCCTTGGAGAGGTCAATTTGGTGATGCTAACGCAGCAGTTTGACTTCACCCCTGGAGGCACACTCCATTGTCTCTCGAGACAGACAGGTGCCAACTCTGAAGGATGAGTTGCTAGAGTTGTCTTTCTTCAGGTTCCAGTCCTCCCTTAGGGAGGATCCAGATACCGGTAACTGCCATTAAAAAAAAAAAAACCTGCCCACATGGCTTCATTTATGCTCCCAATCAGGGGCTGGGTGCTGTATTTTCTTGCACTGTTCTCTAGGCAAGAGCTCTTGATAAATCTCTTGAGCTTTGGTTTTAATTCACGGGGCTTCTCCCCCCTCCCACCCCCCAGGAAAGGAAAAGCTTTGTTGCAGCAGCAGGTAAGCAAGAGAATTAAAGCCAATAAAAACATATTATCTGGCGAGCTCATTGTTCTCAGAGTCCTGAGATAAGGCCAGTTCCCAATGTATGAGAAGTTTCTTCTATTCCTTCCAGGAAAAAAAGAGGGCACCCTATTCGTCTCATGCTTTTTTTCTTTTTTCTTTTTTCTTTTTTTTTGCACAGGCTTTAATTTGGTGAGAAAATATATTTTCCCATCAAGAGAAGCTATTCTGCCTCATTAACTCTCATTAAAAAAAGCCCTGCCCCCCTCCCACACCTCACCCGGACCCCTAACCTTGAAACCTGAAAAGGAAGCATCAATGAAGAGAGAACTTTGTTGTCGGTAGGCTGAATTAACAAACAACATTTAGGACATAAAACAAAAGGGCCACAAACAGTCCTATAAATTAAATTTATGGGGAAACACAGAAGTCTCCGTTTCTCAGCCCACAAACATTTCTGAGGTGTTTGGTTTTTTCCCTTTCTCGGGAGGGATGTTGCCTATTGAAAAATGGTGGCCTGGTTTGCTATTTTCTTCCACTGCTGAAGTTCCACGCATCCACCGCGCTAAGTTTTAAACTCTGATGCTATCAATTAGGACCTAGAAAGCCGCCTGCTTCCCTTCTTTGTTGTACAAATGAATTTCACAACAGAGTGCCTTGAAGTCACAATTAGAGAGTTAAGCACATGCCAGAGAGTCTCCATAGTGTTTGTAGTTTTTTGAGTATGAAAAATTCAGGGTTTTTAAATAAAAAAATAATCTCTCCCTTTCTCTCTCTGGGAAGAGAAAAATAGAATCGTATTCTCATTTCAATATTCTGCCATTTTGCCTTCTGGGTTCCTCAGGCCCCTAAGGAAAAGAGCTGCTCATGGGCCAATGAGGCTCAATCCAGACCTCTAATCCAATGTTTCTGGCCCTGAGGGACCCTACCAATTTTGGGGAAGGTGGCAAAAAGAAAAGAAGGTTTAAAGCAGACACACTGTTGGGGTGGGCTGAGGGGTTTAAAACCTAAACCTCCACAGCCTTGCAGGGTATTTTCAGGAGAAGAAAAGACTAAGGAATAAACCATGGGTAGGCAAACTAAGGCCCAGGGGCCCGATTTGGCCCAGTCGCCTTCTCAATCCGGCTCGTGGATGGTCTGGGAATCGGCATGTTTTTACATGAGTAGAATGTGTCCTTTTATTTAAAATGCACCTCTGGGTTATTTGTGGGGCATAGGAATTCGTTCATTTATTTATTTATTTTTCAAAATACAGTGGTGCCCCGCAAGACGAATGCCTCGCAAGACGGAAAACCCGCTAGACGAAAGGGTTTTCCGTTTTGGAGGTGCTTCGCAAAACGAATTTCCTATGGGCTTGCTTCGCAAGACGAAAATGTCTTGCGAGTTCCTGCAGGGGTTTTTCCCTCCCCCCCCTTTTTTCTAAGCCGCTAAGCCGCTTATCTGCTTATCCGCTAAGCCAATAAGTTGCTAAAAGCCGCTAATAGCGCTAATAGCGCTAATCCGCTAAGCTGTCAATGAGCTTGATTTGCAAGACGAAAAAACCGGTAGACGAAGAGACTCGCGGAACGGATTAATTTCGTCTTGCAAGGCACCACTATATAGTCCGGCCCACCACAAGGCCTGAGGGATAGTGGACCGGCCCACAGCTGAGAAAGGTTGCTGACCCCTGGAATAAACCCTACAAAAATCCAGAGCGGACTCTGTAAACAGTTGGATGATGCCTTGTATGTTTCCTTCTAGTGATTCCTGCAGCCCACCTAGTATTCAGCATCTTGCTCTGCTTTCCTTTGGACCACATCAGCAAGGCCAAGAGGGGGGTCTTGTCATTTTGGAAGCCCAGGACCCCGATACACACAAAACAATTGGGCTCACGAAACTTTTTAGTTCAGTCAACAAACGTAATGAAACGCAGCTGGCACTGGGCGTCACATTGCAGGGGCCGGCAATTACCACAGGGCCTGCAGCATGCCCGAGCCATGTGTCTCTCCTGGGAGTGACATGGTGGCTTGGGTGCCTGCAGGCTCAGCGCAGCCTGAAACTGCATTGTGGAGCTTGTGTCTGCCCTTTGCCTCTCCCTCAGCCACCCTACAGCTGAGGGGGAGGCGGTGGAGAGGCTCCACATAGCGTGCCCTGCCCCCATGGGTGGCTCGCCCCATTCCCCGGCTTCAGGACACTTGCACCGCATCAGACACCTGAGCGGCTAGCTACGCCACTGCCCCCAGAGGTTCACTCCATTGTCTTTCAACCCATCGTTCTACCCGGACACTGAGGTCCAGCGTCAAGGGCCTTCTGGCGGTTCCCTCACTGCAAGAAGCCAAGTTACAGGGAACCAGGCAGAGGGCCTTCTCGGTAGTGGCGCCCGCCCTGTGGAACGCCCTCCCACAAGATGTCAAAGAGAACAACAACTACCAGACTTTTACAAGACATCTGAAGGTAGCCCTGTTCAGGGAAGCATTTAATGTTTGGTGCATTACTGTATTTTATTATTTGGTTGGAAGACACCCAGAGTGACTGGGGACACCTGGCCAGATGGGCGGGGTATAAATAATAAATTATTATTATTTTGAGACAGACGGATGCCAACCATAACAAGTGCCTGAGTGCCGCTCCGGACAGTGATAACATTGGAGAATCATCGCGGAATGAAGCTGTTCATAAAGCAGAGTGATGTGTGGATGGTCCAGTGGTGAAACATAGGAAGCTCCCATTGGAAACCATCAACTCAAACCATTGGTGCATCTGTCTCAGCACCAACTGGCCCAGACTGGCTTCAGACAGGGGATCTCTCCCAGCACATTCTAGAGATGCTGGGGATTGAACCAGCAACCTTCTGCATACAATGCAGATGCTCTACCACTGAGCTATGGCCCTTTCCCAAATCTGCCGCTAAAGCACTATTATTGCATCCATGACATGTTGCAGAACACACCAACTGAAAAACCAGTCTGGAGGGGCTGGTGGAGCAAGACATCTGTGGTACTGAAGAACATAGCAGCAGGCCTTTTGGCCACATCACAGTGGGGCGGAGGGGTCATAAGGGTGCAGCCACCCACACAAATCTGATAGGGACCTGTGAAGATCCTCTTTCAGGCATCGCTCAACCCATTAAGGCCTTGGTGCAGAATGCTGCAGTGAGGCTCCTCACGGGGTCTCTGCCATGGGAGCATATTCACCCAGTGCTTTTCCAACTGCACTGGCTCCCGGTGGAGTACAGGGTCAGATTTAAGGTGCTGCTTTTGACCTTTAAAGCCCTTCATGGCCTAGGACCCTCGTACCTACGGGACCGCCTCTCCCGGTATGCCCCACGGAGAGCCTCAAGGTCCATAAATAGCAACACCCTAGTGGTCCCGGGCCCTAAGGAAGTCAGATTAACCAGCCAGAGCCAGGGCCTTTTCAACACTGGCTCCGGAACGCTCTGTCTCATGAGACCAGGGCCCTGCAGGATCTGATTTCTTTCTGCAGGGCCTGTAAGACAGAGTTGTTCCACCTAGCCTTTGGCTTGGAGCCAATTTGATTCCCTCCCCGCCTTTCTTTTTCCTTTCTCCTCCTGTGATGAGGCTGCATTTTAATATTTTAATCTTGTTTTCAAGCTGTATTCATTCAACTTGTTTTTATTATTGCTTGTTAGCCACCCTGAGCCTGGCCCTGACTGGGGAGGGCGGGGTATAAATTATTATTATTATTATTATTATTATTATTATTATTATTATTATTATTATTATTGGTTGATGGAAGACTTCACTTTGGATCCTGTCCCTCCCTGGAAATTCAACACACGCCCATCATTCAAGGTGCCTGCTCTATGGCTTGCAAATCCCCACATTAGGGGGCCTGTGGTTTGGGCAGTTCCTTGGGGAGGTGGCCAGGAGATGTTGACTTGGCCTTGAATGTGATTCTACTACAGAGAAGCTAGCATTGGGGCCAGTCTGAATGGGCCTGTGCTTTTTAGGCGCTTCGCTTCGTCAAACCCGCCTTCAATTCTCCGAGCCCTTGGTAGGTTTCCTTGGCATTTTACATCCCGACTCCTTTCTCCCCCCAAACCCAATTGCCTTTTGTGCTGAGCCCGGTGGCAGAGGTTAGAAACCCCCCCCCCCAAAGAAACCATCCTGATTAAAGCAGCTTCTATCTTATTCCAAAAGCAATTTCCTCTTTCCCCTTCTCAAGCCATGTCTCCTCCAGCGCCAGGCAGCCTTTGAATCTCACATTCGCTGCCAAGCGCTGTTTTACATGGCCTGGCTGCGGATTTACGGGAGTCAGGCAGCTTCACCAGCACGAAAGCCAACAGATATAAATAACCCCTGCGAGGCAGCTCTCCTTTCACAAGGATTTGCCATTGTCCTGTATAAAACTGATGAAATCTTTCTTGTTTTGTTTTTTGGGTTGCTTCATCGCTGTGAACTGAAAATAACCCGTCTTCCTCTTGTGATAAACGGCAAGACTCGGAAGACAATATATATCCCCCTGGATCTCCTGCTCTCATTGCCAATGCCAGGGCCATTCCGGCAGATGATTTGCACACCTTTGGCTGCGGCAAACCCAGAAAGCAAGGCTGCTTTCGCACGGCTCCCTTGATTTACTTCAATGCGGCATGTGTGGGGACAGGGAAACTGCACGTCCTCCTGCGCGCTTTAAATTTATTCCATTAAATTTACACCTCGTGCCAGGAGAGAGGCCATAGCTCCATAGCAGAGGGCATGTTCTGCATGCTAAAAGTCTCAGGATCAGTCCCAGTTAAAGGGATTTTAGATGGCTGGGCAGGAGACACCCCCAGATTATCCGCTACTTGTAATCATGATCTGGCTCAGAATGGCATCGTCACAGGTTCAACTGCTGTTATGGAGGGGCCGGAGTTTAGTGGCACAACAGGTTCCAGCCTTTCCCAACCTGGTGCCCTCCAGATGATGGACTACTCCAGGGGTGGGGAGCCTCAGGCCTGGGAGCCATATGCAACCCACCCAACCTCTGGCCTCTCTATCGGACCCAGTGTTTCCCAAACTTGGGTGTCCAGCTGTTTTTGGACTACAGCTCCCATCATTCCTAGTTAGCAAGACCAGTGATCAGGGATGATGGGAAATGTAGTCCAAAAAAACAGCTGGAGACCAAAGGTTGGGAAGCACTGATCTCACAATTCATCATGAGCTCCACAGCGCTGTTAGGATTAGGGTTGGGTTGAGAGGCTCTTACAGAAGAAATGGGGGAAGACTGAATAATGGGAGCCTGGGTTGGAGATAGGGAGAGATCTCCCCTTTCCACTCCAACTTCAGTCACTTTGGAAGGGGGAGCAGGGTGGCAGGATAATAATAATAATAATTTATTATTTGTACCCCACCCATCTGGCTGGGTTTCCCCAGCCACTCTGGGCGGCTTCCAACAAAGATTAAAAATACATTAAAATGTCACACATTAAAAACTTCCCTGAACAGGGCTGCCTTCAGATGTCTTTTAAACGTCTGGTAGTTGTTCTTCTCTTTGACATCTGATGGGAGGGCATTCCACAGGGTGGGGGCCACCACCGAGAAGGCCCTCTGCCTGGTTCCTCGTAGCTTTGCTTCTTGCAGAGAGGGAACCACCAGAAGGCCCTCAGCGCTGGATCTCAGTGTCCAGGCTGAACGATGGGGGTGGAGACGCTCCTTCAGGTATGCTGGACCGAGGCCGTTTAGGGCATTAAAGGTCAGCACCAACACTTTGAATTGTGCTTGGAAACAGACTGGGAGCCAATGCAGATCTCTCAGGACCGGTGTTATGTGGTCAGCACCAACTCTTTGAATTGTTTCAGAGGAAATGAAAGAGGTGTGAAAAATAAAATACTCCATATTTGTATGTGTATAATAATCTACAGATTCTTGAAAAATATGGAACCAAATTATATTTTCAGTCGTGGAGGGCGAAAATGGCACGAGTATAACATCAAATGCTGCCATACATACGGACTCAAACATATTCTATGGTCAAGTAGTTTGTGCCAGGCAAAGAAATTCAAGATTGAGCACGGATGCGATGCCAACAGCTCCAATATTTTCAATTAAGGGCCTTGAAGACTACTATGACAACATTTCAAATTCTTGTTACGAACAATAAATCAACAAAAGGAATGCTATATAAAATGCCACTTGGACAGAACTAGGAAGCCAGTTGGGAAATAAAGACAAAATGGGAGAAAATGACAGGCAAGACGGTATATGGAGTTGCTTTCTTCATACACAGAGGAAATGTTTGAAGATATATCTGTTTGGGTCGGGGGTTGTTTCTGAAGCCAAGTCAGGCAATATTTCCTTGGGCTGCACTGACAATTCAGGTAGTAAAGAACATCAAATCTTTAATTTGGAATCTTTTAAAAAGCAGCAGAAAACGGGATGCTTTCAAATGGCAGACGATGATAACTCCCTCAGTTTGGATTACCCAAGGACTGAGGAATGGCAAAACTAATGTAATTGCAGGAGGCAAAAGGACAAAAGAAGGACGGTATTGAGATATATTGAGCTGCATTTATTAACTCCCGTAAATTACAATACAGTCTTAAGATAGGCAAATACAGGTGTCTTGTAGTACATTCTTTATTCTCGTGTATTTGTGTGTTCATTTAAGGCTAATGGTTTTCATTATTGTGCCCTGTACACAATGAACATTTTGTGCCTTATGATTAAATTTGATTGAAATGATTTGAAATGCAAGTGGGTTGTCTTTCTCTGTTGGCGCAGTCAAAGACTGGCCAGACTTGTACAGCTGGCACAGTATTTTTAATGCTTTATTGTTTTAACTGCTTAAATTGCTACACTTTTAAATTGTTTGTTTAATTGCCTATTTTAATTAAGGTGTGAGCTTGCTTTCGCTGGGTAATCTCATTTATATTAGGTCTAATTTGAGACAACTCTCCTCTCCTCATCAACACAAAGAAGTCACTCTCTTTTTTGATCTTTCATATTTGTCAGTTGAAATATATTACAGTGGTACCTCGGGTTAAGTACTTAATTCGTTCCGGAGGTCCGTACCTAACCTGAAACTGTTTTTAACCTGAAGCACCACTTTAGCTAATGGGGCCTCCTGCTGCTGCCGGAGCCCGATTTCTGTTCTCATCCTGAAGCAAAGTTCTTAACCTGAAGCACTATTTCTGGGTTAGCAGAGTCTGTAACCTGAAGTGTATGTAACCCAAGGTACTACTGTATACTGCACTATAAAGGTAAAGGTAAAGGTACCCCTGCCCATACGGGCCAGTCTTGCCAGACTCTAGGGTTGTGCGCTCATCTCACTCTATAGGCCGGGAGCCAGCGCTGTCCGCAGACACTTCCGGGTCACGTGGCCAGCGTGACAAGCTGCATCTGGCGAGCCAGCGCAGCACACGGAACGCCGTTTACCTTCCCGCTGGTAAGCGGTCCCTATTTATCTACTTGCCCCCGGGGGTGCTTTCGAACTGCTAGGTTGGCAGGTGCTGGGACCGAACGACAGGAGCGCACCCCGCCGCGGGGATTCGAACCGCCGACCGTGCGATCGGCAAGTCCTAGGCGCTGAGGTTTTACCCACAGCGCCACCCGCGTCCCCGAAATACTGTATTATACTACACTTAAATGTTTAAAGGTTTCTTTGCTAGTCCTTGACTCTTCCCACCACACTCACCATCCTCTCCTGTCATACCCTCTGAGAACCGCTGCCTTAGTATAATCTTTGTTCATAAATTACAGCCAGTTACAAACACCATCAGCTTCACATAAGCTATAGTAAATATACTGATATTGATGTATACATGCATGTATGTTAGGATGCTTTCTGGATTGTAGTCGATATTTGACCCGATCCAGAATGTCAGCCGTGCTTCATTGAAATCAGTTGACTGTACAATTTGTCTAATCAGAAGAAAGCTTCAATTAGTTCAATGGGGCTTACTCTCAGGTTAGTATCTACAGCACTGTAGCTTTCGTCTGTAACCCTGAACCCTCTCCCCTCATTGTCTTGATCAAAACGTTTTCTTTATTCTTCGCTACATTTCCCTGACAAAGACTTCTGTGCAACCTGCAGGCGAACGATCCAAAATTACAGAAGCTGTCCGAGAAAGAATTCTCACTGCGTCTTTGTAGCTCTTGTTTCCTGGGACACACAAGGCATTCACAACTCTCTGCCTGAAACTACAAAATCATAGACAAGGACGTTGTGGCAACCAACAAACAGCCACTCCCTGTGAAATCAAATACTACGGGAATGAGGAAAAAGGGGGGAACTCGACTAACTCTGGATGAGTAAACAGGATGCAGAAATCCCAGCAGTTAATGAGGGTTGATTATGCTGCTAGACACCTGCACATTAATAAAACGCTGAATAGCTGATCTGTAAAACTGTGTGATAAGTGTAATACAGGAATATGTGACAGAGAGAAAAAGAAAGAAAGAAAGAAATTTTAAAAATGCTTCCTTTTTTGGAATAAAAGATTAGTATATCATAGCAGCAACACCAGCAAGAGACAACTGAGGTTAAGGACAGAAAATCATATGCGAAATCTTATGTTCAGCTGTTTTTTGTGTTGAATATATGCTATACGGTAATTTATGGACCTAATAGGTATCTAAAGCCATTTGGACATAACAAAATATGTATTTTATCAAAGTAATTGTTGAACTGAAATACAATTAAGAAGAAGTATATTAATAGTGAAATACAATTAAGAAGAATTTAAGCTCTAACTTAAAATGATGCGGGTGGCCAGATGGGCGGGGTATAAATAATAAATTATTATTATAATATTATTATTATTAAGATTGTGAGCAAACTCCATTTGTGAAGTGCGCTTTCAGACGAAAAGGCGGAGAGGGGTAGGAGAAACATGAGAACTTCCTTCTCCCCGTGCTTCCAGGTCACATTCAGAGTAGGGGAATACTTGCACCTCCTGCAGATCAGTGCATGTTCTGCCCCTGTGCTGGTATAATATTCAACTCCTCTTAGAGAAAATGTGCTTTTCTGCTCTTCACAAGGCCCAGAAACAGAGGGGAAGGAAGCTCCCCAAGCAAAAAACAATTCCGGTTCAACCCCACTCTAGCTAGCACCCTGAACACGACAGCATGCAGGGATTTCCCAGGTTCAACTCCTGGCATCTCCTGTTAGAATTCCTGCCCCATGATTGCAGTCATGGGATTTTTATCACATGACGGTATATGTTTTGACTCCACAGAGTGGGAAGTGATGGAGACAGGATATTTGTGTTACTGTGTTCCATTAAGTGGGACTATTGTCCTTTGTTCGTTTTCTTTGCTGTCTGATGCTAGAGAGAGAGGAAGCCATGTTGCAGTGCTCCGTGTGTGTTTATATGTAAATAAAGTAGATTAGCCAAAATGCTGAGTTACTGAAGGCTGTCAAGCAAGCTGTGAATACTCTGCGGATCCCTAAGTGTGCCGATGTCTGCTGGCATCAGTTGCTGTGATGTTCGGGCTGAAGAAAGCTTTTGAAGCTCCCGAATGGCCAGGAGGGAGAGAACATGCCAGTCGGGCATGTGTCTCTGCCAGGGGCCTACTCGAGAGTAGGCTGAGCTCCATGTGGGTCTGGGAATATTCTCCTTCCTGCAACCCTAAGGAGCCACTTCTAGTCAGTGTAGGAAACACTGCTAGATGGACCCAGCACCTGACTGGCTAGGTGTTTGACAGTTTTCCCTAAGGATGGAGATTTTTTTTATAGCAGAGCTTTTATGAGGCTATTAAATAAGACCTTTGCATGATGAGAACACAGCTCAGCTCTCAGACTGAAGGGTGAGGTTACTGGTCCTGCAGCTAGGAAAATGGTTTTACTACCAAATGAGGCATATTTGCTGTGCAAATCGTAAGAGAGAGGGGGAGGGAGAGAGAGAAACCAATTCCAGCAGTGCTAGTTTTGCAAAATTGCTTTGTCCTCTTTGAACTGCTGTTTACTGCCAAAAATAAAAATAAAATGCACTGACAGGTACTTAGGGCTTCTGGGAGGTACGGGAGCAGTGAGGTTCACACATTTCCAGGGCTGTAGCTGCTAGCTAGCCTTCCTTACTGGGTGGGGATCTACGTTTCTTGGTGGGGTCTCAACCTGTGATTTCTTCAGAGCCATGCAGAAATGTCTGTAATCATACTGTCAAGGTCAAATGCCTGTCCATATTCTAAAGTCACTGAGTTCTTAGCACCTGTATATAGCATACTTTGAAGAAGAATAGCTGTTTTCATTTCAGAATCTGCTCATCATTCTGTTTAACAAGTAACGCCCTCATCTTTTTGAAATGTCCAGCCAAGCCTACAATCCCAGTGGCTTAAGGAAGAGCTGTCCTCACAACACATGCTTTCCTGATGACTTATGGATGATAATGATATCGGTATCAGGGGTGAATCTTGAGCCAATTAGAATCTTAGAGGTGTAGGTCTGGGCAGCCTGGACAGATGGACGGAATTTTGAGAATTACCACTTTGGGGAGCCACTACTGATTTTCCCATAAGAAATGACACACATTTCAGATTTTAATGTCTCTGTCTTAATTATGGCTGGGATAACGAGAGCATAAAAGGGTAGCAAACAACGGGGTTGTTTAATTATTAGGGGGAGAGTGCATGCAAAGCAACCTGGATGCTCCAGTGTGCTATATAAACGCTAACTTGATATTCCTATTCCACATAATATTGCTGTCAGGGTGTTCTCAATAGGAGAACTAGGGTCAGTATAAATCTCAATACAGTATGCAAGGTTTCAAACTACAGTGGTGCCCCGCAAGACGAACGCCTCGCAAGACGAAAAACCCGCTAGACGAAAGGGTTTTCCGTTTTTTGAGGCGCTTCGCAAGACGAATTTCCCTATGGGCTTGCTTCGCAAGAAGAAAGCCCATAGGGAAATCTCCGGGGACCTCTTTTAAATGCTAGCGGTGGGGAGCAAAGCCTTTCCCCCCCCCTCCGGCCTTCAGAAGAGGTCCAGGAAGGCCGGCGGGGGCCAAAAGGCTTTGCTCCCCACCGCCAGCATTTTAAAAGCAGTCCGGGATAGCAGGGAAGCGCTTCCCGCTATCCCGTATGGCTTTTGAAGGCAGGCGGGGGGGAGCAAAGACTTTTGCCCCCGGCCCGCCTTCAGAAGAGGTCCTGGACCTCTTCTGAAGGCGGGCGGGGGGCAAAAGTCTTTGCTCCCCCCCCGCCTGCCTTCAAAAGCCGTCCGGGAGCATTTTAAAATCGCCCTGGGAAGGCAGGCAGGGGGGAGCAAAGACTTTCGCCCCCGCCGGCGTTCAGAAGAGGTCGGGGGACAGACTGTCCCCGGACCCGGTCTGAAGGCGATTTCCATAGGAACGCATTAATTGATTTTTAATGCATTCCTATGGGAAACCGTGCTTCACAAGACGAAAAGACTTGCGGAACGAATTAATTTCGTCTTGCGAGGCACCACTGTACACATAAGGCTTTCTCAGTCTAGATGCCTGGTAAGGGAATTAAAAACAAAGGAAAATAGCTCTCCACATTTCCACATCATCTTGTGAGAAAATTCACATGCACTTCAATACAGATTTTCCCCTGATATATGCATTTTTGTCTCCAGTTCTGCACAGTATACACATTTTTGTGAAGCAATTTTCCTTAATACAATGCAGTTTCTAATCTGTGCAGTTAATTGCACACCTCACCCCACAGCGTGCATTCTTGTGGACGTCACTTAGCTAGAGAACTGCATTGCAAAATTCAGAGAAGCACAAATTTCGAAGGATGGTCGTGTTTCAGTTTGCGCATTGTTCCAGAAAGCGCAACTTAGGCAGGTTCACCTTTCAATGCGAAACGAGTCAAATCTCTCCGGGCAACCCTGTTAACAACTCAAACACACGTTAATGACCTCCACGTGCACGATGCCTTCTCATGTTTGTCCTGGCTACTGCTTGCTATACTGGTTGAGCATATCCCTTCAGGCTTTTTTCTTTCTTTCTTTTCACTCAGCATCACAGCTTCCACCTCACATAAATAAGCCAGCTGTAAAAGGGAAAGCAGATTCTTATCAGGCTGCCATTTGCATCTAGAGCAGCTTGTGGCTGTTGCTGAGTTGAGCATGTGATCCCTGGCTTTGCATTTCTTGTGGGAAGAGCCAGCAGTGGCAGGCTTTGATAATGTTCACAACACATCGACCATCCTCAGAAATCCACACCCTGCTCCAATCAACTGACTGCCTCATAATTCAGGGCAGACTTAAGGCCCCTCTAGACTTTTGAGGTTTTGTTTTGTTTGCTTGCATGCATGTGTACCTTGCAATATGTCATTGCTGCAATTATAGTGCATTAATGGTGGATTTATACTGTACTGCACATCGTTCCTCTTCATCAGTTGCATTTGCAGGTGGTGCTGTGGTCTAAACGACTGAGTCCTTTGGGCCATTCGAATCTGTGTGAAGGGGTGAGCTCCAGTTACTCTGCCCCAGCTCCTGCCTACCTAGCAGTTCGAAAGCATACCAGTGTGAGTAGATAAATAGGTACTGTTGCAGCGGGAAGGTAAACGGCGTTTCTGTGAGCTCTGGCATTCGTCACAGTGCTCTGTGTGCCAGAAGCAGTTTAGTCATGCTCTCCACATGACCAGGAAAAGCTGTCTGTGGACAAACGCCGGCTCCCTTGGCCTCAAAGTAGAGATGAGCACTGCACCCCATAGTTGAATTCAACTGGACTTAACCGTTCAGGCGTCCTTTACCTTTACCTGTCATCTGGAGGGGCATTATTGTGCTATAGTGCAACAAAAGTGGGACGCAAAAGCCCCCCAGAACATTTGTGGTATGAAATGTTAGGATTTCTATAGAAACCAATGGGACCTGCACTGTTTGGAAACGATGTAACATATCCGCCCTGAAACTTTTGCTGGTACAAATTGAAAGCAGGATTGTGTATAACCACCCCAATACCATTACAAGTACAAATAAACATGAATGCACAACAAAAAAGACATTCTGAAACAAAGACAGAGTTCCCAAACCCATATCTGCAGCTACTGTACAATGAATTCTGGGGAGATATGGGGATTTTCCAGACCGCCATTATTTTCGGGGTGGGGGTGGGGATTCACACACACAGTTGCAAGTTCAGGTTGTGCAATTAAAGTGGATTTAGCAATTCTGTTGTGCAAAAGAATTGGGTTCTCCAAAAGATCAGACAAGGAAAGTGATGGGAAAATCCACTGTTGGATATCACTTGCTTTGATGCACCGTTGTCCAGCTTTCCCGCAAACAAATCGGGAAATCGGGATGAATGCTCAATAAACAGATCCTCTGGAAGCGCTCATATGCAAAGGAGAACTGGGGCTGGTGAAATTCTGCCATTTCCGAGACCAGAAATAAAGCCGGCTAAGGAGAAAGATGGAAGGTAGGGAGAAGGCATTAAAGGTAAAGAAGGCTGATCGCCGAAGAATTGATGCTTTTGAATTATGGTTCTGGAGGAGACTCTTGAGAGTCCCATGGACTGCAAGAAGATCAAACCTCTCCATTCTGAAGGAAATCAGCCCTGAGTGCTCACTGGAAGGACAGATCCTGAAGCTGAGGCTCCAATACTTTGGCCACCTCATGAGAAGAGAAGACTCCCTGGAAAAGACCCTGATGCTGGGAGAAGGGGACGACAGAGGACGAGATGGTTGGATAGTGTTCTCGAAGCTACCAGGATGGGTTTGACTAAACTGCGGGAGGCAGTGGAAGACAGGAGTGCCTGGCATGCTCTGGTCCATGGGGTCACGAAGAGTCGGACACGACTGAATGACTAAACAACAACAAAATGGAGGAGAATGGGTGGTCAAGCAACCCAGTCCTCCCCCAAATCTCCTCTGCAAATGGACCTCGCCATTGGCCATCCAGCAGATGCATGCAGGGCACCACTATTATTTATCACACTAGTTGCTTGCTTTTTCTTGCCCAAAGAAACTCAAGGCAACTTGCAACAAGGCATATTTGCTGAGATAACATGTTGGCCCCATGAGCCCTTTCACCCTCTTGATGCCCCATATAAAAATCAGAGCTGATTCATGCTTCATGCTTCATATTGTGAACTCAGACGCAAAAAGGACCTGAACTTACACAGCTAAACAGAAACCTGGCTTTGCCACACTGGTTCTAATGGTCAGACCTCTCTGCAAAAAAGCAAAAATCCTACAGGAAAAGGGAGGGGAGAGAGTGATCCTTGTGTAATGTAATCTGGTGGCTAAGAGTAGCAAGTGAAAAGTGGCGAGTTCAAATCTCACATCGGCCACAAATTCACAATGGTCTTCTTAAGCAAACCAACCCTTTCTCAGATGTTGCAATATGTGGATAATAATATTGACTGTTTCAAAGGATTACTGAGACTGTCTTTGTGCTCATATACTTATTTCAGCTTATTTCTGCAGCCAGAGGTTCTTTCTTCTTTTAAAAAAGGGCAGCGAGGACAGACAGCAACACAAAGCCTCGATTTTTCAAGTGCTGTATTCTAAACCAAAGATCAAAGTCCATGCTTTTGCAGTGCCATTATAAACATAGATGGCATGATACTGGTAATGTTAACTTTGGCTGGGAGTATATGGAGCCAAACTTTATAATAGCACTTATTAACAGTAGGTAAAATTGCTGTGGTGTGTGGACTTTGATCCTTGTATAACCATTGGTAATAAGCAAATGGAATGGCATTATGTACACAGCAAGTTACAAGTCATGGTATATAGGGCTGGGCAATATATTGATATACTGTCCAAAACCAGTTTGAAGTCCATATCGTGATATCAGTTTCATAATTTTTGACCTGGCAATGGATTGCAAATTATGGTGTGTGTGTGTGTGTATGTGATTCAAAAATCACAATGTGGGGAAAACCATGAAGCCAGCCAATGCCTCTACATAGCTCCATCCTTATTTCAGACATCATGATATATCAATATATTGTGATATTTAGCTGGTGATATATCACAGTGTTGAAAAACAGATACCGCCCAGCCCTAGTGGTATATCATGGCTAGAATTAACTTCTGTAGTCTCCTCCAGATTGTCAGTATTTTGCACAAGAGAGATTCCAGTATGTGCAGTAAAAGTGCTCTGTTACCCTACTGCAAACAATCCACAGTGTGTGTGTGTGTGTGTGTGTGTGTGTGTGTGTATGTGTGTGTGTGTGCATTTTTTGTAATTTTGAAAACGGACTTTTGCTGTTAGGAAAGTGATGGGTAAATGCACTGAAAAGTGTCAGATAAGCAGTTAGGAAGACAGGCAGCCAACACACAAGCAAATCAGGGTGAATACTCATTGTTCTATAACTTCCTTGCAAAGATATCAGAGCAAATGTGCAATAAACAGTGGGAATATTTCCGTAAACTTCCTGCAAGCATATCAAGATGGATGCTAGATAAACTGGTTGCCTGAAGGAGCCCTTGAGCTCATCCACAATCATTGATGCCTTTGCTTATTATTAAGAGCATTACTATTGGTAGCAGCGGGGATCTAACTGTGTTAACTGACCTTAAAGGCAGACATTTTATACCACAAAGAATCAGACTGGACCACACACATATACATTTGCAGTGTAACCTTACTGCGACTCAAGACAAAAGCAATTCTACCTATTGATTTCCCAAAAGAAGACCTCTGAGGTTTTTCGCTCTGGAAAGTCCTCGCTGCAATAGTTAGGTGTGTCTGAAAATTGCTTTGTTCCCGTGATATCCTTTCAAGTAGCTGAAACCTGCCTGTGAGATTCCAACAGGTGCCGGAGATTATTTCTACTGCTTATTTTCTACTGTGGAAGTTCTCTTCTCTTTTTGTGTGACGATCCCTGGGGACTGGAACCACCAATGAGGCTGTGGGCGATCGGTCGAGTGCAATTGCCAGGGAAGGAGCCGCAATCACAAAGGATTAATCTTTTAAAGAGCTTATAAAGTTTCACGAAGGATATTGCCAAGCGCCTTTCAACGAGCCAATTAAAACATCACTCATCTTTTTGATATGCCCATTCTTCAGACTGTCTCAGCCTACTGCCTTGCTGGAAGCAAAAGCCTTTAAAGTTTATATTTAAACATGGGATACAAAGGAAACAGGCGGGATGGGGGTTGTGTCTAAAACTCGCCATGCAGAGTGCTGACCCAGCCTCCGACGCTGATTTCCGACGCCAGCTATGGAGGCTGTGGGGCTCCCCTCCCTTCTGGTTGTTGCTCAGACCTGGTGATCGAGTCCTACTAGCTGCCCCACCTTGCTAGCTGCATTGGTTGATTTAAAACCAAAAACAATGGTCTAGGTTGCTGGTAATCCTATGCACTGGGTGGGAGGGCTTCTGGAGCAAATCCTACTTCAGCTAATAGGAGATGCAAAAGCTTTATAGTGCTTTTAGGATTGCTCCCATTGATTTCAACGGGAATTGCAAAGAGGGGCTCTCCCAGTGGATGTTACCCTTCGTTCTCATCCCTGAAGGAAATGAAGTCTTTTTATTTTTATTATTTCATCTTTTATTTTTTTAAGAACATAATAACAACAACAATAATTTATTATTTATACCCCACCCATCTGGCCAGGAGTCCCCAGACACTCTGGGCGGTTTCCAACAAAATATTAAAATACAGTAATGCATCAAACATTAAAAGCTTCCCTAAACAGGGCTGCCTTCAGATGTCTTCTAAAAGTCTGGTAGTTGTTCTCTTTGACATCTGGTGGGAGGATGTTCCACATGGCGGGTGCCACCACCGAGAAGGCCCTCTGCCTGGTTCCCTGTAGCTTTGCTTCTCACAATGAGGGAACCGCCAGAAGGCCCTCGGCGCTGGACCTCAGCGTCCAGGCAATATGATGGGGGTGGAGACGCTCCTTCAGGTATACTGGGCCGAGGCCGTTTAGGGCTTTAAAGGTCAGCACCAACACTTGAATTGTGCTCAGAAATGCAAGTGGAGGCCTGCAGGGTCAGGACAAGAGCCTATCAAGTCCATCTGCCAGGACCCCTAAACAACATGACAGAGGTTCCTATGTCTAAGAAAGAAATACTTATTCAAGACTTGCCACGGCACAGGTCAAGCTACAGGAACAGATCACCAAAGGCACGACTGGAGAGTTCGAGAACAGCATCAGGGGTCCAAGACTGGATAATAGCTGCCAAATGGTCGCCCTCCTGCCAACTTTTAAAGGTGGCCTCCCTCACAAGACTCTCATCCTAAGAGACTGGTACGCTCAAATAATAATAACAAGAACAAGTGTTAAAAACATCTGGTGGCCTCCATGTTGGGGACGGTTGAGGTAGGCCATTTTCAGTAACAGCTTGCCCACTTTGAGAGGGGAAAAACAGTCCTAAGCCAGCTACCAGCTGACTCCAATGATGTTAATGTAAGGAAGTTGGTTTTGCTTTCCTTGAGTGACTCTCTGTCCTTATTGATCAGACTTTTTTGCTTGGTGGTTGTTTGGGTAGATTGCCAAGCAGAAAAATTTCTGCCCACTACTTTCTGATTCATCCTATGATTCACCCTATGCTAGGGGCTGCCACATGCATTCCATACATTTAAACTGGTTATCAGAAATTCTGCCTGAATACCATTTTCGACAGATGAATCCTGGCAATGTCCAGGAAATTCCAGGTGCATGGCAGCCCTATAAGGCCAAGATGTGAGGAGCAATGAAAAACAACAAAACCAAAGTGGTCTTGCAGTGGAAGAGTTTTATGCTTGTAACTAGAGATTGCCAGATCGGTCTCTTTCTGCTGTGTCTCAGATTTGCATGCAACTGTCCATAACATAATCTGTATTACTATTAATCCTAATTTGACAGTAACAATAATGAATACATTTATAGACCACTTCACAGCACTGAAGTATACAGAGCAAAAACAGCAAAACACAGAAACACATGTTATAAAAACAACAAAATTCAGCATCTATACAAACTCTAAAACCAAGAAAGCAATTAAATGAGGTATACAACTACTGTCAGTATTTCACAGGAGAGATTCAAGCTCCTACGTGCGCATTAACATTCTACTCTGTCACTCTAGGACAACAGAGCCCCTTTTAAAACAAACGTTTTTGAGGATGGGAAAGTGATAGGAAAAGGCACTGAAAAGTGTGGGATGAACAATTGACTAATAGGAATATGCATTAACACCCCACAATGAAATCAGAAGGGATGGTCAATAAAGGTCTGACACAATCTAATCCCCTTGTAAATTTTAGGCAAGAAAATCAGGAAGGATGTTTAATCCACTCTGAGCTCCTATATGCATAGTCGGTCCTGTAGGCTTCCCTGGGAGGAAGGGATGTGGAAAAATAAAATAATAATTATTATGTCACCTGTAAGAGCCCTAAAGGACATTTGGAAATGGCCAGAGATTTCTCTCTCTCTGACACACACGTGTGCTTCAGATTTCCCAAGGAATGCAATTTCCAGAGGGGGAGCCATGTTAAGACTCTTGCAATCAAAACAATTCACCATCAAGTGTCACTTAAAAGCCTAACAGTATAAGCTTTTATGGACTCTCTACCATAATACATTTGTTAGGCTTTAAAGGTTACCACTTGTTCCTTTGTTGTATTCTGAAACTCAGTGCACTTATTTCCAATATACTGACCAAAACTTTCTGGGTTTTTTCTTCCCAGACTTCTCTGGTTAACTCTCCTTGTTACACAAAACCTAAAAAGACTTGCAACCCACAACTTATAAGCCAAGCATGTGTGTGTTAATTGTCTGTTTAAAAATAATAACAAATCCCACATGTTATTTTATTTGTTTATTTGGGTGGAGAAGCAGGGTAGAAATTCAAATATTTGCAGACACACACAACTGATGAATAAGTAAATTAATTATATGGCACTCAAGCATACATTTCTGTCCACAAGGAACCTGTGACTTAGAAACTGTCCAGGGCCACTTACTTAGGTTCACAGCTAAACAACAATCTGAAAACAGCATCTCGATAAACACTTGCCTCGCAGAACTCGCTGGAATCTCAGTGAACTCAACGGGACAGCCATAGGATTACTCAATAATAAGCACGTTTTGTCCTATGCTTAGGCAAGCGAAGCATTCTTAGCCAGCCACAGACACTGGATGTCAACACCTGCAAGTTAATTTACAGACCTTGATTTGGGTATCCAGCAAGCCAGGAACTTCAGAACACAGTGCAGATTGGAAGGCATGGCAAGTCGTCAGAAGCGCAAGTTGCAATCCTATACCCTGTAAGCACCAGTGCATGAAGTTTAGTCACAAAGAGACAACTCTCTGGTCAGGAAGCTGCTCCAGAGCAAAGACAAGAACAGATTCCAGGTTGTGCCTTTGGCTGACATGCCCGACTAATGATGCTGCTGGTCTTACTACTACGTGTACACACACTGCAGTCCTCAGCATTACTCCAGGCACTATGAGGCCACGGTGAGTAAGAGAGGGGAGGGAAAGAAGACTCATGAAAGCTTGTGAGGATTTGTGCTTCAGTCAGAACTTGCTGGGTATTCAAAATCAGAACACGTACATAGCTCTGTATATATATTTTAATATTTTGATTTGATTTTGATTATACAGTGGTACCTCGGGTTAAGTACTTAATTCGTTCCGGAGGTCTGTTCTTAACCTGAAACTGTTCTTAAACTGAAGCACCACTTTAGCTAATGGGCTTCCCACTGCCAGAGCACGATTTCTGTTCTCATCATGAAGCAAAGTTCTTAACCTGAGGTAATATTTCTGGGTTAGCGGAGTCTGTAACCTGAAGTGTATGTAACCTGAGGTACCACTGTATTTCTATGCTGCTTTTCATTCAAATGAATCCCAAAGCGGCTTACAAACAGCAAATAGCAATAACATGATAGAACATACAGTGGTGCCTCAGGTTAAGTACTTAATTCGTTCTGGAGGTCCGTACTTAACCTGAAACTGTTCTTAACTTGAAGCACCACTTTAGCTAACGCGGCCTCCTGCTGCCGCCACACCGCCGGAGCACGATTTCTGTTCTCAACCTGAAGCAAAGTTCTTAACCTGAAGCACTATTTCTGGGTTAGTGGAGTCTGTAACCTGAAGCATATGTAACCTGAAGCGTATGTAACCCAAGGTACCATATGATAAGAGCATCACAAATACAGCATGAGTCGTGCAGACTAATTTACAGATCATCTGTGAAACAGTTGCAATCTGTAACACAAAGTTAGCTCAGCAACAACTAAAAAAACAAGCTAAACGTCACAATTGAAGCGAAAGTCTTGTTTAAACAAATCAATATAGTGTTTATAATCTATGAAACAGTATTAAAAACATTAAGCAAACAGCAGACAAAAGATTAATACACACACTCTCGCCACAATTCATAATCTTTCACTCTACTCCTCTCATTATGATCTCAGTAGGAATATTCAGCTCAGGGGTAATGTGAACTACTGTTAGAAACAGGCCCCAGGAATTAAGTCAAACACAAAACAGCGTTGTCTGGAGGCACCGAAAGGCACAGTCCAAAAGTTGTGCGCCAAGATCCCGTGACTCCGTTGCTCCCTAAATTCGAAATAACCAGACAAGACAGCAGATATAGACTGGGTTCTATTAGGCCACAACTTGATCGCTTACAGGTATGAATGGTTTGGCTGTGGAATTGGGTAAAGTCATTTCCCCTCCCCAACCCATCGGCTGGGAATACATCTAAGGATAAACCACATCTGAAGGTAAAGGGACCCCTGACCATTAGGTCCAGTCGCGGACGACTCTGGGGTTGCAGCGCTCATCTCGCTTTACTGGCCGAGGGAGCCAGCGTACAGGTTCCAGGTCATGTGGCCAGCATGACTAAGCTGCTTCTAGCGAACCAGAGCAGCGTACGGAAACGCCGTTTACCTTCCCGCCAGAGCGGTACCTATTTATCTACTTGGTACCTATTTATCTACTTGCACTGGGGTGCTTTCGAACTACTAGGTTGGCAGAAGCAGGGACCGAGCAACGGGAGCTCACCCTGTCCCGGGGATTCGAACCGCCGACCTTCTGATCGGCAAGGCCTAGGCTCTGTAGTTTAACCCACAGCACCACCTCTAGGGGGCCCCTAATTACCTGCATCAAATAGTGGTACCCCTGAGGGATCCCCGTTGGAGGAGTGCTATGGTCCTAGCTCTTGCCTAGGCATCAGACAGAAGCAGTTCCTCACAGATCTCGTCATTGGGGAGAGCAGGGAGAAGTCTAAGCTTAAAAGGTAAAGGTAAAAGAACCCCTGACCATCAGGTCCAGTCATGACAGACTTTGGGGTTGCGGCACTCATCTCGCTTTATTGGCCGAGGGAGCCGGCGTACAGCTTTCGTATCATATGGCCAGCATGACTAAGCTGCTTCTGGTGAACCAGAGCAGTACATGGAAACACCGTTTACCTTCCCGCCAGAGCGGTATCTATTTATCTACTTGCACCTTGACGTGCTTTCGAACTGCTAGGTTGGCAGGAGCAGGGACCGAGCAATGGGAGCTCACCCCGTCACGGGGATTCGAACCGCCAACCTTCTGATCGGCAAGTCCTAGGCTCTGTGGTTTAACCCACAGCGCCAACCGCGTCCCTTAAATCTAGGCTTACCCAATGCCTAACCGCCAGTCGAACCTCCTAAGGCTCACCTTCACATGTCACCTAACCATGGAAAGTGGGCAAAGCTCCTGGCTCCACCCAGGTGGCTTCTGTGGCCTCCATCAGTGCTGCCAAGCCCAAATATGTATGATCTTATGCTTACCATTTTTGACCCAGTCTTTTCATTGTTTGGTTGATAAGAGTTGCTCCTTTCTACCTGCCTCCTCGCAGCCTGATTGATAGTGACAACGTGACAAACATCACAGCTGCCATTGAACAAGGAGTGGTCCCTGCCGGCAAGGCTCTGCTCTCTCTCTCTCTCTGTGCAGCAAATCAAGTCCAAAAAGAAAACATCTGGAGGCTCCACAGCTATAATTAGATCCTTGGAAGGTATCGCAGTTGCAAGAAGGAGGGAAGGATTTTAATTACACCGGGTGGCTGATGCAGCTTTGTGGAACTAGTTCTGTAATGGCCAGCTCTGTTGCTGCTTCTCTAGAAACCACAGCTACACCCTAGCTGGGGCATTCCATGCAATGCCGCGTTCGGAACAGGTGATTTTCTCCTTTTAATTTCCGGAGCAATTAATTGTAGATGATAATTTCAACTCGGAATCAGGACAGGCTTAATCTCTATAGTGCACCCTTTCCTAACCTGGCTTCCTCCAGATGTTTTAGCTGGGGGCTGATGGGAAACGGAAGTCCAAACATCTGGAGGGTGACAGGTTGGGAAAGACTGTACCATATGAGTGTACCATCAAGGAGGAAGATGCTTGAGGAACGTTGATGTTTGCAAACGTTGATAGCCAGACAGACTTCCTCACCTCTCAAAACAAATGTGTAGTTTTGAAATTAGCTATCTGGCAGAGTTTGCAATGGAGTTTGTGTTTAAAATTGCGCATTTGGCGAGAAAATTTGTTTCAGAATACAGTGGTACCTCGGGTTAAGTACTTAATTCGTTCCGGAGGTCAGTACTTAACCTGAAACTGTTCTTAACCTGAAGCACCACTTTAGCTAATGGGGCCTCCTGCTGCCGCCGCACTGCCAGAGCACAATTTCTGTTCTCATTCTGAAGCAAAGTTTTTAACCTGAAGCACTATTTCTGGGTTAGCGGAGTCTGTAACCTGAAGTGTATGTAACCCGAGGTACCACTGTACATACTGGAGGGAAAAAAACAATTCATAAATATTTTCCCTTCCTCCCAATTTATTTTACTTATTTGTTGTTGTTATCTCTATTTACAAAATTGATAATGACGGTGTCTCAGATCATCAATGAACTTATTTCCATATCAGCAGGATTTCACATAAATGCAGAGCAGATTCCCTTCGCACTTCCTTTTCCTCTGCATTCTGTCGTATCTGAAACAGACATCTTCTTCCATGTCCCCAAACTGACAGAGAAGGACATGCACTGCCTCATGCCTCATGCTCAGGCAAACCCCAAGGAGCAAATAAAGACATCCCAGTAAACGTGACCACAGCATTATGAGACTGAGCTAAGAGCAATCAGCATAGACGCCGTTTATTACCATATAAAACTGGGATAAACAAGGAGCCAAGGGTGTTGACCAAACAATGGTCCTGTAACCAATTCAAAGAAGGATAATTGTTTCACATGGCAGTAAAACCAAAATGTTGCTTTAGATGTAGTGACCACAGTGTGCTGCCTGTGCTTATTGCATTATGCAGTAAATGGGGTTAATTCCTCATGCACAGCTTTTATTGTGGCATGGCATGAAACCCGAGTAAGAATCTCATGCCTGGATTAACCACAGCGAGAGACCACCCTCTTCGTAAAGACTAGTACTTCTTCCACAGAACCATATTATAGAAATTCTCCCACTCCCAAAACATCGCTGCCAATATGTACCGCACCTCCATTTCCTTTATGATATGACACGATAATCTTTATTGTCATTCTCCCATACAGAACGAAATTGGGAAAAAACTACATCAGACATTCAAAAACCAACAAGCCTGCTATCCCAGCTATCCCAGCCTGTTTAGCCCCCTAAAAACTCTGATACCCCATAATTAAATACAATATACTTCCACAGAGACTACCTCACACTGCGTTTAAAACCAAAATCGCATTTGGATAGAAACTGTTTCTCAGGTGGCTAGTCCTAGTCTTTATAACCCTGTACCTTCTTCCAGAAGGCAGAAGCTGAAAGAGATCATTTCCGGGGTGTGCACTATCCTGCGCTATCTCTGCAGCTTTCTTATGGCACCTGGAAGCGTAGATTTGATCCAAGGTGGGAAGAGTGCACCCAATTATTCTTTCCGCAGTCTTTATAACCCTGGACAGCATTGTTTTCCCCCTGACCGTGCAACTCCCAAACCACACACAGAGACCATAAGTTAATACACTCTGGTATACAATGGTAAAATGCCATCAACAGGTCCTTTGAGAGATTATTCTTAGAAAATATAACCTCTGCTGTGCTCTCTTCATAAGGTCTTTGCTGTTTTCTCCCCAGGTTAGGTCATCTCTCAACTCCATTCCCAAAAATCGAAACACCAAGACCTGTTCCATACACTTCCCCTCAATAAAAAGGTACATTTTCTACAGTGCATTTGTTTTACACCACAGCAAGAGAGTGTTTTAATCCACTTTCATTGCTCAAACTTACTTTTCTTCCCATGTCCTTGAACCCACCAAAAATCAGGGAGCACCGAGTTCAGACATCATCTCTGCCATCAGGGGTGCCAACTGTAGGCTGAGTCTCTCAGCCTCAGTTTTGCATATGCACTAGAATGCAGAATTGCTCTAAGGGCTGCTGCAAGACAAGGTCTATGAACCACTCTGAACACACACTCTGCAACCCAACACACGTTTACTCAGAAGCAGTCTCACAGGGTTCAGCAGGGCTTGCCCACAGCAAGAAAGTGTGCATAGGATTGCAGGCCAACATGCTATATGCATGTAAAGTATTACTATTGAACACAACCTCTCTCTCGAAGCAGGACACCTTAGTCTGAGAATGGCCAAGGTCGGCATCTTGGGAGTACAGTGGTACCTCGGGTTAAGTACTTAATTCGTTCCGGAGGTCCGTTCTTAACCTGAAACTGTTCTTAACCTGAAGCACCATTTTAGCTAATGGGGCCTCCTGCTGCCGCCACGCCGCTGCAGCACGATTTCTGTTCTCATCCTGAAGCAAAGTTCTTAACCTGAGGTACTATTTCTGGGTTAGCGGAGTCTGTAACCTGAAGCGTATGTAACCTGAAGCATATGTAACTCAAGGTATGTAACCTCAGGTTGCGAATGGGATCTGTTCCAGAGGCCCATTCACAACATGAAAAGAATGCAACCTGCAGGAGTGCATCTGCGCACGCGTGGGTTGCGATTCACCGCTTCTGCGCATGCACATGAAGTCATTTTGTGCTTCTGCACATGCGCAAGCAGCGAAACCCAGAAGTAACCCTTTCCGGTACTTCCAGGTCACCGCACGACGTAACATGAAAGAACATAACATGAAGCAGACGTAACATGAGGTATGACTGTAATCATAGATTCACAGACTTGGAAGATACTCCATCTGTTCCAACCCTCTGCAATGCAGGAATGTAGAATCTCTATGTACATTAAGCCACACCATTCCTTATATCATTTATTTATATCCTCCAAGGAGCTCAACGCACCTCCCCATCGCCAGACACATTTTATCCTGAACAACAAACCTGCAGGGTATATTTAGCTGGGAGATACTGACTGATTTGGCGGCAGCCAGTGAGCTTGGTGGGCAGGACAGGATTTGAAAGGGCCTCGGCCCAGTATAACGGAAGAAGTGTCTCCACCCCCAGCGTTCAGCCCGGACACTGAGGTCCAGCGCTGAGGGCTTTCTGGCACTTCCCTCACTGCGAGAAGTGAGGTTACAGGGAACCAGGCAGAGGGCCTTCTCAGTAGTGGTACCCACCCTGTGGAACGCCCTCCCATCCAATATCAAGGAGATAAACAACTACAGTAGTACTGTACCTCGGGTTAAGAACTGAACTCGTTCTGGAGGTCCATTCTTAACCTGAAACTCTTCTTAACCTGAGGTACCACTTTAGCTAATGGGGCCGCTTGCTGCCGCCGCACTATTTCTGTTCTCATCCTGAAGCAAAGTTCTTAACCCGAGGTACTATTTCTGGGTTAGCAGAGTCTGTAAACTGAAGCATCTGTAACCTGAAGCGTCTGTAACCCGAGGTACCACTATATCTGAGTTTTAGAAGACATCTGAAGGCAGCCCTGTTTAGGGAAGTTTTCAATGTTTGATGTTTTATCGTGTTTTTAATATTCTGTTGGGAGCCGCCCAGAGTGGCAGGGGAAACCCAGCCAGATGGGTGGGGAATAAAGTATTATTATTATTATTATTATTATTATTATTACTACTACTACTACTACAGCATCTGATTTGGCCACAGGTTCCAACTGGAATTGGGACCTTGAGAGCGGATCTTAACCTAGGCTGTGCCCTAAGAGGTTTCCCTATATCAGACATATTTTGAATTCCTCTTTAGCCTTGCCATGTGCGCAAGGAAAGAGCTTAGAAGTGCATTATACCTTCAATGCTGATTGGAATGTGTGAACGTGATCAAAGGCCTCCCCCAGCTGCCGAAGTGGAGGGCATTAATTTGCTGGAAATATCTTGACACAGAACTCTTTTTCACCCCCCCTCCCCTTCCACTTATTAAAGCAATAACGTTTCGCCACATGGCAAATGCATTCCCGAGGGATTAGCGAGCCGGTTGGGTTTAATGTATCTCTTGCCATCACTCAGGAGCTGGTTTAATCCACCAGCAAACACTTTCCTACCTTGATCTTGAGGATTTGTGAAAGTCACGCCCCAAATACCACCTGGCTTCAAAAGGTACAAAGTCAAACCTGCAGAGCCAAATTGGTTTTGGAAACATGAATGTTTTTGAAACGTGGAAGGAGACGAGGGGCTACTCACAGGGAAAGGGCCACGGCAGTGGCGTGACCCTAAGCACTTATAGGGGGCAATTTGCCCACTGCAGGTCTTGCAGGATTTCTACAGATGTGGGAATCAGGTCTATAGGATTAGACAACAGAAGTAGGGGGAAGTCGAGGGGAACATAACCAGGAAGGCATGTTAGCACCCATAATCTGCAATAGGGAATCTGTACCCCCACAAGTATCTTGGAAAAACAGGACATCCTGTTTTTCATCGCAAGAGAACAGGAGCCATTTTGGTTGCCGGGATCACTTGCAATTTCACATGGTTTTCATGGTTCCCCCCTGAAAAGGTGATTTTGTGGAGCCCAATGCATGTTTTTTTGGCACCATACTGGAAAAAGAGTGTTGTTTTTGTGGGGGGGAAAGCCGCATCATGAAATCACAAAAGATAACGGCAACTAAAATGGCTGCCATGCTCTCGCCATAAAGAACAGGAAAATGGCTTCCCAGAATTGGGCTTCAAAGTGCGAGAGGGTTTGGGAGTCTCTGCCAGTGCCAGATTTATGTATAAGCTAAACAAGCTGTAGCTTAGGGCCCCACTCTTTTGGGGGCACCCCAAAAAAATTTAAGGGAAAAAACAACTGGATGTACATTTCTGAAATATAAAATAAAAAACCAATAAAATAAAACCTACATACAGCAACAGTGTTTTGTGTTGTGTAGGCTCCTATGATGTAAGTAATGGGCCCTGCCTGCTAGCCTGCTCCCTGAAATATCACGGATTTGCTCTTTTCTATATATAGGGTGCCTACATTCTGCATGGACTGGTTGCATGGGGACATGTGCAAATGGCTTTAGATACCTATTAAGTCCATAAACTACCATATAGCATATATTCAACACAAAAAGCAGTGATAGTTTGTTGTTAACAAAGGACAGCTGGACATATAAAGGGCCCCATTACCTGCAGTAGCTTAGGGCCTCATCAAACCTAAATCCGGCTCTGGTCTCTGCCCATCAGTGTTGAAGATGAGCTCACACACACTTATCGTTTGCCCCCAAGCTCCATGTCCAAGCGCTTTCTTCCCCCTTGGCCTGCCACTTTCCCTAGGACCCCCCCCCCCCCTTTAACACTGAATTGGAACAAATAGGGTATTCTGTGGGTTGACGTTTGTTCCGATTCAGCAGTAAAGAGGGGGTTTCCGCAAGGAAAGAGCCGGGGGGGGGGGGAAGGTGCTTGAACAGAGAGCTTTAAAGAGCAGACCTCTGTTTAAAAACAAAGCAGGAAAGGAAGTCTAGATTAGCCCAATATTGAGCAAGATGGACCAGTGATCTGACTCAGAATAAGGTAGATTCCTACATTTCTAAGAATTCATACGGGAATAAACCCATTCAGAGACGTTTTTAACAGTGGCGTAGCGTGGGTTATCAGCACCCGGGGCAAGGCAAGTAATTTGCGCCCCCTAACCCGTGGATTTGCGCCCCCTAACCCGTGGATTTCCCTACCCCCCAGATGTTGCGCCCGGTGCGGCCGGCCCCCCCTGCACCCCCCACGCTACGCCACTGGTTTTTAAGCAACGTAAGGGAGAAGCTCCACAACCAACAGCTGAAGAAATTTATTTCCTGCCTACTGAAAAATCAGAATCACCTGACCATTTTGACTGCACTATTTCATTAAAAAAAGAACTTTTCTGGCCTTTATGGCTGTGAAGAGAGGCTTTATATTTCCCAGGGTTGTCAGGTGGTGAAGGGAGACTTTATAGCTCATTTCTTTTCTCGTTGGTTACCTAAAGCAGAATAAATTATGCAAAACTAGGGAAATGCATTACTTGCCTATTTTATACTCGGCACAATTTTAACTTTTCCCAGTGCAGAACGATGTGTGTGAATTAATGTATTAATGTTTGGTGTTTTATTATGTTTTGATATGTGTTGTAAAGCTGCCCAGAGTAACTGGGGCAACCCAGTGAGACGGGCAGGGTATAAATAAATTTATTATTATTATTATTATTATTATTATTATTATTATTATTATACAGGATATTTCTATTTTCATTGGAGAAATGTCAGGGATATCATATAACAGGTATCTGCAAATCATCATGACTTTTGTCTCTGACTAGGGATCCACTTCCAAGACTCTAGGAAAATCAATATTCCACTAAAGAAGAGCTGAAGGATGAACTTAAAAGTTTGGCAGCAGACCCAGCTCTGGGAAGTTGGATATTTTCCAAACAACTGCAGTGCAACAGAGGAAGGTTGCAATTAGTAGTGGAAAAACTGTAGGTGGGAAGGATGCTTAACCCCTTTCCTGGCTCCTGTTTCCTCTGGCCACCTCTCCCACAGCCGTTGCCACATTCTTGCCAGCTATAGTTCTGTTTGCTGCATTCTGAGGAGCAAATGCTCTGGGGAGGAGGTCATAAGGGAAGAACAGAAGGCAAGGGTTAAGTCCCATCCTCCCATCTGCTACTTTTCCCATAAAGGTAAAGGTACCCCTGACCATTAGGTCCAGTCATGGCCAACTCTGGGGTTGCATCGCTCATTTCGTTTTTTTGGTCGAGGGAGCTGGCGTACAGCATGACTAAGCCACTTCTGGCAAACCAGAGCAGTGCACTGAAATGCTGTTTACCTTCCCGCTGCAGTGGTACCTATTTATCTACTTGCACTTTGATGTGCTTTCGAACTGCTAGGTTGGCAGGAGCAGGAACCAAGCATCAGGAGCTCACCCCGTCGTGGGGATTTGAACCGCCGACCTTCTGATCGGCAAGTCCTAGGCTCTGAGGTTCAACCCACAGATCTGGATCAACTACCCAACATCTAGTTCAGGGGTCAGCAACCTTTTTCAGCCGTGGGCTGGTCCACCCTCCCTCAGACCACGTCAAAGTGCAAGTAGATAAATAGGTACCGCTCCGGCGGGAAGGTAAATGGCATTTCCGTGTGCTGCTCTGGTTTTGCCAGAAGCGGCTTAGTCATGCTGGCCACATGACCCGGAAAGACTGTCTGTGGACAAACATCGGCTCCCTCGGCCAGTAAAGCAGATGAGTGCCGCAACCCCAGAGTCATTCGTGGCTGGACTTTACTGTCAGGGGTCCTTTACCTTTTTTTAAGGAGTGTCTCCACCCCCATCGTTCAGCCCGGACACTGAGATCCAGCGCTGAGGGCCTTCTGGCAGTTCCCTCATTGCGAGAAGTGAGGTTACAGGGAACCAGACAGAGGGTCTTCTCGGTAGTGGCGCCCACCCTGTGGAATGCCCTCCCATCAGATGTCAAGGAAATAAGCAGCTATTTTACTTTTAAAAGGCATCTGAAGGCAGCCCTGTTAGGGAAGTTTTCAATATTTAATGCTGTATTGTTTTTAACACTCAATTGGGAGCCGCCCAGAGTGGCTGGGGAAACTCAGCCAGATGGGTGGGTATAAATAATAAATTATTATTATTATTATATATTATTATTTAAGAATAATTGTGGTGCCTCCTGCCTTTTTGGCTGGTTTTTCTGCCTAGGCGGAGCCCTCATTTTCAAAATTTATTATAATTTTAAATAGTTTTATTTAAGCATATCAAGGCAGCTCCCAACACAGGAATACCAGTCAATAAACAGTGGTAAATCGTAATATCCCCCAGTACACATCAAATCTCTCCGGCTTCTTCTTCTGATGCTGGTTTTCAGGGAGCGCAGCAGCCACAGACGATTCTCATGCTCCCCTCCTGTCCCTTGGTAACCTTCGTAACAAAACCAGCCTGAATGGCTTCAGAAGTTATTCAGGCCAGAGCAAATGTTGCTCGTGTTCTATCTCCCGGGTAACTCAGAAACCTTCCAAGAATGAAGTCGCAGACGCGAAGCACGGAGAAGGGAAAGAGCTGGCGAGCGGTAACCTACTGTCTCCCTCGCAGACAACAAGGCCCCAGTGTCAAAGCCACAGGACCAAGGGCACACACGTACAAATGTGTGCGCACGCAGGCGTACACACACACACACGCACACAGATACGAGATGCCCTGAAAGAAAGGCACTCAAAAAACCATCTAAATGCCTCTTGCAAGCAGGTGGCTGAGTTTTGAAGAAAGAAGGACACAAAGACACACACACACAGAGAGAACAAGCAATCTGGCCTAGCCAGACATGGGATATCTTCCTGATTTTGTGCAACCGGAGGGAATTTAAGGATTCCTTCGTTTATTTATTTCGCAAATGGGTGAACGACTTCACTGCCCGAGGCCATCCAAGCGCTGTGCAGTAAGTTTAAAATAAAATACGAAAATTCTAAAAGGTGTTCTTACGCATTTGAACATTTTTAAAAAATAAATTCCTAAAGAGTCACAGCGATCGTTTCATTAATAACTGCATCACTCCTCAGGGAAAGCCTTCTTAAAGAAAAAGATCTTCAGTAGGCGGCAAAATATCATGACTTTGGATGCCAGTCCAAATTAGGTTAGCAACAGATTCCAGAGAACTGGAGCCACAACACTAAAAGCCCACCTACTTTCTAGGACAAACTAAGTGCACCTCTAGGGTATGTGGCCCTCTCAGCAGTGCCCCAGCTGAGGAGCGAAGTAGCCAGGTAGATATATGGGGTGATGCGGTCCCTTAGGTCATCTGGTCCTGTGCTGCTAGGGCCACAATCTCATGCATGCTTACTTCGAAGTAAGACCCGGTAAGCTCCGTGGGCCTTGTTTCCAAGTAAACATGCTCAGAAACAGACTCTCTCCTTCTTAGTAGGTTTTGAAGTGATTTTACACACCTTAAAGGTAAAGGGACCCCTGACAGTAAAGTCCAGTTGCAGACGACTCTGAGGTTGCGGCGCTCATCTCGCTTTACTGGCCGAGGGTGTTGGCGTTTGTCCGCAGACAGTTTTTCCGGGTCATGTGACTAGCATGACTAAGCCACTTCTGGCGCAATAGAACACCGAAACCAGAGCAGCGCACGGAAACGTCGTTTACCTTCCCACTGCAGTGGTACCTGTTTATCTACTTGCACTTTGGCGTGCTTTCAAACTGCTAGGTTGGAAGGAGCTGGGACCGAGCAACGGGAGCTCACCCCGTCGCGGGGATTCGAACCGCCGATCTTCTGATCAGCAAGCCCCAGGCTCTGTGGTTTACACCACAGCTCCACCCACATCCCTCTTGCACACCTTAAAAGGTAAAGGGACCCCTGACCATTAGGTCCAGTCGTGGCCGACTCTGGGGTTGCGGCGCTCATTTTGCTTTACTGGCCAAGGGAGCCAGCGTACAGCTTCCGGGTCATGTGGCCAGCATGATTAAGCCGCTTCTGGCGAACCAGAGCAGCGCACGGAAACGCCGTTTACCTTCCCACTGCAGTGGTACCTGTTTATCTACTTGCACTTTGGCATGCTTTCGAACTGCTAGGTTTGCAGGA
The DNA here is from genome assembly GCF_964106915.1 of Podarcis gaigeae. Classification (NCBI taxonomy): domain Eukaryota; kingdom Metazoa; phylum Chordata; class Lepidosauria; order Squamata; family Lacertidae; genus Podarcis; species Podarcis gaigeae. The sequence continues at coordinate 69,995,964 of NC_139685.1, forward strand.
GCAGGGACCGAGCAACAGGAGCTCACCCCATGGCAGGGATTCGAACCGCCGACCTTCTGATCAGCAAGTCCTAGGCTCTGTGGTTTAACCCACAGCGCCACCTGCGTCCCTCTTGCACACCTTGCACACCTTACATGTGTATAAAACCTAGCTTGGGAGTAGAACATACCTTTCCCCAGCTGCTATTGCGTCTCCTTTCTTTCTTTTAAGCAATCTCTTCTTTAAAGGGCAAAACCTGCTGCATGCTGTCAGGCCAGGTAATGAGGTATGTGTCCTGAACAAAGGGATTAGGAACTCAGGTTATAAAGACAGAGAGAGGGGGAATTACACTGGTCTGCCTGGAAAAGAAACATGGGACTGTAGGCAGAAAACCTGGAACCCTTCATATGCAAACGGAGTCATGTCTTTGTCAAAATTCCTCAATATACTTTTTAAAAAGATTGAAGTAAATATACACCTTATGATTCAGCTTCTGCATTAAAAAAAGAAAGTTTTAAAGAGCTACCTTTCTATTTTGTTTCATGCCTGTTCTTTTGAAGAGTCCTTTATATT